>NC_136336.1:7306760-7371760 GCF_964198595.1 Lampetra fluviatilis
ACGTCTAACCACGGGGAGAGAGAGAGACACGCAAACTCCAATTATAGAGCAGCAGGCGCTAGGGTTGGGATTGAACCCACGATCTCCTGCAACTACAGCACTCCATTCTGTCACCGTTTCGTTCGCCATGGCAAGCGCCTTGAGTGAAGGTGCTCTGCATTTGGACCGAACATGTTGGTTGATCAGGAAAACGCGGAATGGAGTTGCAAAATGCCGTTTACATTACCACAAGCCGGATCCGGATCACCGTATGGCTAGGGTGACTGCGATGGCAGAAGTGAACCCAAAACCACATTCCGATTTGCCCTCCACCACCCAGTCACTTTCTTTACGCTTTCCAAGTCACCACGGGACCCTGTTTTGGCAGTGTCACAAGTTATGAAAGCTGAACCGGAGCTAATAATGTGGTCGGCGATTGCATTGCCCATGTGCTGCTCACCTTGTCAACACAAATCCCGCAACGGAGGCAGAGTCGAGGACCTTGCGAAGATTACCAGAGCCGTATTTTGCGCGTATTTCCCCCCCCGCCACGAGCGTGCGTGGCTACGCAAAGCGTGATCGGTGTCTACTTAGCGCGCCAACACCTTAACCCCGGATATTTATTTAGGGCAGATTAAAAAAAAATGGTATTTGATAGCTCTCCAACGAAAGTTTAAGGCGTTCGTATGTTAGCTCTGCTCGGCAGTCCACCCATGAGAGGGGTGTGCGGGACGTAAACGAATCTCGGAACGACGATCTGATAGGAGCGAAGCGTTCGTATAAAGTTGCAGTGCTTATCAGACCTTCATTCACCCCGTTGAAAATCACGTGGGCTGACCTTCCCCTAAATGTTGGCACTCAAACCAGAGAGCAAAACGGACCATTTGCAAACACGCGGCCGCATCCAGCGCCAGGCAACAGCCGCCCGCCGGCTTGCGTACGGCCAAATCAAAACTTGCCGAATCCATTTCAACAAAAATCCACGCGGCGCAACGGGGCGACGTTCCCCCCCCCCTACCTCCAACCCATCGTGTTTAAGATGTTGACATGCGGCGCGATGCCCCGCGGGGCCGTCAGCAAGGCAGGGCCGGTACCGACGCACGAAAGCGAGCCTTGCCGAACCGAGGTCAAAGGTTACAAGAAGGGTCGTGCACAGCAGAACAGGGCCCTTTGCCCGCCTCGCCTCGGTACGACGGCGGCAAACGCTGCTCAAGTCCGGCGAGTGACCGCCAGAAAACAGGTTGAGCCGACGGCGAGGAGCAAGCCAAGTTGAATCACCGCCGGGTTCCCCGAGCGGGGTACAAATCTTCACAAACCTGATTCTTCTGCTGCTGCTGTTGCTCCTCAACTTGCTGCACCACCGCCTGCTGCTGCTGCTGTTGAGCCTGCTGCTGGAACTGCAGCACTTGCTGCTGGTGCTGCTCCTGAAATTGCTGCACCACCGCCTGATGCTGCTGTTGAACCTGCTGCTGGAACTGCAGCACCTGCTGCTGGTGCTGCTCCTCAACTTGCTGCACTTGCTGCACCACCGCCTGCTGCTGTTGAGCCTGCTGCTGGAACTGCAGCACCTGCTGCTGGTGCTGCTGAATCTGCTGCTGGTGCTGCTGAAGGTGCTGCTGAAGCTGCTGCTCAAGCTGCTGCTGGTGATGCTTGTGGTGATGGTGGTGGTGATGAGGTTGGTGGTGGTGCTTTTCGTGGTGGTGGTGGTGGCGGTGGCGGTGTTCATCATAATGCTGCTGCTGTTGCTGTTGCTGCTGCTGCTGCGATATGAAGACGGCTGCAGGCTCCTGCACACTTGTGGTTGTGGTGCTGCTGCTGCTGACGCTGACGTTGCCGCTGCTGGAGTCATCCGTCCCTGAACTTGATTCCTCGTTGTGGACGGTGATGTGCAGCACATAGCCATCAGCACATGCCACCTGTATACATACAAAGACAAGGATCACCCATGTAGCCCGAACAGACTGTAGGAGAAAGTGCTGTTAAGGGGTGGGTGGCCAGCACCACGACCGGCCGCCTTTGTATAAATCAACACGAACGTGCACATGCACGCACACAGACAAGTGCAGATACAACCACCACCATTCGCCACGATGTGGTGAAGTCACCACAGCGCTTGTGCCACGCCAGGTACACTTGAAGCCCGCGTGAAGTGCCGAAGGCTCGCTGGCAGGTCACGAGATAGACCCAGGTGCCATGGGATGACTGAGATGGCTGGCAGATGTACCACCTGTGCCAACTTGCGATGCTTTAGGCATCTGGAACTTTCCTCGTTATTGTGAGCATCACTCCTCTGCCCTCCGATTTTGTTGGAGGGCAATTGCCTCCAACTGCCCAGTAGCATCTTTTACAAGCCTCCTCCATAGAGGCTGAGCCACATCCTCCTGTACCACATCAGTCCATCCCTTCTCTAGCCCGCACTCGTTTAGCCCCCTCGATCCGGCCAAACAGAAGCAGTTTGGGCAAGCGGTGGCTGGGCATGCGGGCTACACGACACAGCCAACGCCGCGTCGCCTGCCGGAGGAGCTCACCGATTTTACCGTGGCCAGATCTTTAACAGATTTGTGAGCTCCAAGCACGCAATCCAGAGGCTGCCGGTTAAACCCATCATCGGGTGGATTCAGGACAACTTGGCCAGTAGGCCAACTCTTGGCTCCCATCCAAACAATTATCCCCGTTGGTATTTATAACCACAACACGGTCTTTGCGTTGTTTTGACTCCCCTGACTACGGTGAACACTCACTGCCGCTGCCAGCAATGTTACGCAAGGGCTAAACACGGCACGGTATTGTTTAGTTACGGACGACAGCGCCCCTTCCTCCACCACCCACGGGGGGGGGGGGGGTAACTTCCATCGGCTCGGAGTCACGCCCAGCCAGGTATGCGCGTGTACGTGTGCGTACGTGTGTGTGTACGTGTGTGTGTACGTGTGTGTGTACGCGTGTACATGTGTACAGTGTGTGTACATGTGTACGACGTGTGTGTACATGTGTACGTGTGTGTGTACGTGTGTGTACATGTGTACGTGTGTGTACATGTGTGTGTACGTGCGTGGGTGGGATGGCAATGGCAGGGGGAGTGGTGGCGCAGCAGTTAGGGTACTGCGCTACAAACCCGCCAACCGAGTTCGCTGACCGGCTCAGGGCTGGCATCATTCGTGAGTTCAGATCCAGGCCTGGGCCTTCCACAGGTCGAATAGAGCCTTATTTGAGTACCTGGTGCGGTGTGTAAACATCGGCCCCAGGGAGACTAAAGGTGGCTGTATGGGAGACCTTATTTGTATCTGTGTGTGCATGTCTAGTTTTGTACACTGTGCTAGTGTGCTAGTGTGCGAGTGTGTACGGGCGTTCTGCGAGCAGGAGCAGAATCAGAATATTTATTTACACACTGGAGGAATCCAATCAGCTGTAAGGCTCTTTTTTACAAACGTCCGATTGGGGCGGGTAAGAACACACTGCGCGCATGAGCGTGTACACACGAGTGTGCGTGGTTAGGCGGGCGTGTGACAGGCGTGTGCGTGTAACAGGCGTGTGCGCGTGACAGGCGTGTGCGTGTGACAGGCGTGTGCGTGTAACAGGCGTGTGCGTGTGACAGGCGTGTGCGTGTGACAGGCGTGTGCGTGTGACAGGCGTGTGCGTGTGACAGGCGTGTGCGTGTGACAGGCGTGTGCGTGTGAGCGAGCGTGTCAGGTGATGGGCGAGTGACGCGCATCTCACCTTGAGCGCTTCGCCGTATTCCTCTGCGAAAACACAACAGCGAGTCAAGGCACTTCATGACGCAACCCTTGCATCACGCTCACGCGCTCACACACTCACCGTGCACACGCTCACACTCACCGCGCTCACACACCGCGCTCACACTCACCGTGCTCACACGCTCACACTCACCGTGCACACGCTCACACGCTCTCACACTCACACGCTCACACACTCACAGTGCTCACACTCACACTCACCGTGCTCACACTCACACTCACCGTGCTCACACTCACACGCTCATACTCACCGTGGACACGCTCACACTCACACGCTCACCGCTCACACACACACCGTGCTCACACTCACACACTCACACGCTCTCCGCGCTCACACTCAACGCGATGGTGGCCGCGCCCGGCACGGCGGCGCCACTGCGGCGCGGTCGAGCAGTGGCCCGGTTGCCGCTCGCGCCGCGGTCGGTTTTATCTTTAGATTTTGTTTTGCCGGGAAAGCGTCGCCGAGTCTCGAAGATGCTTCTCCAGCAGGGTCGTGCCAGCTTCTCTGGGTCACGGGGCGTGCGGGTGGGGCGAGCGATGTTGCTGCCACCGCCGCTACTGTACGACGATTCCAATCGAGACACTTTTTGCAGGAAACTGTTTGAGCACTGGGAGGTTACGGCCGAGGGCGGTGCACAATCAGTGTGTGCGTGCGTGTGTTTAGCTTTGTCCCCATTTGGAGGTAATAAAGGTCAGAGTCTTAATGTCGTCATCAAGCCCCAACCGAGCCTCACGGCAACCAGATTTTGTAAAAGATTATTTCTAAACACAGGCTGGCTGGGGCGGGCGTCTTCTGTTCAACTTCCTTCGCGCCGTACGTAGCCATCCGTGCTCATCGGAGGTGTGGGTGGGGGGATAACAAACTAGACACACGAAAAGCCGTGATAATTGTTTTTTAACCCTTCTATCTGGCAACAAAACTGACACCTTTTTTACAAGGAGTCATGTTTGCATAGACCACAATACCTGCAGTCATAATGCAAACAAAAAACATAACTCTGATAATGTATGTATATGTACAAACAAAAAACATAACTTTGATAATGTATGTATATGTACATTATCAGAGTTATGTTTTTTGTTTGCATTATGACTGCAGGTATTGGTCTATGCAAACATGAATCCTTGTAAAAAAGGTGTCAGTTTTGTTGCCAGATAGAAGGTAAAAAACCAATTATCATATTTTTTACTGGCAAATGAGGTTCCAATGGTGACACGAAAAGCCGTTCGATAGAAATGAGTTTTTCAATCTAGATTTCAAGGTGCTTCCTAATAAAGTAATCCGGACACGGGCGGCATCCGAGCAGGGTGCACCGCGCTACAAACCAGACGACGCAAATCCGATTCCACCCGCTGCTCATGAGAAAACGTTGGTCCTGTGTGCCTCCCCCCTAGGTCAGCTCGGCCTTAAATGTCCACGCGCCGTCTTGCCGAGCGACTATCTACCGCCATTGTGGTGCTAACTCGTTGTGGTCCGGGACTCTGTTGTTATTTTTGCTGCCCTGACAAAGCTCTCGATGAATCAGATTTAAATCAGGGAGCAATTGATCATTATTGTGATATTTAGTGACCCGCTTACACCTTTTCTCCATTTTGCACTGCTGTCGTTAAGTTTGTGCATCGCTCGCTGTTGTAAACCCGCCAACCCCGTGACCCACGCTAGAGAGACCTCTGCAAGAAACAAAGAGCTTCACAGCCCATCGGATTGCTCCGCCTTGCAGTCCACATAAAGACTCCGCTTCTGATTAAACGAGCACGCGTGTGCCGCGTGTACACGTCGCCACTGGGGGAGACAAAGCAGGCCGGGCGCGGGAGTGGTGGCCACGTGCGCCGTGCCGGCCCCTCACAGGCACTTTCCCTCCGGAAGCCCGAGGCTACACGGGGGATCTTTGTCTTTATTTGTGTTGTGCAGGGGATGCTTTGTTGCGCCACCCTACCTTCAGTGTCGATGGACACCTGTGGAGAGAGAAAATGAGACGCAGCATCACCTGACACGGCATGGGACTTGGTTCAAACCCACTGCTCCCCCAGCGTGTGTGTGTGCGTCTTTATCACTGTGTGTGTGTCTCTATCACTGTGTGCGTGTCTATCACTGTGTGCGTGTCTATCACTGTGTGCGTGTCTATCACTGTGTGCGTGTCTATCACTGTGTGCGTGTCTATCACTGTGTGCGTGTCTATCACTGTGTGCGTGTCTATCACTGTGTGCGTGTCTCTATCACTGTGTGCGTGTCTATCACTGTGTGCGTGTCTATCACTGTGTGTGTCTATCACTGTGTGTGCGTCTATATCACTGTGTGTGTGTGTGTGTCTTTATCACTGTGTGTGTGTCTTTATCACTGTGTGTGTGCATCTTTATCCGTGTGTGTGCGTCTATATCACTGTGTGTGTGTGTGTCTTTATCACTGTGTGTGTGTGTCTTTATCACTGTGTGTGTGTGTCTTTATCACTGTGTGTGTGTGTGCGTCTTTATCCGTGTGTGTGCGTCTATATCACTGTGTGTGTGTGTCTTTATCACTGTGTGTGTGTGTGCGTCTATATCACTGTGTGTGTGTGTCTTTATCACTGTGTGTGTGTGTGTGTCTATATCACTGTGTGTGTGTGTCTTTATCACTGTGTGTGTGCGCCTTTATCCGTGTGTGTGCGTGTCTATCCCGTGTGTGTGTCTTTATCACTGTGTGTGTGTGTGTCTTTATCACTGTGTGTGTCATTATCCGTGTGTGTGCGTGTCTATCCCGTGTGTGTGTCTTTATCACTGTGTGTGTGTGTGTCTTTATCACTGTGTGTGTGTGTCTATCACTGTGTGTGTGTGTGTCTATCCCGTGTGTGTGTCTCTATCACTGTGTGTGTGTCTCTATCCCCGTGTGTATCTCTATGACTGTGTGTGTGTCTTTATCACTGTGTGTGTGTGTCTTTGTCACTGTGTGTGTGTCTTTATCACTGTGTGTGTGTGTCTTTGTCACTGTGTGTGTGTGTCTTTGTCACTGTGTGTGTGTCTTTATCACTGTGTGTGTGTCTTTATCACTGTGTGTGTGTCTTTATCACTGTGTGTGTGTGTCTTTGTCACTGTGTGTGTGTGTCTTTGTCACTGTGTGTGTGTGTGTCTTTATCACTGTGTGTGTGTGTGTGTCTTTATCACTGTGTGTGTGTGTGTGTCTTTATCACTGTGTGTGTGTGTCTTTATCACTGTGTGTGTGTGTGTCTTTATCACTGTGTGTGTGTGTCTTTATCACTGTGTGTGTGTGTGTCTTTATCACTGTGTGTGTGTGTGTCTTTATCACTGTGTGTGTGTGTGTCTTTATCACTGTGTGTGTGTGTCTTTATCACTGTGTGTGTGTGTCTTTGTCACTGTGTGTGTGTGTGTCTTTATCACTGTGTGTGTGTGTGTCTTTGTCACTGTGTGTGTGTGTGTCTTTGTCACTGTGTGTGTGTGTGTCTTTATCACTGTGTGTGTGTGTGTCTTTATCACTGTGTGTGTGTGTGTCTTTGTCACTGTGTGTGTGTGTGTCTTTATCACTGTGTGTGTGTGTGTCTTTGTCACTGTGTGTGTGTGTGTCTTTGTCACTGTGTGTGTGTGTGTCTTTATCACTGTGTGTGTGTGTGTCTTTGTCACTGTGTGTGTGTGTGTCTTTGTCACTGTGTGTGTGTGTGTCTTTATCACTGTGTGTGTGTGTCTTTATCACTGTGTGTGTGTGTGTCTTTGTCACTGTGTGTGTGTGTGTCTTTGTCACTGTGTGTGTGTGTGTCTTTATCACTGTGTGTGTGTGTCTTTATCACTGTGTGTGTGTGTGTGTCTTTGTCACTGTGTGTGTGTGTGTCTTTATCACTGTGTGTGTGTGTGTCTTTGTCACTGTGTGTGTGTGTGTCTTTGTCACTGTGTGTGTGTGTGTCTTTATCACTGTGTGTGTGTATCTTTGTCACTGTGTGTGTGTGTGTCTTTATCACTGTGTGCGTGTGTCTTTATCACTGTGTGTGTGTGTGTCTTTATCACTGTGTGCGTGTGTCTTTATCACTGTGTGTGTGTGTGTCTTTATCACTGTGTGTGTGTGTCTTTATCACTGTGTGTGTGTGTGTGTCTTTATCACTGTGTGTGTGTGTCTTTATCACTGTGTGTGTGTGTCTTTATCACTGTGTGTGTGTGTGTCTTTATCACTGTGTGTGTGTGTGTCTTTATCACTGTGTGTGTGTGTGTCTTTATCACTGTGTGCGTGTGTCTTTATCACTGTGTGCGTGTGTCTTTATCACTGTGTGCGTGTGTCTTTATCACTGTGTGTGTGTGTCTTTATCACTGTGTGTGTGTGTGTCTTTATCACTGTGTGTGTGTGTGTCTTTATCACTGTGTGTGTGTGTCTTTATCACTGTGTGTGTGTGTCTTTATCACTGTGTGTGTGTCTTTATCACTGTGTGTGTGTGTGTCTTTATCACTGTGTGTGTGTGTGTGTCTTTATCACTGTGTGTGTGTGTGTGTCTTTATCACTGTGTGTGTGTGTGTCTTTATCACTGTGTGTGTGTGTCTTTATCACTGTGTGTGTGTGTGTCTTTATCACTGTGTGTGTGTGTGTGTCTTTATCACTGTGTGTGTGTGTCTTTATCACTGTGTGTGTGTGTCTCTATCACTGTGTGTGTGTGTGTGTCTTTATCACTGTGTGTGTGTGTGTCTTTATCACTGTGTGTGTGTGTGTCTTTATCACTGTGTGTGTGTGTCTTTGTCACTGTGTGTGTGTGTGTCTTTATCACTGTGTGTGTGTGTCTTTATCACTGTGTGTGTGTGTCTTTGTCACTGTGTGTGTGTGTGTCTTTATCACTGTGTGTGTGTGTCTTTATCACTGTGTGTGTGTGTCTTTGTCACTGTGTGTGTGTGTGTCTTTATCACTGTGTGTGTGTGTGTGTCTTTATCACTGTGTGTGTGTGTGTGTCTTTATCACTGTGTGTGTGTGTGTCTTTATCACTGTGTGTGTGTGTGTCTTTATCACTGTGTGTGTGTGTGTGTCTTTATCACTGTGTGTGTGTGTCTTTATCACTGTGTGTGTGTCTTTATCACTGTGTGTGTGTGTCTTTATCACTGTGTGTGTGTGTGTCTTTATCACTGTGTGTGTGTGTGTCTTTATCACTGTGTGTGCGTGTGTCTTTATCACTGTGTGTGTGTGTGTCTTTATCACTGTGTGTGCGTGTGTCTTTATCACTGTGTGTGTGTGTCTTTATCACTGTGTGTGTGTGTGTGTCTTTATCACTGTGTGTGTGTGTCTTTATCACTGTGTGTGTGTGTGTGTCTTTATCACTGTGTGTGTGTGTCTTTATCACTGTGTGTGTGCGTGTGTCTTTATCACTGTGTGTGTGTGTGTGTCTTTATCACTGTGTGTGTGTGTGTCTTTATCACTGTGTGTGTGTGTCTTTATCACTGTGTGTGTGCGTGTGTCTTTATCACTGTGTGTGTGTGTGTCTTTATCACTGTGTGTGTGTCTTTATCACTGTGTGTGTGTGTGTCTTTATCACTGTGTGTGTGTGTGTCTTTATCACTGTGTGTGTGTGTGTGTCTTTATCACTGTGTGTGTGTGTGTCTTTATCACTGTGTGTGTGTGTCTTTATCACTGTGTGTGTGTGTCTTTATCACTGTGTGTGTGTGTGTGTCTTTATCACTGTGTGTGTGTGTGTCTTTATCACTGTGTGTGTGTGTCTCTATCACTGTGTGTGTGTGTCTCTATCACTGTGTGTGTGTGTGTCTCTATCACTGTGTGTGTGTGTGTCTTTATCACTGTGTGTGTGTGTCTTTATCACTGTGTGTGTGTGTGTCTTTATCACTGTGTGTGTGCGTGTGTCTTTATCACTGTGTGTGTGTGTCTTTATCACTGTGTGTGTGTGTGTGTCTTTATCACTGTGTGTGTGTGTGTCTTTATCACTGTGTGTGTGTGTCTTTATCACTGTGTGTGTGTGTGTGTCTTTATCACTGTGTGTGTGTGTCTTTATCACTGTGTGTGTGTGTGTCTTTATCACTGTGTGTGTGTCTTTATCACTGTGTGTGTGTGTCTTTATCACTGTGTGTGTGTGTGTGTCTTTATCACTGTGTGTGTGTGTCTTTATCACTGTGTGTGTGTGTGTCTTTATCACTGTGTGTGTGTCTTTATCACTGTGTGTGTGTGTGTCTTTATCACTGTGTGTGTGTGTGTGTCTTTATCACTGTGTGTGTGTGTCTTTATCACTGTGTGTGTGTGTGTCTTTATCACTGTGTGTGTGTGTCTTTATCACTGTGTGTGTGTGTGTCTTTATCACTGTGTGTGTGTGTGTGTCTTACTGTGTGTGTGTGTGTGTCTTTATCACTGTGTGTGTGTGTGTCTTTATCACTGTGTGTGTGTCTTTATCACTGTGTGTGTGTGTGTGTCTTTATCACTGTGTGTGTGTGTGTGTCTTTATCACTGTGTGTGTGTGTGTGTCTTTATCACTGTGTGTGTGTGTGTCTTTATCACTGTGTGTGTGTCTTTATCACTGTGTGTGTGCGTGTGTCTTTATCACTGTGTGTGTGTGTCTTTATCACTGTGTGTGTGTGTGTCTTTATCACTGTGTGCGTGTGTCTTTATCACTGTGTGTGTGTGTCTTTATCACTGTGTGCGTGTGTCTTTATCACTGTGTGCGTGTGTCTTTATCACTGTGTGTGTGTGTCTTTATCACTGTGTGCGTGTGTCTTTATCACTGTGTGTGTGTGTCTTTATCACTGTGTGTGTGTGTGTCTTTATCACTGTGTGTGTGTGTGTCTTTATCACTGTGTGCGTCTCTATCCCTGTGCGCGCACGACCGCCCACGTCTGGGTTTTCCCCAACGTGATTTACGAGGCTGAAATCATCGGACCCTGAAATATTTATTGGCTGCAAGAGAGGCTTTGTGCCCTTAACTTCGAGTAACGCCGTATAAAAAATTACTGACGTGTCCATCTATAATTGCGTGGCGTCGCCTTCAGAGACCCGCCGTTTTCCTATTTTAGTCTCCAAACCCCACCGAGTCTAGAACAGAGGGCCTGGCAACTCTTAAAAAAGAGGAAACTTTACCAAACGAGTCTAAATCGGCTTGCAGCCGTCGCTCCAGACTCCTCCTTCTAAGCATTGTCAACATAGCCGCTGGGTGACTTGCCACGTCTATTAAAAGACGGAGTAGCGGCACGGGGACTGGGAACGCGTCCCCGCCAAATGCGGCGTCAGCCGTAGGGCAAACTCGCCGTTCGAGCGGAGCGGAGCGTCGCCTACTCGTTTGCTTTGGCTGCGGGGACCGCTCTCTTACGCGACAGCCTGCGAGCGAGCCGAGTGAATGAGTAACGTTCGTACACGTGGACGTCTAATCTTGTTTGTCTGCGTCGGGCGGCGGATGGTCTCAGATTTTGGCCCGATCATTGCGTGGCTAACCCGGCGGTTCCCAACGTTTTCGAGTGAGCGGGCCCCTTTACAACCTCCAAACATTTTGCGGGCCAACACCACCACACGCTAGCACGAGCAGTTGTTTGAAAATTGGCTGCGAGTTACCGGCTCGCTGGGTCTTACCTGGTAAGATTAAAAAAAAAATGTTTAATTTTATTTGCATATTTTCTTAAAAGTGATTTGCTTACTTTTCTTATACTTGGCACTGCTATCGTGTTTTTTCACTGTTTGTTGTTGTCACGTTCCGACTCCCGTACCCCTACGGGTTGTCTGTGGAAACAGAGCTTTAGAGCTCGTAGGATTTCCCCACTATAATTAAATATTATTATCCTGAAATTGTGGTGAGGATGTCTCTATTATTATTATTATTTTCCGCGGCCTTGCGGACCCCTGGCAGTCGGCGAGGGGACCACAAGTTTGGGAATCCGCTTGTCCTAAACCGTCGCGAAACAACTAAATTACGAATCGTCAAATATACCGGCCGCTAATAAAGTCGGACCGGACGTTTCCGTAGAAACCAACCCAAGGTTGGCAACACCGGCAGTGAAGGGCGGTGAAGGGCGGTGAAGGGCGGCGTGGGCCTGGCAGCCTGGGGGGGGGTGTCCGTGCGCGTACCTCCTCGTTGTCCTCGTCCAGGTAAGTGTAGTGCGCGCTCGCCAGTCCAAAAGACGCGAGGATCTGCAGAAACAAAAACATCAGCTGCGGTGACAGACCGAGGGACACCTCCCCCTCACCACCACCACCACATCCAAATTTGCCATGAGCTTAAAGTTGTAACCACTTAGTCACGGTGGCTAGGAGATGTTAACTCCCTCGCCAGGTATACAGGAGGTCGTGGGTTCTATCCCAACCCTGACTCCTGCTGTATATTTGGAGTTTGCGTGTCTCTCTATCATCATCATCATCACGGTGTCTAGGAGATGCTAACTACCTGGCCTGGTGTGCAGGAGGTCGTTGCTTCGAT
The DNA here is from genome assembly GCF_964198595.1 of Lampetra fluviatilis. Classification (NCBI taxonomy): domain Eukaryota; kingdom Metazoa; phylum Chordata; class Hyperoartia; order Petromyzontiformes; family Petromyzontidae; genus Lampetra; species Lampetra fluviatilis. The sequence continues at coordinate 7,318,855 of NC_136336.1, forward strand.
CCCGACCCTAACGCCTGCTGCATATTTGGAGTTTGCGTGTCTCTCTCTCTCATCATCACGGTGACTAGGAGATGTTAACTACCTCGCCTGGTATGCAGGAGGTCGTGGGTTCGATCCCGACCCTGACGCCTGCTGCTGTATATTTGGAGTTTGCGTGTCTCTCTCTCTCTCCCTGTGGCCGCGTGGATTTTTTTTCCCTCCGGGTCCTCCGGTTTTTCCCCCCGCATTTAGAATTGACATTACGCATTTAAGAGTCTTTAGCTTATTTGACTGCTCTACATTTCCACGCGATAAGCCACTTTGTTGAGCTATGATTTCTGTTCTCGGTTGCTTCTGACAACGATAGCTCAGCGGGATTTACCTGGAAGTTTTTGTGTGATTTATTTACCTTTCACATACTTTGCACTCATGTTTTTGTATTGTTTGTTGTTCTAAACTTTCTGGCCCCATGCCCTCGACTGGAAGTGTGTGAAAAAGAGCTTCACGGCTCAACGAATTCCTCCGGGAGTCTAAATACACGTTCTGATTCTGTTAAAATAAACATTCCGAACTCACATCGGTGGCGAGTGATATCTGAACCGGTCCTGTGTTCCCTCCAACCGGCACGGACCAGCGTAGTGAAGTATGGTCAAACAACCCCCACCCCCTCCATGACCAACACTGCATCGGGAAGGGCCTTCTTCCATCTAGCAGTTGAGCGAGAAAGAGTTAAGAGTTATAATAGGCACTATAGTATTTATTTTATTTTAACAGGTAAGGCCCACTGAGCTATAGAGCAATTTTTCCGAGGCGACCTCGCCACAAATGATAGCTGAACGAAGTGGTTTATCATCGCGTGGACATTTATAGCGGCAGCAAAATACCGGTACTCTATAACGCGTGATGTTGATTCCAAATGTAGAGGGGGGGAAAAACCAGAAGACCCGGAGAAAATTCCAGACGACTTCGGGGTGAGAGACACGCAAACTCCAAATATACAGCAGCAGGCATCAGGGTTAGAATCGAGCCGACGACCTCCTGTATACTAGGCGAGGTAGTTAACATCTCCTAGCCACTGTGATGATGATGAGAGAGAGAGACACGCAAACTCCAAATATACAGCGAGTGTCAGGGTCGCGATTGAGCCGACGACCTCCTGTATAGCAGGCGAGGTAGTTCACATCTCCTAGCCACCGTGGGCACCCCATATACAAGACCTTGTGGAACCAACCACGTGGCAGCCGAGGGGAACAGCACGTTTGCATTTCTGGCAAGGGTAACTAAATGCAGCCCTAGGGGCAAAATGCAGGAATTCAGAGCACCAAATGTCAACATACAGCACAGACGCACTTACAATGCCACGTTTATACCCAAGTGGCGCGCCAGCGCACAGAGCCACACGAGACCCCGAACCGCAGTCCACCCAGGGGTAGTCCACACCAGAGGCCGCACAAACCACTAACAAAGACATTTCACCAAGTGAGATGCATTGTTTTTTACAGCATATCTAGTTCTGAGCGCTTTTGACAACCATGAAAAATTAAGTTGAAATATTTTCGTGGCGAGCGTCAGCGTTGTAGCCAGTGGCGGCTCGTGGCATTTCAACGAGTTGGGGCTGTTGTGAGTGATCTCTGAAAATATTGTGTTCTACATCACGAGGCCTCCTTTGCCAGTTCCAAAATATCATAATAGGGTTTTTCCTCTTTTCTCTGGCGACAAAACTGAAACCTTTAGCAAGGAATCATGTTTACATTAACCACAATACTTGCAGTCAGAATGCAAACAAAAAACACAACTCTGATAATGTATGCATTGTCCTTGAAACTGATTGGTCCACATCAGAGACAGCTTTCTTCAAAAGAAAGCAGCCTCAAAAGTTTTGTCGCCAGAAAGAAGGGGAAAAACCCTGTTATTATACGGTGTTCTAATTCAGAAAAACCTCGTCACGGTATAAGTGATACAACTCTCTAATCAACCAACCCGTGACCCTCCACACTACACAACCCTTTCATCCTTTAAAATGGAATACGTAGAAGTGACTCCGCAGAATTCGTCGCTATTTCTTCGTTTGCCGCAGCTGCTGCCATCTCTCCAGAGGTCGCAACCGGGTACCCGGCTACCCGTACCCGTTTGCGACCCTGGTGCGGCCGGGTACGGGTAGGCCGTGAGTCACCGGTGAGTAACCGTTTGTCACTCATTTCGGGTAGGGTACGGGTAGCGTACGGGTACCCGTACCCGGCCGGGTACGGGTACCCGTTTGCGACCCTGGTGGGTACGGGTACGGGTAAGGAATCAAAACCCGTTTGCGACCTCTGCATCTCTCTTGCCGCCGTTCCCTCCTCGTCTCGTTGCAGCCACCACGGGGCGCCGTCTTCACCGCCCTGAATGGGTCTCAAACGGCGTGGCCACAATGCGCGAAGCTGCTCATCGCCACCAACGAAGGGAAACCTCTCACTCGGACGCCTTCACAGCCGCCCCGAGACCTCCCCTAGGCACAAATCAGACTGTGGGGTTGCAGCCGTTTCTAAAACGAACTCAAAATGTTATCTTCATTAGGCAATTCACGTTGAAAGAATTCATTATATTTAGATGCAAACTTTACACGACAAAACTATTTGTAGAAAAGTATTTTTTTAATGAAAAAACATAATTAATCATCTCCGGCTGTTCGGTTGGACTGCTCATCCAACGCCCCTAGTGGACGAAACCACTCGGCCACTGTTCGAGAACTTTCTATAGACGCGGGAACAAAGACAAAGATCCCCCGTGTAGCCTTCACAGACTGTTGGGGCAAGTGCTGTTAGCGAGCACCAATGAAGGCCGGCACGGCTCACGAGGGGGTGGGCACTTGCTCAGGCAATGCAAATATCAAAGTATTAACAGCTCGGCTCGTGCCAGTTCTATCATCTTAACACCTCTTTTATTGGCAAGAAAGGGTGAAGCATATTCTTTTTCATCGCCTTAATACTGCCTAAAAGGTCCCATAGCAATGCTAAATCTTCCTTGGGAAGGAAGGCTTTAGAAGACAGCAAAGTTAAGAGAACATCAGTCACAGGCGAATGCTACGAAACAAAACCACACACCACGAGTGAGCTTGGGCTGGAGGACACGGAGGGATTGGGGACAATCGCTGCAGAGACGGAGCGGTGAAATCGGATCACGGCAGCGGGTGGATTGCCGCCTCCTCCATGGCAAGACCGGGCGAGATGGCGATGCCGTAGAGATAAAGTAAACAAGTTTGTATTTTACCAGGTCTACTGAGCTATGTAGCTGCTGCTGCTGCTTCTTTACAGGCGAACTGGCTATCACAAGTGGTAGCTTACCGAAGTGGCTCATCACCATCATCATCATGATCGTGTGGAAATGTATCGCGGTCACATATAATAAACGCGTGGGGGGGAAAAACCGGAGGACCCAGAGAAAAATCCACGCGACCATAGGGAGAGAGACACGCAGACTCCACATACACAGCAGCAGGCGTCAGGGGTCGGGATCGAACCCACGACCTCCTGTAGACCAGGCGAGGTAGTTAACAACTCATAGCCACCGTGATGATGATGAGAGAGCGAGAGACACGCAAACTCCAAATATACAGCAGCAGGCGTCAGGGTCTGGATCGAACCCACGACCTCCTGCACACCAGGCGAGGTGGTTAACATCTCCTAGCCACCGTGATGATGATGAGAGAGACACGCAAACTCCAAATACACAGCAGCAGCAGGCGTCAGGGGTCGGGATCGAACCCACGACCTCCTGCACACCAGGCGAGGTGGTTAACATGTTCTAGCCACCGTGATGATGATGAGACACGCAAACTCCAAATATACAGCAGGCATCAGGGATGGGATCTAACCCACGACCTCCTGCACACCAGGCGAGGTAGTTAACATGTTCTAGCCACCGTGATGATGATGAGAGAGACACGCAAACTCCAAATACACAGCAGCAGGTGTCAGGGATGGGATCGAACCCACGACCTCCTGTACACCAGGCGAGGTAGTTAACATCTCCTAGTCGCCGTGATGATGATGATGAGAGAGACACGTAAACTCCAAATATACAGCAGCAGGCGTCAGGGGTCGGCATCGAACCCACGACCTCCTGCACACCAGGCGAGGTAGTTAACATCTCCTAGCCACCGTGATGATGATGAGAGAGACACGCAAACTCCAAATATACAGCAGCAGGCATCACAGGGTCGGGATCGAACCCACGACCTCCTGCACACCAGGCGAGGTAGTTAACATCTCCTAGCCACCGTGATGATGATGATCAGAGAGAATTAAACGTTCGTTCATCCAGCAGTGGATCGACCACCGACAACAACAAGTCGACGTCATCGTTTGTTGAGAATTCAACCCGCGGCGGCGGCGTCAACTGCGTCACACCTACCCCCCCCGCTCCTTCCTCCTCCTCCATTACACCACCACCACAACCACCACCACCACAACCACCACCACCACCACCACAACCACCACCACCACAACCACCACAACAACCACCACAACAACCACCACAACAACCACCACCACAACCACCACCACAACAACCACCACCACAACAACCACCACCACAACCACCACCACCACAACCACCACAACAACCACCACAACAACCACCACAACAACCACCACCACCACCACAACCACCACCACCACAACCACCACAACAACCACCACAACAACCACCACAACAACCACCACAACAACCACCACCACAACAACCACCACCACAACAACCACCACCACAACCACCACCACAACAACCACCACAACAACCACCACAACAACCATCACCACAACCACCACAACAACCACCACCACCAAGTGGAGCGGCGCGGCCCCGCGTGAGGGCGCACGCGGCGCTCGTGCCAGGCTAGGTGCCAGGCTAGGTGCTCTCGTGCCAGGCTAGGTGCTCGTGCCAGGCTAGGCCACTCGTGCCAGGCTAGGTGCACCTCGCGAGCTGTGAACTCACCCCAGGCGCAATGGGGGTGACTGACCACCCCCCCCCCCCAGATGAGCGTCAACAGTGAAACCCCAAACACACGAAAGGTCCGTCTCGCCACCTCGATCAACAACAACAACCCCCACCCCGTGCCCCCACACTGATCAACAACAACCCCCGTGCCCCCCACACTGATCAACAACAACAACAACCCCCGTGCCCCCCACACTGATCAACAACAACAACAACCCCCGTGCCCCCCACATTGATCAACAACAACCCCCGTGCCCCCCACACTGCTCAACAACAACCCCCCGTGCCCCCACACTGATCATCAACAACAACAACAACCCCCCGTGCCCCCACACTGATCAACAACAACAACAACCACCCCCCGTGCCCCCACACTGATCAACAACAACAACAACCACCCCCCGTGCCCCCACACTGATCAACAACAACCCCCCCGTGCCCCCCACACTGATCAACAACAACAACCCCCGTGCCCCCCACACTCGGTGCAAGACGGGGCGGTTGTGACGAGCGGCGTCGCAGTTGAGCGGCAAATACCCCACCCCGGCCGCCTTTGTCTTCCCAGTGTCGACGTTTCGGCTCGCACGCCTGACTCGGGTGCCCGTTTAAGGGCGATTGGATCATCGCAGGAGGGAGAGAGAGAGAGGGGGGAGGAGGAGAGGGCCCCTGAAAACCCCGCGACCAAGGATCCCGCGACTGCTGTGCGTGTTGTTTGACCATACTTCACCACGCGGGTCTCGGCGGGTTGTTACAGGCGGGGGGGGGGGGGCTAGGCCCAGGCCTGGCTCAGGCATCTCTCGTCAAAGACGTAGTTGTTGTTGTCGTTGTCGATGTTGTTGTTGTCGATGTTGTTGTTGTTGATGCCGCGGCCTGGGGTCCAACTCGGTCGGGCTGCCCGAAACTCGCCCCGTCAGCGCCTCTCCCCTCCTCACCACCATCACCCCCCCTCACCATCAACCCTCGTCTCTTCCCTCCTCACCACCACCACCCCTCCTCACCACCACCCCCACCGTCGTCCCCTCACTCACCACCACCACCCCTCCTCACCACCACCCCCACCGTCGTCCCCTCACTCACCACCACCACCCCTCCTCACCACCACCCCCACCGTCGTCCCCTCACTCACCACCACCCCTCCTCACCACCACCATCGTCTCTCCCTCCTCACCACCCCTCCTCACCCCCACCACCATCGTCTCTCCCTCCTCACCACCCCTCCTCACCCCCACCACCACCATCGTCTCTCCCTCCTCACCACCCCCACCACCGCCACCATCGTCCCCTCACTCACCATGGCGCCCACGTCCCTCCACGGGCAGCCCAGGCCCACGGTCAGGGCGGTCCCGCGAGCCCCGACGTGGACATCCAAGCGCACGGTCCCCTCCATCGCTCCTCCTCCCCCCTCACGTTGTCTCTCTTCTCCTCCACCACCAACTCCACCTCGGCGTCGTCCCCCTCGTCGTCCTCGTCGTCCTCGTCGTCGTCCTCTGGAGCCTTCGCTCGCTGCTTCCTCCTCCGCAGAGTCCGAGGATAAACAGTGCTGACGTCACGCGGTGGCAAACGCGTCGTGACGTCACCTCGACGTAAACACGCCTCGACGTCACGGCGAAGAAGTAAACAAGGGCGGTGACGTCACGGAAACAAAAAGACAGCGCGGTGACGTCACGGAAAAGAGTTAACACGCCGTGACGTCACGGCGAGGTTGCCTCCCAAGCCCGATTGCTGATCCCGTGAGGTCTCCGTTCTCGTCTCACCAACGGAAGGGGTACTAATGACGTCATCAGGGGGAGAGGGTGGGTTTGTAAAATATTCCATGACGTCACCGTTTAACGCGTTCATATACCGTACACCATTTGGTTTTTCGGTAAATAAAATAAAATTGAATGAAAACAACTAAAATAAAATTGAATCAAATCACGACGTTTCGGGCGCAACACAAGCGTCCTTCTTCAGGTGGTGTTGCGCCCGAAACGTCGTAATTTGATTTAATTAATTTTTTGTTGTTGTTTTTATTTTATTTATATTATTTTTCACCTACGTGACTTTACCGAAAAAACCAAAGAGTATGAATCCTTGCAATCACGAAAACTTCAAATCTAGAATGTGCACCATTTGTAACAGTATTTACAACAAAGATGAAGTCATGGGAAAGGTCGGGGTCAAATGGCAATTTCAGCAACGTTATAGTTATGACGTCACAGCTATGACTCTACAGTACAGTATTTACAAAAATGACGTCACCAGGACCAAGGTGTAAAGCCAAACAGATTATGTGACGTGATAATTGTTTTTACCCTTTTATGTGGCAACCAAACTGACACATTTTTTTTACAAGGAGTCATGTTTGCATTGACCACAATACCTGCGGTCGGAGTGCAAACAAAAAACACAACTCTGATAATGTATGCACTGTCCTTGAAGTTGATTGGTCCACACCCGAGACAGCTTTCCTTAGAGCCTAGTCTCACATGGTGTTGGACCAGATGACGCCAAAAGGCGTCCAATCAATTTCAAGGACAGTGCATACATTATCAGAGTTGTGTTTTTGTTTGCATTCCGACTGCAGGTATTGTGGTCAATACAAACATGACTCCTTGTAAAAAAAAAAGGTGTCAGTTTGGTTGCCACATAAAAGGGTAAAAAAAGACACTCAAGACACACTCAAGACACACTGAAGCGGTTGTGCTTTCGCTACGTTGTCCCCACCTGAAGAAGGACGCTTGTGTGGCGCCCGAAACGTCGTGATTTAATTTAATTGTTTTCATTTATTTCATTAGATTGTTTTTACCTACGTGACTTTACCGTAAAAAAAAAAGAGTATAAATCCTTGCGGTCACGAAAGCTTCAAATCTAGAATTAATAGCCTTGTGAATGAGAATATCACCGGCAGTGACAAATCTTTCCCAACGTGCCACGGGGATTCTAGATTTGAAGCTTTCGTGACTGCAAGGAATCATCTTCTTAGGTTTTTTCGGTAAAGTCACGTAGGTCAAAATTAATGAAAATAAAATAAAATATTTTCATTAATTTTGACCTACGTGACTTTACCGAAAAAACCTAAGAAGGTGCCACGGGGATATTTTGCCCGGGCCATGGCATGGGCTGTCAATGGCACGAATTCAACAGCAGAGGGCAGACCAGGACCATCGCCAAGCGGGACACACCGCACGGAATGAAACGCAGGGCGGAATTAGCGAAACAATCTCAGCAATAATAACACTGCGGCCTTAACATAGAGAAAATAATAATGATAATAATAATGTTTGCGACGTTTCGGATAATGACCCTTCTTCATAACACAGAACAAAGACAAAGATCCCCCGTATAGCCCGAGCAGACTGTTGGGGCAAGTGCTGTTAGCGAGCGCCTATGAAGGCCGGCACGGCACACGAGGGGGTGGGTGGCCAGCACCACGCCCGGCCGCCTTTGTCTCCCCAGTGGCGATGTTTTTACGCACTGCACCAAGTACTCGTTCGAGGCTGAGTCGACCTTCATAACACACAAAGACAGATATACACACACTATTGCGGGCACTCTGCCATAACCTGTCACGTGTACGCCACAATTCAATAATCGTCTCGGCTATTCACTCAGCAATTAGAATATCGACTGCATAAAAACATCGGATAGTCAAATCAGGCGGCATGGTGGCAGCAGTTGGTGACACTCGTGCACCACAGCGAGCAGGGGCCTGGGTTCGATTCCCGACTCGGTCGCTCTTTCTATGTGTGCAGTTGGAGCGGCAGGATCTTTTCATCGGCTGTGTAACGCTGCTGTGTGGAAGCTACGTGGCCTGTCGCTCCACACGAAGCTTCGGGTCTTCTAAGCCACAGTCGTGCCCTCCCTTCTGAACGCTTGCGAAACGTGGACCCCTCTCATGGAGCATCTGCGATGTGGCGTGTCTACGATCCATCCTGGGTTTAACCTACAGGCTGGATTGTGTGAAGAGCTCACAAATCCTTGAAAGATCTGGACACATTCCCATCAGTGAGCTCCTCCTCCGGCAGGCGCGGCTGCGTTGGCTGGGTCACGTAGCCCGCATGCCCAGCCACCGCATGCCTACACAGCTTTTGTTTGGCTGGGTAGAGGGAGCTGAACGGACGAGGCACGGGCTGGAGAAGAGATGGAGTGATGTGGTACAGGAGGACGTGGAGCTGAGTGGACTTGCCGATCCTGGCACCAGCGGTGTCAAAATCGGCGTCTGTGTAGGAGGCTCGTGAAGGATGCTACTGGGCATTCTAGATTGGAAGCTTTCGTGACTGCAATGATTAATATTCTTAGGTTTTTTTCGGTAAAGTCACGTTGGTAAAAAAATTAAATTAATAAAAGTAAAATAAAAATAAAATAAAGATCAGTCAACGCATGGCACCTGGGTCTGACCTGTCACTTCACGTGGTCTTACAATGCACCTAGCCTGGCACAGACGCTGTGGTGACGTCACTGGCCTGCTGGCCGCTTTCTCATCATCGATGCCTGACCACCTCGTCCTCGATCAGCCACCGCGGTGTCTGTGACGTTGCGGGACTGTGCCTCCTGCAGCTGCTAGCCTGAGACAAAGATCCCCCGTATAGCCTTAACAGGCTGTTGGGGCAAGTGCTGTTAGCGAGCACCTATAAAGGCCGGAACTGTACACGAGGGGGTGGGTGGCCAGCACCACGCCCGACCGCCTTTGTCTCCCCAGTGGCGATGTTTACAGACAGCACCAGGTACTCATTTGATGCTGAGTCGACCTAGGAGAGGCCCAGGACCGGTTCAGATAATCGTCACTGGTGTTGGCCGTGAGCGGGAATCGTACTCGGGTCGCCGGGTTCATAGCGCGGTGTAGCGCTAACCGCTACACTACCGCTCCCCCCCCGCACACAGACACACACGCATACACAGACACAGACAGACACACACAGACACACACACAGACACACCCACACGCACACAGACACACACAGACACACGCACACACGCACACAAACACACACAGACACACACGCACACACAGACACACGCACACACAGACACACGCACAAACACACACACGCACACAAACACACACAGACACACAGACACACGCACGCACTAACCAGGTATCCCAATCGCCCATCCTGACCCCACCACCACCACCACGATCCAAATCCCCAGCCCAGGGAGGAGAGCAGCGAGGCTTGCGCTCCAGCTTGTGACAGCAGAGTAATTAAGTTAGGGTAATTAGCATAATTAATTGTGGGGAGGGGGGGGGGGTGCCTCGTCAGCTCCTGTGGGCGATGGGGGGAGACGGAGCCCTCGGTCGCGATGCCAGCGAGACTCGGGCGTCGCGTTTAGAGGCGTTCAGAGACAGAGACGTTGATGGACGTTGATGGACGTTGAGAGACACGTGGCCTCCATCTCCCAGTCGCAATGCTCTCGTCGTCACCATACTTCGCCAAACAATCTCCCCCTCCCTCTCTCGATCGGTACCACGACCTCCCTCCTCCCCGAAGAGTGTATGCTACGCTCTGTCAACCAAAATGAATTAACGAGGGGGTGGTTTGGAGCGGGCGGAGGGGAGGGTAAGGGGGGTGATGGGTCGGAGGGAGATGAGTCGAACGCGGTGACGATCAGCTGCGATGGGAGAGACGTTGAACCGGTGGCTGGGTGACTCGCAGGGGATATCACGAGTCGCTTCGAGAAGGGTCCTGCCCCTCGCGACGGGGATGTCAATGAACGATTGGTTATTATTGTTATAATTATATTTATGTGTGTTTTTTTATTTTTTTACGGGACCTTTTTTTAAATCCTTTATATTAAGTTCACTTGCGCGCTTGCTTGCACGCTTACGACCGTGCAAATCTTTCGCTCGTTTTTTAACCCACTTCCCGTGATCCAATCGAGCTGACATTTTCCATACAGACTCGTTGTGCGTGACAATTAATGTTCGTGAAAATTTTTTTCCAAAATTGTACACTTTTTAGGACAAAAATATTATATTTAATTACCAATTGCTTAATGGTGCCATGCAATCTTCTGACCCATAGGTGGCAGCCATCTCAAGCCAGAGGACGAGAGGACTCTAGCCGCCACGCATATAAAGGATTTATAGTGAAAAACTTTGTTTTTACGGGTTATACTTGTTCCGGTATCAAAATATAACAATTGGTTGTGCACTTTATTGGAAATAAAGGCCCCGTATTGTTGCTGCTCACGCCGAGCTCTGAATGCCCTGAGAGTGGATTTGTCTTTGTGCTACTCGCCTTTTGGCGACCTCCGGTCTCACACCGTTTGAGACTTGGCCCTAAAGAAAGCTGTCTCCGTTTCAAAGACAATGCATCATCACATACTACCAGAGCATCTTTTTGTTTGCATGTTCACCACAGGTATGTGTATTTAAAGCTTTCGTGACTGCAATGATTCATCTTCTTGGTTCTTTCGGTAAAGTCACGTAGAATGGAAATAATGAAATAAAAAATAAAAAAACATTATAAAATAATTCCCACGACGTTTCGGCCACAACGCAAGCAGCTGTCCTCAGGTGGAGAACAGGTCTGTCGAGAGACATTGTCGGCCACAACGCAAGCAGCCGTCCTCAGGTGGAGAACAGGTCTGTCGAGAAGACAGACTCTGTCTCTGTCTTCGTGAGAATAATTTTATTATGTTTCATTTTTATTATTTTATTATTTCCATTCTACGTGTTTCTGTTTGGTGTTTTAACACCTACTTTATTTCCAGAAAGGGTCAAACCAATTCTGATGTTTATAGATATATTACTCTGAGCTGCGTCGCTCTTTTTCAGAAGCGACCTGGCCACAAATTTTAGCTCAACGAAGTGGGCTTCTCGTCACAATATGGACATTTACAGCAGCTAAATTCTCTAAAGGTGTGATGTTGATTATAAATGTGGAGGGAGAAACCAAAGAAAAATCCACGCGACCACGGGGAGAGAGAGCGACAAACACCGCAAACTCCTAATATACGGAAGGCGTCAGGGTCGGGATGGAACCCGCGACCTCCTGTACACCAGGCGAGGGAGTTAACATCTCATAGCCACCGTGGCGCCCATGGACGGTCAATCAACAACAATCAACACTCACCATCATCAACAGCATCAACAGCATCAACATCATCAACCCTTGGAACTCCCCATGCGCATCATCATCAACATCGTCAACACTGTAAATCACAATCCGCATTATCATCATCATCACCGACATAATCGTTTGCATCATCGTCAATAGCTTGAATCAGAATCCTACTACAGTATTTATTCATAGTGAATTGATCAATTTATCGCGATCATCGTCTGTACCACCACCACCACCATCATCATTTCGCTTGGTTATCCCAGAAATGCCTCAATGCTCGTTTTAAAGAGGGTCCTGCCCGGTTTTCGCACGACAGACGTACGCGCTTGGGGAGAGAAGAAGCTGCTGATGCTGCCCGCTGCTGCTGCTGCTGCTGATGCTGCTGCTGCTGATGCTGCTGCTGATGCTGCTGCTGATGCTGCTGCTGATGCTGATGCTGCTGCTGATGATGCTGCTGCTGCCCGCTGCTGCTGCTGCTGCTGCCTAATCCTAATTGAGTCGTCGGTGGCTCATCGATCAGCACTGGGGATGCTTTGCCCGATACCGGTGATAATTATGGATGTCCATTGGCCTACAGGGGGAAAGCGGAGAGAAACCCATGCAGAACAGGGGCGAACACACTCCACTCACTCAGTCTCACACACGCAGACAACACGAGGGGGTGGGTGGCCAGCAACCACGACCCGGCCGCCTTTGTCTCCCCGGTGGCGATGTTTTACACACCGCACCCGGTACTCATTTTTCAGAGAGATGAGCAGTGAGCAGCGGAGAGCGAATGGTGGGGACACGGAGAGACGTGGAGGGAAATCGTGGGAGGCGGACATTGAGAGATGCAAAGAGGGATTTCGCCCGCTCTCTCCCTCTGTCCCATTTCTCTCCCTCCTCATTTCTACCCTCTCCTCTCTCTCTCTCTCCCCATATCTGTCTCCCCTCTCGCCATGTCACCTCTTGCTCCTATCTCTCTCTTTTCTCTCCCTTCTCTAACCTCTTTCTCCCTCTCTCCCTACCATCTCTCTCTTTATCTCCCATCTCCTACACCACCCAGTACTCTCCCCTGTCTGTCCCGTCCCTCTCCATTCTCCCATCTCTCTCTCCACGCCATCTCTCTGCCGCTCACTCACTCACACACACCCCTCTCCCCCATCACTCTCCCTCATCTCTCTCTCTTTTTTTACGATCAGTGGAAACAAGAAGATGCTCGGTGTAGTCGGCACTTTGCTTCGTTCATCATTTTTTTTATTTTATTTTTTTATTAAATGCTTTGCTTTATGTAACTCTCTCTCTCCCCCACCCCCTCTCCCGCTCACTCACACACACTCACACCCCTCTCCCCCATCACTCTCCCTCGTCTCTCTCCCCCCCACCCCTCCTCTCTCTCCCCGTGTCCCAACACAAGTAGGAGTAACGAGCGAGTGATTTTCACCACCGACTGCGATCCGTGGCGTCTGGGAGCCCACAGCCACCACGAGGGAGATGGATCATCCATCACGCGTGGGGGCTCAACTCTCACCCCCCACCCACCCTCCAAATCCCCATCTCTTACCCCCCCCCCCGGGCTATCTCCCCCCCACCCACCCGCCCACTCACCCCCACCCACCCCACCCCCCACTTCGTGTCACAGCGGTGATCATTAATCGCAGGGTGGGGAGTAACCCTGTCCGCCCGTCTCACCACCCCCACGCGTCATTCATCACTGAGAGGAGGCCCACGGCTGATGATGCACTGCGGTTTGGAAGGCGATGTGATGGGGGCGGGGGGCGGGGTGCTGGTGGGGGGAGGGGCGGGGCGCGGGGGGAGTAGGGGGGGGGTGACCTCCCGCACTGTCATCGTTCGACGTCATCGTTGTCGTTGTTTATCGATGACGTCACCATCATTGTCATCATCATCCGATGTAACTCCGTCATCGGTATAATGATATAATCATAATTCCATAGCACCCACAATTTGACTTATCATTATCAATGCATTGTCATTATCCGTAATTATGTACACATCATAATCGCCTATCACGATCATTACAGTCATTATCCATCAACAGCATTATCGATACATTATCAATATTCATCATCATCATCATCAATATATTGCAATTATTCATCATCAATACATTGGTATTATCCGTGATTATCATCACAAGAGATAAGAGGAGAGATCAATGTTTTTTTTATCATCATCATCATCATCAATACATTGCCAATATCCATCATCATCATGATCGTCAACAAGAAGATGATTCCTTGCAGTCACGAAAGCTTCAAATCTAGAATTAACAACACTTCTGATCACCCGGCATCATTATCGTAAATACATTGCCATGATCCACCATTATCAATGCACTCTAATCGCCCACAATCAACGTCATAAAGACATTGTCATTATACATATTCGTCATCATCATCATCATCATACCTTGTTTGCCAGGACCAAAGTATTAAAAAAATATTAAATAATGAAAACAATAATAGGCGTTTGCCCTTTACTGCAATGAAACATGAGCTGGGTTAAGACGTTCAAACACCAAACACTGGATGACGCAACCACAAGCACTCTGTGTGTATTAATATGCTTAGGTTTTTTCGGTAAAGTCACGTGCTTAACGCAGACCACTCGACTCCTTGCGAAATGTTCCTATTTGGTGTTTGAACATCTTAACACCGGTGGTATTGTCAGAAAGGGTAAAACCCTATTCGTATATTTCACATCATCATCGTTATCATCATCAATACTTGCTCATCTCCCGCCATCATTACCATCATTCGCCATCACTGTAAACTCCACGTTTCGCCATTCACCGTCAATCACGAGCCACGTGGCCAATGACTGCCATCTCCATTGTGACGTCATCATAATCGTCATCATCATCGTCATCATCATTAACACAATGTCACCAACACAATGTCATCAATCCTTGGCGTCGTTCTTAACGCCACACGAGGAAAGTGTTCCGACATAAACCCGAGTTCGATTCCCGCTCGCGGTCAACACCGGTGACGATTGTCTGAACTGGTCCCGGGCCTCCCCTAGGTCGACTCAGCCTCGAATGAGTGCCTGGTGCGGTGCATAAACATCGCCACTGGGGAGACAAAGGCGGCCGGGCGTGGTGCTGGCCACCCACCCCCTCGTGTGCCGTTCCGGCCTTCATAGGTGCTGCTCGCTAATAGCACTTGCCCCTACAGTCTGTTAAGAATATACGGGGGATCTTTGTCTTTGTACACGCTTTCTTTATACTCACTGTCTGTTGTTGTCGTTGTTGTATCCTCAATGTGGTATCGACTGCAAACTTGGGATACTTATGTCATACTGATGACAATATTATATTCTATCATAAAAATAAAAAAAATCGATATTTTTAAACATTATTTTTTATATGTTATGTTTCGGCTTGGGTCTAATTGGCTGTAATTGGCCACGGTCCCCTTAGGTTATGACAAGCTTCGGGGCCACTTCCTGGAGTCGTGGAGTTCTGCCATTACTAGTACATTTCATAAAAGCGTGTTATTTAAAAAAAAAAAGTTTAAAAAAAACTTTACTTATTTTGGGGAGTTTGTATGGTTACGAGCAGCGCTACGAACCTGCTTGGTCCCGAGTTCGATTCCCGCTCGCGGCCACCAACACCGGTGACGATTTTCTCAACCGGTCCCGGGCTTCCCCTAGGTCGACTCAGCCTCAAACGAGTACCTGGTGTGGTTTGTAGTTAACATCGCCACGAGGAAGTGCTGCTGGCCACCCACCCATCCACCTCGTGTGCCCTCCCGGCCTTCACGAAGGCGCGACTCGCGGACAGCACTTTCCCTAACAGTCTGTTAAGGCTACACGGGGGATTCTCTGCCTTTGCCTTTGCGTGAGTGAGTGCCGTGTGCATGTCCTCTCTCTCTCTGCCCCTGTCTCCGTGAAGTTTCCTATGGGCTCTCCGGTTTCCTTCCGTGGATATAAACACACAGAGACACACACAGAGACACACACAGACACACACACAGACACACACACAGACACACACACAGAGACACACACAGACACACACACAGAGACACACACAGACACACACAGAGAGACACACACAGACACACACAGAGACACACACAAAGACACACACAGACACACACAGAGACACACACAGAGACACACACACACGGCAACAACAGCCGCCATTCGTCACTAAGTGGCGGTGACGTCACCACGGCGCTTGTGCCAGGCCATGTGCACTTTGAGGCCACGTGAAGTGTCGAACGCCCGCTGGCAGGAGGTCAAAGGGCAGACCCAGGTGCCACGGGTCGACTGACCGAAATGACTGGCTGATGCACCACCTGTGGCCCCTACTGTGCCAACTTGCTGTGCTTTAGCCACCCGGCGCTCCGCTCGTTGTTGTAAGCGTCGCTCCTCCGCCCTCCGTTGTTGCTGGAGGGCGACTGCCTCCAACTGCCCAGTAGCGTCCTTCACGAGCCTCCTCCACTGAGGCCGATCTTGACACCGCTGGTACCAGTCATCGGCAAGTCCACTCAGCTCCACACACACACAGACACACACACAGATACACACAGGCACACACAGACACACACACAGACACACACAGGCACGCACGCGCACGCAAACAATGTGACAACAACTGGCATCGGCCAGAAACATCCCCAACGAGGCAAATTTACGCTGAAAATTATTCCATTGGTATCACAGCAGCAGCAGCATCATGAGTAGCGATGGTGGCATCACCATCATCATCAACCTGGCAGGGTCCTCTTGAAGAAAGGGCCTTGGGACTCATTGAGGGTTTTCTGGGATAAGCAAGCGTCATAAAGAATAACGATTATGTAATTCTAAAAGGGAGGGTAGAGGAGGAGGAGGCAGAGTTAGGGGAGGATGAGTGAGATTAGCAATAAGGTGGAGTAGGGCAGATGCGGTATGGAGTGGAGGGTATGGAATGAATGAGGTGGAGGGTAGAGGAGGAATGAGGTGGAGGGTAGAGGAGGAATGAGGTGGAGGGTAGAGGAGGAATGAGGTGGAGGGATGAAGCGAGAGATAAATTAAAAGAGGGGCATATGATATGGGATCAAAGAGGATATGGGGTCATATGGGATCATATAGGATGCGGGGTCATAGAGGATATGGGGTCATATGAGATCATATAGGATACGGGGTCAGAGAGGGCAGCAGATTGGTATGCAAATAATATAAAGATGAAGAGGAATGGAGCGATGCGATAAAGAGTGGGAAGAGATTGTGGACCAGAGGGGCAGGAGATGATGTTGACGACGGCGATGTTAGACACGAATAGATGTGGATGGATGAAGGGTAGAGGAACGAATCAACATAATTAAATAAAGGGATGATGATGAGATAGATGAATGAAAGGAGCAGAAAAATAAAAAATAAAAAAAATAAAAATTACGAAATGACGAACGAAGCAAAGTGCCGACTACACCGAGCATCTTATTGTTTCCACTGATCGTAAAAAAAATAATAATAAAAAAAGAGAGAGAGGATTGAATTGAGATGAACAGAGACGATCAGTGTGAAGAGAGAGAGAGATGCAGGAGTGATCGCGATGATCGGGTTGAGATGTGCAGATTGCAGGAGCAGAGAGAACGATGAAGATGGAGACGCAACGAGTTGCACAGAGAAGCGATTCGATGGGGGGGGAGTGGAGAGCCGGGAGCTCAGGGAGAGAGCGATGGAGAGAGAGAGAGTTAGAGAGACAGACTTTTGATTTTTAAACAACTTTTATTGCCGCCAGCAGCAAAAGCACCGGAGGCGACTCCAATACGAAAACCAGTCACCAGCAACCGAAAAGAAAACAAACGTTACATAATCGTTACAAATCTACGTGCTGTGGTGCGAAAGCACCGCGCACAACACGAAATAAAAGCCACGTGGTGGTGGTGGTCATCGCGCACGCCACGGTGACGAGCGAGCGCGTCAGAAGGTGAACACGAGGGTGCCGTCCACGCTGGTACAGAGAGGGGCTTGTCCGGCTCCCCAGCGTTCGAAGAAGACGCTCTGCACATCACCGACATGTGTGTGGTACATGGCGTGCTCCAGCCGGAGCCGCGCCTTGAGCAGGCCTCTGAGTGGGGGTAGAGAGAGAGGGGGGGGGCAGAGAGAGGGGGGGGGTAGACAGAGAGAGAGAGAGAAGGAGTAAGAAGAGCAGATCGAGAAATATTTTTTTAAATCTTTCATTTAAAAAAGGGTGGGGGGGGGGTTACACAAAGCAAAGCAAAAAAAAACTAAATGATGAACGAAGCAAAGTGCCGACTACACCGAGCATCTTCTTGTTTCCTCTGATCGTACACAAACGAGAGAGGGAGAGCGAGAGAGCTGGGTGGGTGAGGGGGGGCAGGGAGGGAGGATGGATGCATGAGCTACACATTTTGCCAGGTGCCCTATCTGGGTCACTTGACGCAGCGTGCCGGTAAAAGTCAAACACGTGGCGTTCGCTGGCTAAATGGAGGTCGCATTGACTCTAATAGCTGACTAATCACCCATCCAGCCGGCCCGGGTGGGGTGGTGGGGGGGGGAGATAATACGGTACAGCACTTTCACAGCGAGTTGTTACCACGGGACAAAGACAAAGCTCGCCCGGATAGCCTTACTACACTTTCGGGGGCAAGTGCTGTTAGCGGGTAGCATCCTACGAAGGTCGGTACGGCGCAACGGGTGGGTGGGAGGCCATCAGCACGCATGTCCCGGCCGCCTTTGTCTCTCTAGGGGCGATGTTCAGGACACCGCACCAGGTCCTCACTCACACACACACAGACACTCATTCGTGAATACAGCAGAGCCACGCGGAGTCGTGTTTAATCACAGGATGTTTAAAGCCCAATGAGTGATGAGTCGCGTGGATTAAATTGGTCGCGTGGGGAGGAAACCGGAGCACCCGGAGAAACCCGCCCCTTGCACGAAGATGGCAACACGACATCCCCGTACAGATGGACACAGATGGCGATCGGTCCACTTGCTCTACTGGCTTCTTCTGGCGAGCCAGGGTAGGGCACCTCCTCCTCCATCGCACGCATTTATTGGGTACACTCTGAGAAACCGCATATTTAGCTAACTTTCTGCCCCCCTCTCCGCCCCCACCAATCTATTGGGTACACTCTGAGAAAGCGCATATTTAGCTAACTTTCCGCCCCCCCTCTCCGCCCCCACCAATCTATTGGGTACACTCTGAGAAAGCGCATATTTAGCTAACTTTCCGCCCCCCCTCTCCGCCCCCACCAATCTATTGGGTACACTCTGAGAAAGCGCATATTTAGCTAACTTTCCGCCCCCCCTCTCCGCCCCCACCAATCTATTGGGTACACTCTGAGAAAGCGCATATTTAGCTAACTTTCTGCCCCCCTCTCAGCCCCCACCAATCTATTGGGTACACTCTATGAAAGCGCATATTTAGCTAACTTTCTGCCCCCCTCTCCGCCCCCACCAATCTATTGGGTACACTCTGAGAAAACGCATATTTAGCTAACTTTCAGCCCCCACCAATCTATTGGGTACACTCTGAGAAAGCGCATATTTAGCTAACTTTCCGCCTCTCCCTCTCCGCTCCCCACCAATCTATTGGGTACATTCTATGAAAGCGCACATTTAGCTAACTTTCAGCCCCCCCCTCCGCTCCCAACCAACCTATTGGGTACACTCTGAGAAAGCGCATATTTAGCTAACTTTCCGCCTCTCCCTCTCCGCTCCCCACCAATCTATTGGGTACATTCTATGAAAGCGCACATTTAGCTAACTTTCAGCCCCCCCCTCCGCTCCCAACCAATCTATTGGGTACACTCTGAGAAAGCGCACATTTAGCTAACTTTCCGCCCCCCCCTCCGCCCCCACCAATCTATTGGGTACACTCTGAGAAAGCGCAACGTCCGCCACGCGATGATTTACGCGACATCGCCGCGATTTACGGAGTCGCGCAGCGGCGAGGCTCAAGGTCGGGCCGGGTCCCATCCCCCCGGGCGGGGGCTGGGGGTGAGGGGGGGGTGAGATGGGGGGGGGTGAGAGGGAGGGGTGAGATGGGGGGGGGTGATTAAAGGGACAGGCGCTGGGGTGGGGGCTTTGGGGGGTTGGGGGGAGGGGTGATTGAAGGTGGGAGTCAAAGTCCCTATTTGCATGCTCCGTGCAAAACAAACTCACCACCACCACCACGTTCTTCACCGCGACTCGGCGTGGGGTTTGCGTGGTCAGGGCGCTGCGCTACGGACCCGTTCGACATTCAAACCCCCAGTGACGGTTATCTGAACCGGTTCTGGGCCTCCCCTAGGTCGACTCAGCCTCAGCTGAGTAACTGGTGCGGTGTGTAAACGTCGCCAATGGGGAGACAAAGGCGGCCGGGTGTGGTGCGTGCCGTGCCGGCCTTCATAGGTGCTAGTCGCTAAGAGCACTTGCCCCAACAGTCTGTTAAGACTACACGGGGGATCTTTGTCTTTGTGCTGTAGTTAGTGCACTGCGCTACGAACCTGGCCGCCCAAGTTGGATTCCCGCTCACGGTCAGCTTCGATGAGTGTGTGTGTGAGATGGTGTGTGTGTGTGAGACATGGTGTGTGTGTGATGGTGTGTGTGTGTGAGTGTGTGTGTGAGATGGTGTGTGTATGTGTGTATGTGTGTGATGGTGTGTGTGTGATGGTCTTCTCGGCCACAGTCATTCCCTCCCTTAATTTGGGAGCTTTCGTGACTGCAGGAATTATTCTTTGGTTCTGTTCGGTTAAGTCACGTCTAAAAATAAAATAATAAATCAAAATAAAACAACACATTACGACGTTTCGATTGCAACACAAGCAATCATCATCAGGCATAAAAGAAATAGCAACAAAAATCTAACTATAGGTCTATAGTTTTCTAGTTAGATTTTTGTTGCTATTTCTTTTATGCCTGATGACGATTGCTTGTGTTGCAATCGAAACGTCGTAATGTGTTGTTTTATTTTGATTTATTATTTTATTTTTAGACGTGACTTAACCGAAAAGAACCAAATAATTATTCCCTCCCTTCTCTACGCTTGCGAAACGTGGACCCCCCTAATGGAGCATCTTCGCCGGTTAGAAACATTTAGGCTGGCCTGCCTACGATCCATCCTGGGTTTAACCAGGCTGGATTGTGTGAGGAGCTCACAAATCCTTGAAAGATCTGGGCAAAGTCCCATCGGTGAGCTCCTCCGGCAGGCAAGGCTGCGTTGGTTGGGTCATGTAGCCCGCATGCCCAGCCACCGCATGCCTAAACAGCTTTTGTTCGGCCGGATCGAGGGGGCTAAACGGGCGCGGCACGGGCTAGAGAAGAGATGGAGTGATGTGGTACAGGAGGACGTGGAGCTGAGTGGACTTGCCGATGACTGGTACCAGCGGTGTCAAGATCGGCCTCTGTGGAGGGGGCTCGTGAAGGACGCTACTGGGCAGTTGGAGGCAGTCGCCCTCCAACAACAACGGAGGGCGGAGGAGCGACGCTCACAACAACGAGCGGAGCGCCGGGTGGCTAAAGCACAGGAAGTTGGCACAGTAGGGGGCATAGGTGGTGCATCAACCAGTCATCTCGGTCATCTCGGTCAGTCGACGCGTGGCACCTGGGTCTGCACCGTGACCTCCTGCCAGCGGGCGTTCGACACTTCACGTGGCCTCAAGGTGCACATGGCCTGGCACAAGCGTCGTGGCGACGTCACCTCCACTTAGTGGCGAATGGCGGTTGTTGTTGTTGTGTGTGTGACATGGTGTGTGTGTGTGATGGTGTGTGTGAGAGATGGTTCGGAATCATTTTTTGATTAAACTAATCAGCATCATTACGTAATTAATTACTCGTAGTATTACTCCGAGATTGAAGTACGCACTGGTGCATTGTTAATAAGAGCATTTTGTCAACGATGCATTACGTAATATTACAGTTTTCAATGTATTAAAGCTGTGCTTTTTTGATGGATGTTCACCCAATCGTAGTTGCTGTTGTTGTTGTTTTTGTTGTTGTTGTTGTTTACCTCGATCTTCAGTTTGCCTTTCCTCCTTCAAGTGCCCGGCCTAAATAACCCCCCCCCTCTCCACCCCGCCCCTCCCCCCTCTCCACCCTGCCCCTGCCCCATTTCCAATCCGCCCCTCCCCCCCTCTCCACCCCGCCCCTCCCCCCTTCTCTACCCCACCCCTCTCTCCACCCCGCCCCTCCCCCTTCTCCACCCCACCCCTCCCCCTTTTCTAATCCGCCCCTCCCCCTCGCCCCTCCCCCTTTTCCATCTCGCCCCTCCTCCTTCTCCGCCCCTCCCCATCTCGACCCGCCCCTCCCTCTCTCCCCCCCGCCCCCCATCCACGACGTTCCCCATCAGAATGCGGCCCCCCTCTTCTCGCTGCCCCCCAGGCGGGTTCCGTCTGCCAAGCTCCTCCAGGCGGAGCGTCTGTGCGTGACTGATAAGAGTCAAAAACAATCTGTCCAGCAGACGGAGGGGGGCAGCCCCCCCCCGCACCCCGCCCGTTGTGCCACTCGCCCCCCCCCCACCCCCCCTCTCCCTCCCATCCCCCCCCCCCACTCTCTCCCTCCCACCCTCCCCCCACTCTCTCCCTCCCATCCCCCCCACTCTCTCTCTCCCATCCCCCCCACCCACTCTCTCCCATCCCCCCCCCCCACTCTCTCCCTCCCATCTCCCTCCCATCTCCCTCCACTCTCTCCCTCCCATCCCCCCCACCCACTCTCTCCCTCCCATCCCCCCCCCCCACTCTCTCCCTCCCATCTCCCCCCACTCTCTCCCTCCACTCTCTCCCTCCCATCTTTCCCCACTCTCCCCCCACCATCTCCCCCCCCCACTCTCTCCCTCCCCCCCCCCCCACTCTCTCCCTCCCATCTCCCCCCCCCCACTCTCTCCCTCCCACCCCCCCCACTCTCTCCCTCCCATCCCCCCCCACTCTCTCCCTCCCATCTCCCCCCCCCCAACTCTCTCCCTCCCACCCCCCCCACTCTCTCCCTCCCATCCCCCCCACTCTCTCCCCACCATCTCCCCCCCTCCCACTCTCTCCCTCCCACCCCCCCACTCTCTCCCTCCCATCCCCCCCCCACTCTCTCCCTCCCATCCCCCCCCACTCTCTCCCCACCATCTCCCCCCCACTCTCTCCCCACCATCCCCCCCCCCCCCGACTCTCTCCCCACCATCTCCCCACCACTGTTCAAGCGCTTTGCCTGAAATAGGTGAAATAGGTGCTCGCTAACTCGCCTCCGTGCGTCCTGTGCGTGTGGGGAGCGGTGGTGCAGTGGTGAGCGCCCTGCGCCACCAATCCCTGCGCCCCGAGTTCAATCCCCGACGTGTTGCGGTGCTGTGCAAATATCAAACTTGGGGACGCAAAGGCGGCCGAGCGTGGTGCTGGCAACCCATCCCCTTCGGACACCGTGTTGGCCTTAATAGGTCTTCGATCACAGCACTTGGCCCCTGTTAAAGGCTATACGGGGGATCTTTGTAGTTGCCTTCATATCCACTCGCCGAGAGACAAGGATCTCAGCAGGGAAAGGTTGCGTTAGAAGTTGGGATTACAGTTCAATGGGTGTCGCTATCTCGCCCCCTCACCCCCCCTCCCTCGAACCTCCTTACACTCTCCCCCGGCTCTTGCCTGTCTCCCACTCCCCCCTCTCTCTCCCTCTCCCCCTCCTCTCTCTCTCCTCCCTCCCCCTTCCCCCTCCCTCTCTCTCTCTCTCCTGCATCTCATCTCTCCACTACGTCTATATAGGGTGAGGGGTGGAGCTATAGGGTGAGGGGTCTAGCTATAGGGTGAGGGGTAAAGCTGTAGGGTGAGGGGTAGAGCTATAGGGGGAAGGATCTACATCATCTTCGTCATCATCATCTTCGTCATCATCATCATCATTGTCATCATCATCATTGTCATCATCATCATTGTCATCATCATCATCGTCATCATCGTCATCATCTTGTCATCATCATCATCATCGTTGTTGTCGTCATCACAGTGGCCGACTCCTCCCAGTCGCCTCACTCCCGGCCCAGCCGGCGTCTCCTCTCGTGTCACGAATGGGAAGCTCAGCAGGTTTCAGCCTGGACACTTGATGAGGGGGAGGGGAACACAGACTGCTGGGGCGGCCAGCACCACGCCCGGCCGCCTTTGTCGTGATATTGTGCGATATTTTTGCTGTAGTATTTGCCACATCACGGCGAGTGCTGTACGTAAACACGTGAGACTTTCGCCACCAATATCATTCACGACAAAGTGTGTTTGTTGTTGTTGTGTTAGATCGGGTCAATGTGTCGTTACCACCCTCCTCCACGCGACGCAGCCACATTGAGTGAGGTTCGTCACGCTGTGAACAGAACGCGCCGTGATGTCCCACTTCAGCACCACCGCTGCGATGGAGAGCAGCTCCCCACACACAGACAGAGAGAGAGAGTCAACACCAACTACTACTACGACTACAGCCTTACTTTCACTACTCTCATACTGGCAACAACAAAAACAACGGTCTCCGCGATAACCCCCTCACCCGTTTACAATGCTGGTCAATCGCCTGACCATGCTGCTGCTGCTGTTGGCATCGCCAGCGAAACGTCGTGAACTCAGATCGTAAAAGTGCTGCGGGGTTTACGCTCTGGAGTTGAGTGACGAATTGGCACGTTCTGTTCACGTGACAAACCTTACCCAATAGGCTGTGTCGGGTGGCGGTCGGTGTACGACACAAGTACATTGACGCGATCTAACCCAACCAAACAATGTATTCTGATTCGTTGTGTTCTCTTCGAGATTATTCCAAATATATCTGGAGCACAACCCTCGGATACAACAACAACCGCCATCCGCCACTTAGTCACGGTGGCGTCAACACTGCGCTTGTGCCAGGCTAAGTGCACGTGAATTGTGGAAGCTGGCTGCTTGCAGGAACTCCACGGGACAGACCCATGTGGTGCCATGGGTTGACTGCGGTGCCAGGCTAGGTGCAGGAGGAGGCCACGGGACAGACCCATGTGGTGCCATGGGTTGACTGCGGTGCCCAGGCTAGGTGCAGGAGGAGGTCACGGGACAGACCCAGCAGGTGCCATGGGTTGATTGCGGTGCCAGGCTAGGTGCAGGAGGAGGCCACGCACAGACCCACGTGGTGCAATGGGTTGACTGCGGTGCCAGGCTACGTGCAGGAGGAGGCCACGGGACAGATCCACGTAGGTGCAATGGGTTGCGTGACTGAGATGACTGGCAGATCCACCACCGGTGCTCCCCCACTGTGCCAACTTGCTGCGTTTTATCCGACCGTTGTTGTGAGCTTCGCTATTGCTGGAGGCGACTGCCTCCAACTGTAGCCCAGCAGCGTTCTTCACGAGCCTCCTCCTGCACAGAGGCCGATCTTGACACCGCCGGTACCGGTCATCGGCGAGTCCACTCAGCTCCACGTCCTCCTGTACCACATCACTCCCATCTCTTCTCTAGCCCGCGCCGCGCCCCGATAGACACACAGACACACAGGTGAGGAGGGAGGCTGAGTCTGCGTTTGAGAGAGGGAGAGAGGGAGAGAGGCCTCGTTGCCTGAATCCATTGCGACGTATTTTACAAGCAATTTCACACTTCAGTGATATCCGCTTGAGAGAGAGAGGGGGGGTGAGAGAGGGGGGTGGGGAGGGGGGCGAGGAGGCGGAGGAGAGAGAAGGGGGAGGAGAGAGACGTGGGAGAGGAGAGAGAGAATCTATTTCAGACGAGGGGGAGAGGAGCGTTTGATGATGAGATAGTTTGATTGAGATGAGAGAGGGGAGAGAGGGAGGGGAGATGGGGGAGGAGAGAGAGAGTCATCTCTATATAAATATATATACACACTGATCACGTTCGGCAACTCAACACTGCGCGTGTGGGTGGCATTTAAAGGATAGAGATATAACATAGGCGACGTTTCGGGCAACGACTCTTCTTCATAGCACGATGTTGATTGTTGATGTTGCCGCGGTGTCCTGGACAGACGTGGGTGAGTTTGTATTCATTAGCTGTGCTTCTGCACTACCAACAAATGCATGGCACGTACGCACGTGAACCTTCTTTCGCACCGTACGTAGCCAACCGGCAGTTCTAGAGAAATCAGTTTGTCAATTCGATTTAGAGGTACAACGTCGGATGAAACTCGACGGCCACGTGTGGGCCCCGTGTGGTCACGTGGGGCCACGCGTGGGTCACGTGGGGTCACGTGTGGGCCGTCGGCGCAGTTGCAGCGCCTGCGCGCTCACATCGTGAGCCGCGCCACTTGGGGGAGGGAGGGGGGCGGGGCTGTGTGGGCCGTCGGAGGGAGTGAGACTGTCAAGAGGGCAGGGCGAGAGTTGGTTTAGTTTGAGACGGAGGCAGGCAGAGAGAGACAGAGACAGACAGAGAGAGACAGATAAGGCAAAGGGTGAGCTGTGAACAGTGACGCTGCGGTGGAGAGAGGAAGGGGGGAGCAATGGGGAAGGGGGGAGGAAGGGGGGGCGATGGGGAATTTGGGGAAGGGGGGGTGGGAGGAAGGGGGGGGGGCGATGGGGAAGGGGCGGAGGCGATGGGGAAGGGAGGGAGTGGGGGCGATGGGGAAGGGGGGGAAGGGGGGGGGAAGGGGTGGTGATGGGGAAGGGGGGGGCGATGGGGAAGGGGTGGTGATGGGGAAGGGGTGGTGATGCGGAAGGGGGGGGGGGCGATGGGGAAGGGGGGGGGAGGCGATGGGGAAGGAGGGAGTGGGGGCGATGGGGAAGGGGGGGAGGAAGGGGGGGGAAGGGGGGGGGGCGATGGGGAAGGAGGTAACATCTGCAGAGACGAGGGAAAGAGAACTAAATGAAGCTGATGACGAATGGAATTGGGTCAAACAACACCATAGAGCAGGACTCTCCTGCAAATAGTCAGACACGTCTTGAGACTCCGAGAGTGCAACTGGCATCGGCTCATCCCTACAGTTTCTGAGATAAAATACACCGCCAATGACTCAGTGGGGCCTCCCCTAGGGCGACTCAGCTCAAATGAGTACCTGGGTGCTGGTGTGTAGTAAACATCGGCACTGGGAAGACAAAGGCGGCCGGGCGTGGTGCTGGCCACCCACCCCCTCGTGCGCCGCGCCGGCCTTCATAGGGTGCTGCTACTCGCGAACAGCACTTGCCCCAACAGTCTGTCAAGGCTATGAAGGGGATCTTTGTCTTTGTTGTGTGCACGTGTAGGGGGTGCGTGTGTGTGTGCGTGTGTGTGTGCGCGTGTGTGCGTGTGCGTGCGCGTGTGCGTGTGTGCGCGTGCGTGTGTGTGTGTGCGTGTGAGTGCGTGTGTGTGTGCTTGTGCGTGTGAGTGCGTGTGTGTGTGTGCGTGTGTGTGTGTGCGCGTGTGCGTGTGTGTGTGCATGTGTGTGTGTGTGCGTGTTTGTGTGTGTGTGTGTGCGTGTGTGTGTGTGCGTGTGAGTGCGTGTGTGTGTGTGGTGTGTGTGTGTGCGTGTGCGTGTGCGTGTTTGTGTGTGCGTGTGTATGCGTGTGTGTGCTGTTGCTTGTGTGCGTGTGTGCGCGTGCGTGTGTGCGTGTGTGTGTGTGCGTGTGTGTGCGTGCGCGTGTGTGTGTGTGCGTGTGGTGTGTGCGTGTGTGCGTGTGTGCGTGTGTGTGTGCGTGTGTGTGGTGTGTGCGTGTGCGTGTTTGTGTGTGTGCGTGTGTGTGCGTGAGTGTGTGTGTGTTTGCGTGTGTGTGTGCGTGTGTGTGTGTGCGTGTGTGTGTGCGCGTGTGTGTGCGTGTTTGTGTGTGTGTGCGTGCGTGTGCGTGTTTGCGTGTGTGTGTTTGCGTGTGCGTGTTTGTGTGTGTGTGTGTGCGTGTGGTGTGTGCGTGTGCGAGTTTGTGTGTGTGTGCGTGCGTGTGCGTGTTTGTGTGCTGTGTGTGCGCGTGTGCGTGTGTGTGTGCGTGTGTGTGGTGTGTGTGTGTGCGCGTGTGGTGTGTGCGTGTGTGCGTGTGCGTGTTTGTGTGTGTGTGTGTCCGTGTGGTGTGTGCGTGTGTGTGTGCGTGTGTGTGCGTGTGTGTGCGCCCCAGGACAGTGCCGGTGGGAGTGAGCCGGGCTGTGTTGTGAGCTGCGGAGTGAAGCTACGGGGCCAATGAAATACTTGGTCGCACGTTGAAGAAGGGGGAGACGTGGGGGGGGGCGGGGTGACGAGGGTGGGGGCGGGGGGGCTGCTTGGGATCCAGGAGGGGGCGCCATCCCCCGTACAATGGAACTCCGCTCTCCGATGTCAGAAGACGATGGCACCCACTCGGCCGTGGGCGGGCATCGAACCCGGGACACGCGGCGTGTCGTGGCGCGCTCTGGTGCGGACCGCTCTTCATGTGGCACCAATTACCAACAGCGGACGCACACACTCGCCACTAAGTGCCAGGCTGGGTGCACTCTGAGGCCACGTGAAGTGTGGAAGGCTGGCTGCTGGCAGGAGCTCCAGGTGTCGTGGGTCGACTGCTGTACCAGGCTAGGTGCAGGAGGAGGTCACGGGACAGACCCAGCAGGTGCCGTGGGTTGACTGCTGTGCCAGGCTAGGTGCATGAGGAGGAGGCCACGGGACAGACCCAGCAGGTGCCATGGGTTGACTGCTGTGCCAGGCTAGGTGCATGAGGAGGAGGTCACGGGACAGACCCAGCAGGTGCCGTGGGTTGACTGCTGTGCCAGGCTAGGTGCAGGAGGAGGTCACGTGACAGACCCAGCAGGTGCCGTGGGTTGACTGCGGTGCCAGGCTAGGTGCATGAGGAGGAGGTCACGGGACAGACCCAGCAGGTGCCGTGGGTTGACTGCTGTGCCAGGCTAGGTGCAGGAGGAGGCCACGGGACAGACTCAGCAGGTGCCGTGGGTCGACTGACTGAGATGACTGGCAGATGCACCACCTGTACTCCCCAATGCGCCAACTCGCTGCGTTTTATCCGCCCGGTGCTCTGCTCGTTGTTGTGAGTGTCGCTCCTCCGCCCTCCGTTGTTGTTGGAGGGCGACTGCCTCCAACTGCCCAGTAGCGTCCTTCACGAGCCTCCTCCACTGAGGCCGATCTTGACACCGCTGGTACCAGTCGTTGTCAATTACCACATCACTCCGTCTCTCCTCCAGCCCGTGCCGCGCCCGTGAACCCCTTTAGAAGCGATTTGGGCATGCGGTGGTTCGGCACGAGGGCTACATGACCCAGCCATATATACACAAAGACAAAAATACCCCGTATAGCCTGAATAGACTGCTGGGGCAGGTGCTGTAAGCGAGCACCTATGAAGGCCGGCACAGCACACGAGGGGGTGGGTGACCAACACCACGCCCAGCCACCTTTTTCTCCCCAGTGGCGATGTTTACACACCGCACTAGGTACTCATTCGAGGCTTAGTCGACCTGGGGGAGGCCCAAGACCGGTTCACAAAATCGTCACTGGGTGTTGGCCGTGGTTCGTAGGGCAGCGCGCTAACCGTTGCGCCACCGCTCCCCACACACACGTACAGACACACACACGTACAGACACACACAAACACACACACGTACAGACACACACACTCACACACACGTACAGACACACACACTCACACACACGTACAGACACACACAAACACACACACGTACAGACACACACACTCACACACGTACAGACACACACACTCACACACGTACAGACACACACACTCACACACACGTACAGACACACACAAACACACACACGTACAGACACACACGTACAGACACACACACTCACACACGTACAGACACACACGTACAGACACACACGTACAGACACACACGTACAGACACACACACTCACACACGTACAGACGCACACATACAGACACACACGTACAGACACACACACACGTACAGACACACACACGTACAGACACACACACACGTTCAGACACACACACGTACAGGCACACACACACGTACAGACACACACACACGTACAGACACACACACGTACAGACACACACACACGTTCAGACACACACACGTACAGGCACACACACACGTACAGACACACACACACGTACAGACACACACACGTACAGGCACACACACACGTACAGACACACACACGTTCAGACACACACACACGTACAGACACACACACGTTCAGACACACACACACACGTACAGACACACACACACGTACAGACACACATACACGTTCAGACACACACACACACACACGTACAGACACACACACGTACAGGCACACACACACGTACAGACACACACACACGTACAGACACACACACGTACAAGCACACACACACGTACAGACGCACACACACCGTCTCTGAATTATGATTCTTAATGTTAGGAACGCGACTCTCGCTAGAGCGGTCGCAGGAATTCGATGTTTATTTATTTTACTTTCCCTGTTTAAGAAAATATAGCAGTGTATTTATACACACACACACAAACAAAGATAAAGATCCCCCGTGTAGCCTTAACAGACTGCCATGGCGGCACACGAGGGGGTGGGTCGCCAGCATCACGCCCGGCCGCCTTTGTCTCCCCAGTGACGACATTCACACATCGCAGCAGGTACTCATTTGAGTCTGAGTCGACCTAAGGCAGGCCCAGGACCGGTTCACATAATCGCCACCGGTGTTGTGCCGTGAGCGGGAATCGAACTCGGTTGACCGTGTTGGGAGCTCACCACTACCCCACCGCTCCCCACCAAATCCACAAATCCACACACGGACACGCTCGCAACTTTCCCACAATAAATGCAAAACTGTCTTTCACACGCAGATAAAACGGTCCCGGTTCATCCGTGGAGAGAGGAGATGATAACGACTCTCGAGAGGGAAGAGAAAGGGGAGAGCGGAGAGTGGGGAGAGAGTCGCGTTTGCAAGAGTGATTGATTGATTGCGTGAATGAATGAGTCGCTGAGTGAATGAGTACGTGGGTGGGTGAATGTGTAGGTGAATGAGTGGGTGGATGAGTGGACGAGTGAATGAGTGTGTGGGTAAGTGAATGAGTGTGTGTGTGGGTGAATGAGTGTGTGTGTGGGTGAATGAGTGTGTGTGTGGGTGAATGAGTGTGTGGGTAAGTGAATGAGTGTGTGTGTGGGTGAATGAGTGTGTGGGTGAGTGAATGAGTGTGTGGGTGAGTGAATGAGTGTGTGTGTGGGTGAATGAGTGTGTGGGTAAGTGAATGAGTGTGTGGGTGAGTGAATGAGTGTGTGGGTGAGTGAATGAGTGTGTGGGTAAGTGAATGAGTGTGTGGGTAAGTGAATGAGTGTGTGTGTGGGTGAATGAGTGTGTGGGTGAGTGAATGAGTGTGTGGGTGAGTAAATGAGTGTGTGGGTGAGTGAATGAGTGTGTGTGTGGGTGAATGAGTGTGTGGGTAAGTGAATGAGTGTGTGGGTAAGTGAATGAGTGTGTGTGTGGGTGAATGAGTGTGTGGGTGAGTGAATGAGTGTGTGTGTGGGTGAATGAGTGTGTGGGTAAGTGAATGAGTGTGTGGGTAAGTGAATGAGTGTGTGGGTAAGTGAATGAGTGTGTGTGTGGGTGAATGAGTGTGTGGGTGAGTGAATGAGTGTGTGCGTGAGTGAATGAGTGAGTGAATGAGTGGGTGAATGAGTGGACGAGTAAATGAGTATGTGTGTGGGTGAATGAGTGTGTGGGTGAGTGAATGAGTGGGTGAATGAGTGGGTGAATGAGTGTGCGTGTGATTGATTGATCAGTCTCATTCTCAAGAGCGCTTTGGTGACATCAGTCTGCTGTGTGCATGGCGAGCGGTGGTGCAGCGGTTAGCGCCCTGCGCTACGAACCCGGCGACTCGAGTTCGATTCCCGCTCACGGCCAACGTTGGTGACGAATATCTGAACCGGTCCTGGACCTCCCCTAGGTCGACTCAGCCTCTGGAGAGACAAAGGCGGCCGGGCGTGGGGTTCTAGCCACCCACCCCCTCGTGTGCCGTGCCGGCCTTCAAAGGTGCTACCCGCTAACAGCACTTGCCAACAGGCTGCTAAAGCCTATACGGGGGATCTTTGTGAGTGTGAGTGTAGTGCCTGGAATGATGTGCAAAACATCGCCACGGGGGAGACAAAGGCGGCCGTGTGTGGTGCTGGCCACCCCCCTCCCCCCCGTGTGCCGTGCCGGCCTTCACAGGTGCTACTCGCCACTGACAGCACTTGCCCAGCAGTCTGCTCCAGGCTCCACGGGAGACATCAAGGACAAGTCCTCCTGAGTCATTGGCGGCGTCAAATGTTCTAATTTGGCAAAATTTGGACCGCGATGCCCGGCACACGAACGGCGAATCGGCGCTCAACTCGGCCCACTCATGAAGCCCATCGACAAACCCACGACGCCGAATTGCCTCTTACATCTCCCGAGAAGAACCACTGGAATAGATGACAAAGTCTCTACCGTTGCACCACCACCACTACCACCAACAACACCACCACCACCACCACTGCCACCAACAACACCACCACCATCACCACCACCACCAACACCACCACCACCACCACTACCAACACGACCACCACCACCACCACTACTACCACCACCAACAACACCACCACTACCACCAACACCACCACCACCACCACCACTACCACCACCACTACCACCATCACTACCACCATCACTACTACCACCACCAACAACACCACCACCACCACTACCACCAACACCACCACCACCACTACCACCACCACCACTACCACCATCACTACCACCACCACCACCACCACCCCCACTACCACCACCACCACCAACAACAACACCACCACCGCCACTACCACCGCCACCACCACCGCCACCACCACCACCACCACTACCACCACCACTACCACCACCACCACTTCCACCACCACTACCACCACCACCACTACCACTACCACCACTACCACCACCACCACTACCACCACTACCACCACTACCACCACCACCACTACCACCACCATCACCACCAACACCACCACCACTACCACCACCACCACCAACGTGTCTCTTCTTTTGTGTTGCTGGAACAACCTCTCGCTTCGTCGCTTAACATCGCCAATGTTCCTTTCACGAACAAAATGAATATTTATCCCGACGCAGGAGATCGCTGCCGGACACAAGCAACCACATTGTGGAACGTGATTTGCAACGTTGATACTTACCACCCACGTATCGGTCGCTGCATGTCAATGTGCACGTGGTGTCTCGCTGTGGTCTGGGACTGTTGTTGTTGTTACTGGTAGGAACCTCTGGTTCCACCAGCCCACAAGGGGATTGTTGTGTCCGTCCGTCTGTCGTGCAGGGAGGGGCTGGGTGGGGAGGGGAGGGTGGGGAGGGGAGGGTGGGGCTGGGTGGGGGGTGGGAGGGGTGGGGCTGGGTGGGGGGTGGGGAGGGGAGGGTGGGGGGCGGCTGGGTTGGGAGGGTGGGGAGGGTGAGGAGGGGCTGGGTGGGGAGGGTGGGGCTGGGTGGGGGGTGGGAGGGGTGGGGCTGGGTGGGGAGGGGCTGGTCACCCCGTGGTGCCCTTATAAAACTCAACGTTTCACCTACTCACGCCGGCTTGTGCCCGCCCTCACAGTCGGCCATATTTGCGGAATACACCACGCCGCCGTTGACCCTGCAGGCCATTGACCGAGCAACCCGACGTTCCTACCAGCTCCCTCCGCAGGAGGAATGTGTTTTAGTGGGGTCTAGAACTGTTGTTGTTGTTGTCTCGGTGTGGTCTGGGACAGTGCAAGGGCAATGCACGTGGACGAGCAGCTTCAGCTCGGGGTGAGCAGCCATCTCATGGATGTCTCCTGTTGTTGACAGCCGCAATTTTAAACGGGGCATGAACCTCTGCAAGAACAACAGCAGCAATAACAGCAACAACAGAAACGACAACAGCAACAACAATGATAACTACAATAGCAGCAGCAGCAACAACATCAACAACAACAGTAGCAACAACATCAGCAACAATAAAAACATGAACAACAGCAACAACAATAACAACAATAACAACAATAACAACGACATCAACAGCAGTAGCAACAACAGCAAGAATAACATCAACAACAGAATCAATAACAACAACAATAACAACAACAGCAACAACAACCGAGAGGAATGAGGGAGAGGGAGAGATGAGAGAGGGAGGGAGGGAGGAGAGAGACTTTTCACTTTTAAACAACTTTCATTGCCGCCAGCAGCGACAACACTGGAGGCGATTCCGATATGAAAACAATACACAGTCACCAGCAACACAAATAAACGCTTAAGAAAGAGAAAGAGAGGGGGGATGTGAAAGAGATGAGAGAGCGAGCGAGCGAGCGAGCGAGCGAGAGAGCGAGCGAGAGAGCGAGCGAGAGAGCGAGAGAGCGAGCGAGAGAGCGAGCGAGTGGTGGGGGTTTACATAAAGCAAAGTGTTTAAAAAAATTACGAAATGATGAACGAAGCAAAGTGCCGAATACACCGAGCATCTTCTTGTTTCCACTGATCGTGAAAAAAAAGAGAGAGAGGTGAGAGGGAGAGGGAGGAGAGAGGAAGACGTCTCTCCTTGTTGGGGCAAAATGAGAGTCGTGGGACCGAGAAAAGTCCGGAGTCGAGTGGCATTTTTACTTAAAGACTTTCTTTATCTCAGACAAACGAGTGTGAGAGTGTGAGTGTGTGTGCGGGCTTAATAAAGTACGCGCGTGTGTGTGTGCGTGCATGAAGGAGCGGTGGTGCAGCGGTTAGCGCTACGCTGCGCTACGAACCCGGCGACCCGACCAACACCGCGTGGGCCTCCCCTAGGTCGACTCAGCCTCAAATGAGTACCTGGTGCGTTGTGTAAACCACATCACCACTGGGGAGACAAAGGCGGCCGGGCGTGCTGTCTGGACACTCCACACCCCTCTTGTGCCGTGCCGGCCTTCATAGGCGCTGCCTGCTAACAGCACTTGCCCCTACAGTCTGTTCAGGCTATACGGGGGATCTTTGTCTTTGTTTGGGAAGCGGTGGTGCAGCGGTTAGCGCGGCCGGCGACCCTAGTTCGATTTCCGCTCACGGCCACGACCAACACCGGTGACGCTTCTTTGATCTGGTCCTGTGCCTCGCCTACGTCGACTCAGCCTCGAATCCGTGCCTCGGGTGTTGGGTGGTGTCTGGTAGTGTTTGGTGGTGTCTGGTGGTGTCTGGTGGTGTTTGGTGGTGTCTGGTGGTGTCTGGTGGTGTTTGGTGGTGTCTGGTGGTGTTTGGTGGTGTTTGGTGGTGTCTGGGGACATCCCACCTCCATCGCGTGCCGTGCCGGCCTTCATAGGTGCTGCTCGCCAACAGCGCTTGCCCCAACAGTCTTTAGAGGCTACACGGGGGATCTTTGTCTTTGTAACGTGGGAGTAAAGATGTAATGGGTGTCTCGTGGGTTTGTCCAGTAAATGTTGTGGATGCACGCCCCTCCCGTCGGGACCTCCGGCTTATTGAGATGATCTTGTCATGGGAAAAGTCAGCAGGCAGCAGGCAGCATGCAGCAGTCAGCAGGCAGCATGCAGCAGGCAGCAGGCAGCAGTCAGCAGGCAGCATGCAGCATGCAGCATGCTGCATGCATGCAGCATGCAGCATGCAGCATGCAGCATGCATGCATGCAGCAGGCAGCATGCAGCAGGCAGCAGGCAGCAGGCAGCATGCAGCATGCAGCGTGGCGCAGTTGTGCAACTCAGAGCGTGGAGGGCCCTAGGTTCGATTCCCGACTCGGGGACCTTTTGAGTGGAGTTTGTGTGATCTCCCCCTGTTCTGCACTGAGAGAGTGAGTGAGTGGAGTTTGTGTGATCTCCCCTGTTCTGCACTGAGTGAGTGGAGTTTGTGTGATCTCCCCCTGTTCTGCACTGAGTGAGTGGAGTTTGTGTGATCTCCCCCTGTTCTGTAGTGAGAGTGAGTGAGTGGAGTTTGTGTGATCTCCCCCTGTTCTGCACTGAGTGAGTGGAGTTTGTGTGATCTCCCCCTGTTCTGTAGTGAGAGTGAGTGAGTGGAGTTTGTGTGATCTCCCCCTGTTCTGCACTGAGTGAGTGGAGTTTGTGTGATCTCCCCCTGTTCTGCACTGAGTGAGTGGAGTTTGTGTGATCTCCCCCTGTTCTGCACTGAGTGAGTGGAGTTTGTGTGATCTCCCCCTGTTCTGTAGTGAGAGTGAGTGAGTGGAGTTTGTGTGATCTCCCCCTGTTCTGCACTGAGTGAGTGGAGTTTGTGTGATCTCCCCCTGTTCTGTAGTGAGAGTGAGTGAGTGGAGTTTGTGTGATCTCCCCCTGTTCTGCACTGAGTGAGTGGAGTTTGTGTGATCTCCCCCTGTTCTGCACTGAGTGAGTGGAGTTTGTGTGATCTCCCCCTGTTCTGCACTGAGTGAGTGGAGTTTGTGTGATCTCCCCCTGTTCTGTAGTGAGAGTGAGTGAGTGGAGTTTGTGTGATCTCCCCCTGTTCTGCACTGAGTGAGTGGAGTTTGTGTGATCTCCCCCTGTTCTGCACTGAGTGAGTGGAGTTTGTGTGATCTCCCCCTGTTCTGCACTGAGTGAGTGGAGTTTGTGTGATCTCCCCCTGTTCTGCACAGAGTGAGTGAGTGGAGTTTGTATGATCTCCCCCTGTTCTGCACAGAGTGAGTGAGTGGAGTTTGTGTGATCTCCCCTGTTCTGCACTGAGAGAGTGAGTGGAGTTTGTATGATCTCCCCCTGTTCTGCACAGAGTGAGTGAGTGGAGTTTGTGTGATCTCCCCCTGTTCTGCACTGAGAGAGTGAGTGAGTGGAGTTTGTGTGATCTCCGCCTGTTCTGCACTGAGAGAGTGAGTGAGTGGAGTTTGTGTGATCTCCCCTGTTCTGCACTGAGAGAGTGAGTGAGTGGAGTTTGTGTGATCTCCCCCTGTTCTGCACTGAGAAAGTGAGTGAGTGGAGTTTGTGTGATCTCCCCTGTTCTGCACTGAGTGAGTGGAGTTTGTGTGATCTCCCCCTGTTCTGTAGTGAGAGTGAGTGAGTGGAGTTTGTGTGATCTCCCCCTGTTCTGTAGTGAGAGTGAGTGAGTGGAGTTTGTGTGATCTCCCCCTGTTCTGTAGTGAGAGTGAGTGAGTGGAGTTTGTGTGATCTCCCCCTGTTCTGCACTGAGTGAGTGGAGTTTGTGTGATCTCCCCCTGTTCTGTAGTGAGAGTGAGTGAGTGGAGTTTGTGTGATCTCCCCCTGTTCTGCACTGAGTGAGTGGAGTTTGTGTGATCTCCCCCTGTTCTGCACTGAGTGAGTGGAGTTTGTGTGATCTCCCCCTGTTCTGCACTGAGTGAGTGGAGTTTGTGTGATCTCCCCCTGTTCTGTAGTGAGAGTGAGTGAGTGGAGTTTGTGTGATCTCCCCCTGTTCTGCACTGAGTGAGTGGAGTTTGTGTGATCTCCCCCTGTTCTGTAGTGAGAGTGAGTGAGTGGAGTTTGTGTGATCTCCCCCTGTTCTGCACTGAGTGAGTGGAGTTTGTGTGATCTCCCCCTGTTCTGCACTGAGTGAGTGGAGTTTGTGTGATCTCCCCCTGTTCTGCACTGAGTGAGTGGAGTTTGTGTGATCTCCCCCTGTTCTGTAGTGAGAGTGAGTGAGTGGAGTTTGTGTGATCTCCCCCTGTTCTGCACTGAGTGAGTGGAGTTTGTGTGATCTCCCCCTGTTCTGCACTGAGTGAGTGAGTGGAGTTTGTGTGATCTCCCCCTGTTCTGCACTGAGAGAGTGAGTGAGTGGAGTTTGTGTGATCTCCGCCTGTTCTGCACTGAGAGAGTGAGTGAGTGGAGTTTGTGTGATCTCCCCTGTTCTGCACTGAGAGAGTGAGTGAGTGGAGTTTGTGTGATCTCCCCCTGTTCTGCACTGAGAGAGTGAGTGAGTGGAGTTTGTGTGATCTCCCCTGTTCTGCACTGAGAGAGTGAGTGAGTGGAGTTTGTGTGATCTCCCCTGTTCTGCACTGAGAGAGTGAGTGAGTGGAGTTTGTGTGATCTCCCCCTGTTCTGCACTGAGAGAGTGAGTGAGTGGAGTTTGTGTGATCTCCCCCTGTTTTGCACTGAGAGAGTGAGTGAGTGGAGTTTGTGTGATCTCCCCTGTTCTGCACTGAGAGAGTGAGTGAGTGGAGTTTGTGTGATCTCCCCCTGTTCTGCACTGAGAGAGTGAGTGAGTGAGTGGAGTTTGTGTGATCTCCCCCTGTTTTGCACTGAGAGAGTGAGTGAGTGGAGTTTGTGTGATCTCCCCTGTTCTGCACTGAGAGAGTGGTGTTTGTATGATCTCCACCCACATACAACGTAACTGGTATATTGGCCAAACGTCTCCATTCCGGATGTAACGCGTGATAATAGAGTCAGGGAAGAGAGAAGAGGAGAACGAATGAGGAAGCTGAGGAGGATGGATGGAAGTGGAACAGAGTCACGGGAGTGGAGGGTTCAGGAGAGATGAGGGGAGGGAGGAGGGAGAGGCCACGTCAGGGCTTCCACGCTGCTGCTGCTGTTGCTGCTGCTGTTGCTGCTGCTGCTGCTGTTGCTGCTGCTGCTGTTGCTGCTGTTGCTGCTGCTGTTGCTGCTGCTGCTGCGAGCGACGTCTGTTTTCACAGTGGGCGGGGAGAGGACAGGGGGAGGGGTTCAGTAGTGGAGGCGGCCACACCCTGAGGTCACGTGATGTACACGAGGCTTGAGCTGGTTGCGATCGAGACACAGATCTGTAGATTAGACGGAGAATCCACATCACTCACTCAGCTCTCTCGCCCTTCTAGAGCATCATGATACTTCACGTAACTAACTCAGCTCTCTATCCCTTCTAGAGCATCATTAGAATTCACATCAGCCACTCAACAATCTCGCCCAACTAGAGGAGCATTAGAATTCACATCAGCCACTCAGCTGTCTGGCTCTTCTAGAGCATCATTAGAATTCACATCAGCCACTCAGCTCTCTGGCTCTTCTAGAGCATCATTAGAATTCACATCAGCCACTCAGCTGTCTGGCCCTTCTAGAGGATCATGATAATTCACATCACTCACTCAGCTCTCTGGCTCTTCTAGAGGATCATGATAATTCACATCATCCACTCAGCTCTCTGGCTCTTCTAGAGGATCATGATAATTCACATCAGCCACTCAGCTCTCTGGCTCTTCTAGAGGATCATTAGAATTCACATCATCCACTCAGCTGTCTGGCTCTTCTAGAGGATCATTAGAATTCACATCATCCACTCAGCTGTCTGGCTCTTCTAGATGATCATTAGAATTCACATCATCCACTCAGCTGTCTGGCCCTTCTAGAGCATCATTAGAATTCACATCACTCACTCAGCTCTCTGGCCCTTCTAGAGCATCATTAGAATTCACATCATCCACTCAGCTCTGTGGCCCTTCGAGAACATCGTGAGAATCCACTCAGTGACGACTGTCCCCACGTATGAGACGTCCTCGATTTAACCAGGTGAGACTTCGCTGAGATTCAAGATCGCCTCTCTCCTCCTGCAATCAGAACCGAGTGACCCATCATCATTATCACGTGGCTCTTCGTGTTGCTGTGTTTTTGGAGGCGTGAACATTCTTTATATAAGAGGGGGGGGGGGGGGGGTGGAGCGGTGGCGCAGTGGTTAGCGCACTGCGTTATGAACCCTGGTCGCCCGAGTTCGATTCCCGATCACGGCGAGTGAGATCCGAACGGATCCTGGGTAACTCTCTCTCTCTCGTTCTGTCTCTCTGTCTTTCTCAACTCGTCACACTATCGCTTCACCAACTTAAACACGCGCGTGTGTGGTGGGTGTCGTTGTGAGTGTGATTGTTGTGTGCCGAGTGTCGAGTGTTTGGCGATTGTGTCTGGTGAGTGGTGAGTGTTTTATCAGTGGTGAGTATATGGTGATTGACTGACTCACTAATTGATCGGCTCACTGAGTCACTGACTGATCAATTCACTCATTGATCCACTCATTGATTGAGTGATTCACTAATAAATCGGCTCATTGAGTCACTGACCAACCAATTCACTCATTGATCCACTCATTGATTGAGTGATTCACTAATAAATCGGCTCATTGAGTCACTGACCGACCAATTCACTCATTGACCCACTCACTGATTGACTGACTCACTAATTGATCGGCTCATTGAGCCACTGACCGATCAATTCACTCACTGAGTCACTCACTGAGTCACTCACTCACTCACTCACTCACTCACTGAGTCACTCACTGAGTCACTCACTCACTGACTCACTCACTCACTGCCTCACTCACTGCCTCACTCACTCACTCACTGAGTCACTCACTGAGTCACTCACTAACTCACTCACTCACTGAGTCACTCACTCACTCACTGACTCACTCACTGACTCACTCACTGAGTCACTCACTCACTGACTCACTCACTGACTCACTCACTGAGTCACTCACTCACTGAGTCACTCACTGACTCACTCACTGAGTCACTCACTCACTGACTTACTGAGTCACTCACTCACTGACTCACTCACTGAGTCACTCACTCACTGACTCACTGAGTCACTCACTCACTGACTCTGACTGACTCACTCACTCAGTCACTCACTCACTCACTCACTAACTGACTGGCTCACTGACTGACTGACTCACTCACTCACTGACTCATTCACTGACTCACTCATTCACTTTCACACTGACTCCCTCTCTGACTCAAGGACCCACGGCCTAACCAACAGACCGACTGACTGCCCGACCACGCCGACCCTTTCACCCGATCTCTCCTCGACCTCCATCCCCTGCGCATCTCCACACCTTCTCCACACTCCTCATGCCCACCACCACCACCACCACTCTCCCATCACTCTCACCCCTGCATCTCTCTCTCACCCCTCCTCTCACCTTTGCGCTCCATCTCCTCTTCCACCCGAACTCTCCCGTTTCCATCTCTACCACCCCCACATCCTCCCTCCCCCACGACCTCCCACCACTCCGTTTTCCTCTCCCCCCTATCTCTCTCCCCCCCCTTCTCTCTCCTCTCTCTCTCCTCTTTCTCTCCCCGGAGTTCACGCCGCCCGACTCACTCAGGCACCCAGCGTTCATCACAGCGCCACTTCTCCGAGTCAGTCAGCGTCGACTAAACTTGCCTGGCTTTAGACCACTCAGTCAGTCAGTCAGTCGCTCGCTAGCTCAGTGGGGCTAGTCGATAGATCAGCAACTCAGGCAGTGAGTCGACCGGCGAATGAGTAGTTCGATCAGTCTGTTAGCCAGGAGATCAGTCAGTCGGCAGGTTGAGTTGACGAGTCAGTCAGGAAGCCAGTCAGTCAGTTGACCGGTCAATCAATAGATCAGTCAGTTGCTCAGTGAACAGTTTAGTCAGTAGATTAGCCAATAGCTGAGCCATCAGAGTAGCCGGCAGAGTAGCCAGTATATTAGCCAATAGCTTAGTCAGTAGATTAGTCAGTAGATTAGTCAGTACGTGCAGTCTATAATGATGCCACCATTTGGGAATCTTTTCTCTAAGGCGCGGAAACATCGCAGCGTGAGTTGACGACAAACAGACAGACACTCGTGGTGGCACACGTGACGGTGATATTTGTGATTGTATTTGTGATGATTATGATATTTGTGATGATGATAGCTGTGATGATGACAGTTGTGATGATAACAGTTGCATTAATAAAGCTGCTGCTGCTGTTGTTGTTGCTGTGTATGATGATAATTATGAAGATGATGTGAAGCAGCTGACGATCACAGTTGTGATGATGATGATGATGGTGGCAGTTGTGATGGTGATGGTGATGATGTGTAAAGAGAATGTGATGATGATGATGATGCAAAGTATGCGTCACCTGGCGATGATATTTAGTAAAGCTCGTCACGGCGACAATGATGATGTTGACGCTGATGATGGTAGCTTTTTGATGTTGTTAATAACGAAGATGACGTGGTGATCATGATCATCATGATGATTATAATATAGTGATGTTGA
The DNA here is from genome assembly GCF_964198595.1 of Lampetra fluviatilis. NCBI lineage: Eukaryota > Metazoa > Chordata > Hyperoartia > Petromyzontiformes > Petromyzontidae > Lampetra > Lampetra fluviatilis. The sequence goes on from NC_136336.1 coordinate 7,360,598, forward strand.
TGATGACCATGATGATGACGACGATGTTGATATAACGATAATGATTATTTTGATGATGTGATGACAACAATTATATGAAGACATTATTAATGATTTTGATTTAAAGCTTCCGTGACTGCAGGGATTCATATTCTTATTTCTTTCGGTAAAGTCACGTAGAAGGGATTTAAAAAAAAATAAAACAAGATTTTTATTTTCATTGTTTTAAAGAAATATTTTTATTATTTTATTATTTTATTATTTCCCTTCTACGGGACTTTACCGAAAGAACCAAGAATATTATTAATGATGTTGATATTATTGATGATAATGATTATGTTGATATTATTGATGATTATATATGAATGCTGATATGATTGATGATCAAATATATGATGCTATTGATGATAATAATTAAGTTAATATTATTGTTGCTCATATTGATGAAATCACTGACGATAATAGTCATAATATTGATGATGATTATTGATATTATTGATGATGATGATGATGATGATATGGATGATGCTATTTCAGCTTTACCCGATGCTATTTTTCATTGGGCTGGGTCTGTCGACAGCAGCCCTCTACACACTCCGTCTCGCCCTTCGCAACCCCGACATCAGGCGAGTGCATTAATAGGAGCTCGCTAACAACAACAACACCGCAATGCTGTGTGTGTGTGGTGAGTGTCTGGTGAGTGGCGAGCGTGTTTGGAGTGAGTGCTGAGTGTGTCTGGCGCCACAGTGGCTAGGAGATGTTAACTACCTCGCCTGGTGTGCAAGGAGGTCGTGGGTTCGATCCCGACCCTGACGCCTGCTGCTGCTGTGTATTTGGAGTTTGCGTGTCTCTCTCATCATCATCATCATCACGGTGGCTAGGAGATGTTAACTACCTCGCCTGGTATATAGGAGGTCGTGGGTTCGATCATGACCCTGACGCCTGCTGCTGTATATTTGGAGATTGCGTGTCTCTCTCTCTCTCATCATCATCATCATGGTGGCTAGGAGATGTTAACTACCTCGCCTGGTACACAGGAGGTCGTGGGTTCGATCCCGTCTGGATTTCTCTCCGGCTCCTCCGGTTTTCCCCTTCCTATTTAGAATCAACATCACGCGTTTAGTGAGCGGTGAGTGCATCTGGTGAGTGGGGTGAGTGTCCAGTGAGCTCTGTGTATGGGGTGAGTGTGTATGCTGTGTGTGTTTAATTGGCTACGTACGGTGCGAAAGACGTTCAACACACATAGGTGATGTGAGTGGTGATTGGTCCGGGTGAGTGTATCTGGTGAGTGTATCTGGTGAGTGTATCTGGTGAGTGTATCTGGTGAGTGTATCTGGTGAGTGTATCTGGTGAGTGTATCTGGTGAGTGTATCTGGTACTGAACGTGCCTCCCTGTGTATCACACCTGCCGGAGCACTGGTGTAGCGGTAGGCGCTACGCCGCGCTACGAACCCGGCGACACGATTTCGATTCCCGCTCACGGTCAACACCGGTGACGATTATCTGGACCGGTCCTAGGCCTCTCTCCTAGGTCGACTCGGCCTCAAATGAGTACCTGGTGCGGTGTGTAGTAAACATCGCCGCTGGGGAGACAAAGGCGGTCGGGCGTGGTGCTGACCACCCACCCCCTCGTGTGCCACAGTGCCGGTAGCCTTCATAGGCGCTGCCGCTCGCTAACAGCACTTGCCCCAACAGTTTGTTACAGGCCACACGGGGGACCTTTGTCTTTGTCTCTATCGCCCACGTGCCCCATGAGGCTAATCGTCGACCTCTCTGTGTCTCCCAGTTGGAACAAGAAAGGAAACCCCGAGCCGTGGAACAACCTCGAGCCAACTCACCAGTACAAGGTACCGCTACTCTCCCGCCACACGAACGTGGAATGTCCGCAGTTGGTTCAGCGACGCACGCATTATGCATGTGCGCGTGTGCGTGTGCGTGTTGTCAAAGTTAAGGCTACACTGGGGATCTTTGTCTTTGTCAAAGATAAGACGAAGCTATTTGTCTTATCTTTGTTGATATATGTACTTGTGTGTGTATGAATGTATTTGTGTGTCTGTGTGTGTGTGTCTGTGTGTGTGTGTCTGTGTGTGTGTGTCTGTGTGTGTGTGTCTGTGTGTGTGTGTCTGCGTGTGTCTGTGTCTGGGGTGCGGTGGTGTAGCGATTAGCGCTACGAACCCGGCGACCCGAGTTCGATTCCCGCTCACTGAAACAGGTCCTGGGCCTCCCCTAGGTCGACTCGGCCTCAAATGCGGTGTGTGGTAAATGTCGCCACTGGGGAGACAAAGGCGGCCGTGCGTGGTGCTGTCCACCCGTGTTGACCTTCTCCGGCCCTACTCGCTAGCAGCACTTGCCCCAACAGTCTACTGAGGCTATACGGCGGCTGGGGGAGTCTTTGTCTTTGTGTGGCACTCAGTAGGAGGGCGAGCGGTGGCGCAGTGGTTAGCGCGAGTCTCGCGTGCGACGAGCAACGCTGGCGGTCGCGGAGTCTCTCCTAGGTCTACTCAGCCTTAAAACGAGTGCCTGCCGCCGTGTATAGACACCAGCGCTGGGAAGACAAAGGCGGCCTTCGTAGGTGCTGCCATTTGCCTTCAGCACTTGCCCCTCTCCCCCCAACTAAACACGCTGAGGCTATATGGGGGACGTTTATCTTTGTTTAACTCTTTCGAGGTATCACGATTACCGATGTAATCACGTGCGTGTTTGTGGATGTTTGTGTTCGCGTTTGCGTGTGTGCGTGTGTGTGTGTGCGTGCGTGTGTGTGCGTGTGTGCGTTTGCGTGCGTGCGTGTGTGTGTGTGCGTGCGTGTGCGTGTGTGCGTGTGTGTGTGTGTGCGTGTGTGTGCGTGTGTGTGCGTGCGTGTGTGTGCGTGCGTGTGTGTGAGTGCGTGTGTGTGTGTGCGTGTGTGCGTGCGTGTGTGTGTGTGCGTGTGTGCGTGTGTGTGCGTGCGTGTGCGTGCGTGTGTGTGTGTGCGTGTGCGTGTGTGCGTGTGTGTGCGTGCGTGTGTGTGCGTGTGTGTGTGTGCGTGCGTGCGTGCGTGTGTGTGCGTGCGTGCGTGTGCGTGCGTGTGTGTGCGTGCGTGTGTGTGTATATCTACGTGCATCGTCGATGCGTGTATTTGTATAACAGGCGAATCTCTCTCACACACACCCACAGCCTCGCACAATGACAAAGACCCCCCGTGTAGCCTTCACAGACTGTTGGGGCAAGTGCTGTTAGCGAGTAGCACCTATGAAGGCCGGCACAGTGCACGAGGGGGGTGGGTGGCCAGCACCACGCCCGGCCGCCTTTGTCTCCCCAGTGGCGATGTTTACACACCGCACCAGATACTCATTTGAGGCTGAGTCGACCTAGGGGAGGCCCAGCACCGGTTCAGATAATCTTCACTGGTTTTGGCCGTGAGCGGGAATCGAAGACATACAGACACCCACACAGATACACACATACACACACACTCACAGATACACACACAGACACGCACATACAGAAACACACACACAGACACACACACAGATACGCACACACACACAGACACACACACAGACACACACACACACAGACACGCACACAGACACGCACACAGACACACACACACAGACAGACACACACACACAGACACACACACACAGACACGCACACAGACAAACATCCTTGCGCTCACTGCTCAGTGTCACGGGAAGTGATTATCCTCTCGGAGTACGCGATGATTTTCTCTATCTCCTGCCCGCATCATCAACATCAACAATAGCAGCATCATTAACATCATCATCGACATCATTATCACCCATCAACAGCAGTACCATTACCATCGCCATCATCACCATCATCAAAGCAGTAACTGGTATTCACCAAACATCCCAATGCTGAACGATTCCAGTACCAGCAAATCGCTCCATTGAGTTGATAGACAAATAGGGGAGACAAAGGCGGCCGGGCGTAGTGCTGACCGCCCACCCCCTCGTGTGCCACAGTGCCGGTAGCCTTCATAGGCAGCGCTGCTACCCCGCCAACAGCACTTGCCCCCGACGGTCCGCTGAGGCTACACGGGGGATCTTTGTCTTTGGACTGCGAGTGAGATCGCGAGGGCGGCCAGTGACGTCACGAGCGCGGGGGAGACAAAGACGGACGGGAACTCGCTAACTGCACTTGCCCCCAACAGTCTGTTGAGGCTACGCGGGGGAGCTTTGTCTTGGAGGGGGCTGGGGGTGTTTTGTGGGGGGGGGTCTCTCTCTCAACTCTCTCTCCCCATCTCTCTCTCTCTTTTTATTTTTTATGATCAGCGGAAACAAGAAGATGCTCGGTGCAGTCGGCACTTTGCTTCGTTCATCAGTTCGTTGTTGTTTGTTTGTTTTCAATGATTTGCTTCATGTGCTCCCCCCCCCCCGCCCTTTTTAAATGAAAGATTTTACAAAAAATGTCACGCTCTGCTCTCCTTACCCCATTCCCTCTCTCTCTACCCCCTCTCTCTCTCTACCCCCCCCCTCTCTCTACCCCCTCTATCTCTACCCCCCTCCTCTCTCTACCCCCTCTCTCTCTACCCCCCCCCTCTCTCTACCCCCTCTCTCTCTCTACCCCCCCCCCCTCTCTCTACCCCCTCTATCTCTACCCCCCCTCCTCTCTCTACCCCCTCTCTCTCTAACCTCTCTCTACCCCCCTCTATCTCTACCCCTCCCCCTGTCTCTCTCTACCCCTCCTCCCCCCACACAGTTCCTCGCAGTCTCCATGGACTACGACAAGCTGAAGAAGGACAGACCCGACTTCTAAACACCTCCACTCGACTGGCCGCGGGGACACGGGGGGGGGGAGGGGGGGCGTCAGGGGGGGTGGAGGTGGAGGGGAGGTGGAGCTGGCGAGTCGTATGTGCCTGTGTGTGCACCTGTGTGCCTGTCTGTACCTGTGTGTGTGTGTACCTGTGTGTGTGTACCTGTGTGTGTGTACCTGTGTGTGTGTACCTGTGTGTGTGTGTGTACCTGTGTGTGTGTACCTGTGTGTGTGTGTACCTGTATGTCTGTGTGTGTGTGTGTACGTGTCAATAAAGATCTGGACACATTCCCATCAGTGAGCTCCTCCGGCAGGCGAGGCTGCGTTGGCTGGGTCACGTAGCCCGCATGCCCAGCCACCGCTTGCCCAAGCAGCTTCTGTTTGGCTGGGTAGAGGGGGCTAAACGGGCGCGGCACGGGCTAAAGAAGAGATGGAGTGGTGTGGTACAGGAGGACGTGGAGCTGAGTGGACTTGCCGATGACTGGGACCAGCGGTGTCAAGATCGGCCTCAGTGGAGGAGGCTCGTGAAGGACGCTACTGGGCAGTTGGAGGCAGTTGCCCTCCAACAACAACGGAGGGCGGAGGAGCGACGCTCACAACAACGAGCGGAGCGCCGGGTGGCTAAAGCACAGCCAGTTGGCACATTAGGGGGTACAGGTGGTGTATCAGCCAGTCGTCTCAGTCAGTCGACCCGTGGCACCTGGGTCTCCTGCCAGCGGGCGTTCGACACTTCAGGTGGCCTCAACGTGCACCTAGCCTGGCACAAGCGTCGCGGTGACGTCACCGCCACTTAGTGGCGAATGGCGGTTGTTGTTGTTGTTTGTTGACAGGCGTGTTGTGTGGCCAGTCACCCCTCGTCCGCCGTGCCAGCCTTCATAGGTGCTGCTCGCTAACAGCACTTGCCCCAACAGTCTGTGCAGGCTGTACGGGGGATCTTTGTCTTTGTGTGTTGGTGGAGCGGTGGCGTAGTGGTCAGCACCACGCTGCTCTATGAACCTTGCGACCCGAGTTCGATTCCCGCTCACGGACAACACCCAGTGACGATTATCTGAACCGGTCCTGGGCCTCCCCTAGGTCGATTCAACCTTAAAATGAGTAACTGCTGCGAAGTCTGATACATCAGCACTGGGGAGACAAAGGCGGCCGGGCGTGGTGCTGGCCACTCACCCCCCCCCTCGTGTGCCGTGCCGGCCTTCATCGGATCTGCTCGCTAACAGCACTTGCCCCTACAATTGACTAAGTCTATACGGGGCCTCTTTGCCTTTGCCTGCACCAACATGCATCCACCATCGCTATCACCGTCGTGGAGCGGTGGCGCAGTGGTTAGCGCGCTGCGCTACGAACCCGGCCGTGACGATTACGTGAACCGGTCCTGGTCCTCCCCTAGGTCGACTCAGTCTTAAGTGAGTACCTGGAGCGAGTGTGTCAAACATCAGCACTGGGGTAAGAAAGGAGAGCTCACAGCGCTTGCCGCAGCAGCTTTTGCAGCCTATACGGGGCATCTTTGTCTTTGTACACGTGCAGCCCTCTTTGGATGAAGGACTCGCCACTCTGCGGGTCGCGGGGGGAGGGAGGGGGGGGGTGGTTTGACCATACTTCACCACGCTGGTGCAGTGCAACAGAGGAGGCGTGGAAGGGCGATACGGCACGACGATGGGTGATGCAGCCCGCGTCACCCGCGACGCAGCCCGTGTCCCCTGACCAGGCCGCCCCCCCCCCCACCAGCCTGCTGAGCTTGCCTGATGTCACGAGGCCGTGCGCGAGTGGCCACGTGGTGCGTGGGGCAGACGGTCGCTCGCGAGACGAACCCGCGGCCAACCACCGCGGCTGGGTTCGATCATCACGAGATCAACATCGGTGCAGGGTGATTACCGAATCGGTGGTGGGCCCTCCCCTAGGTCAACTCGGACTTAAATCACCCCCTGTTGTTGTTGTTGTTGCCTTAGAAGATCAGCCGTGGCCGTGGCGGCAGAGACGGGCCCGGAGTGGTTCCATCAACGCCACTTCCGCGTCCGCCGTGCCTGCCTTAATAGGTGCTCGCTAACTCAGAGCGCTCTGCCCACGAAAGGCCTCTTTGTTTAGCGCCACGCCGCGCCACGGACCCGGCCGCCCGAGTTCGATTCCCGCTCGCGGCCAACATCGACGCCGGTGACGATTATCTAGAACCGGTCCTGGGCCTCCCCTAGGTCGACTCAGCCTCAAATGAGTACCTGGTGCGCGGCGTGTAAACCACGTGTCCACGGGGGAGACAAAGGCGGCCGAGGCGTGGTGCTGGCCACCCACCCGGCCTTCGTAGCTGCTCGCTAGCAGCACTTGCCCCAACAGTCTGTTGCAGGCTACACGGGGGATCTTTGTCTTTGTATTTTTTTTCAACACTGCGGTGTCCTGGGTTCGAGTTGCTAGGGCGGCTTTGCTGATCCTCAGAACCAGCGGGGCCAGCCAATGGCTGTGTGAGCCTGGTCTGACTCCCCACTAGGTCGACACAGCCCGAAATGAGAACCGCTCGTCCCTTGGCGCGTTGGTGGTGTGGATCGTGAAGGTCAGAGCCGGGAGTGAGTGAGAGTGAGGGAGGCGATCGGGCCTACGTATTCCTGTTCCCCGTGTACTGTATTAATCTCGGCTTTAATAGGTGCTCGCTGACCACTAAATATATCTGCACTCAGTAGGCACCTGTGTCTCTTGGTTTGTGATGGTGGCGATGTGGGGTGATGTGGGGTGATGGTGGTGGTGGACGTTGTGGTGAAGGTGGAGCGGTTAGCGCGCATACGTGGAACACACGTGCACACACGTGGAATAGGTGTGAACACACACACGTGTGTCACGTGTACACACACACACGCGTGGAACACGTGTACACATACACGTGTGTAACACGTACACACACACACACGCGTGGAACACGTACACACACACGCGTGGAACACGTGTACATACACATGTGTGAACACGTGTACACACGCATGTAGATCACGTGCACACACACATGTGGAACACCAGTACACACATACACGTGTGTAACACCAGTACACACACATGTGGAACACCAGTACACACACACACACACATGTGGAACACCAGTACACACACACACATGTGGAACACCAGTACACACACACACATGTGGAACACCAGTACACACACATACACGTGTGTAACACCAGTACACACACACATGTGGAACACCAGTACACACACACACATGTGGAACACCAGTACACACACACACGTGTGTAACACCAGTACACACACATACACGTGTGTAACACCAGTACACACACACATGTGGAACACCAGTACACACACACACGTGTGTAACACCAGTACACACACACACACACACGTGTGGAACACCAGTACACACACACACGTGTGTAACACCAGTACACACACACACACACACGTGTGGAACACCAGTACACACACATGTGGAACACCAGTACACACACACACACACATGTGGAACACCAGTACACACACATGTGGAACACCAGTACACACACACACATGTGGAACACCAGTACACACACACACACACACATGTGGAACACCAGTACACACACATGTGGAACACCAGTACACACACACATGTGGAACACCAGTACACACACACATGTGGAACACCAGTACACACACATGTGGAACACCAGTACACACACACACACACACATGTGGAACACCAGTACACACACACATGTGGAACACCAGTACACACACACATGTGGAACACCAGTACACACACACACACACACATGTGGAACACCAGTACACACACACATGTGTAACACCAGTACACACACACACACACACATGTGGAACACCAGTACACACACACACACATGTGGAACACCAGTACACACACACGTGTGGAACACCAGTTCACACACACATGTAGAACACCAGTACACACACACACATGTGGAACACCAGTACACACACACACACACGTGGAACACCAGTGCACACACACATGTGGAACACCAGTACACACACACATGTGGAACACCAGTACACACACACACACATGTGGAACACCAGTACACACACACATGTGGAACACCAGTACACACACACATGTGGAACACCAGTACACACACACACACATGTGGAACACCAGTACACACACACACACATGTGGAACACCAGTACACACACACATGTGGAACACCAGTACACACACACATGTGGAACACCAGTACACACACACATGTGGAACACCAGTACACACACACACATGTGGAACACCAGTACACACACACATGTGGAACACCAGTACACACACACATGTGGAACACCAGTACACACACACATGTGGAACACCAGTACACACACACACATGTGGAACACCAGTACACACACACATGTGGAACACCAGTACACACACACATGTGGAACACCAGTACACACACACACATGTGGAACACCAGTACACACACACATGTGGAACACCAGTACACACACACATGTGGAACACCAGTACACACACACATGTGGAACACCAGTACACACACACATGTGGAACACCAGTACACACACACACATGTGGAACACCAGTACACACACACATGTGGAACACCAGTACACACACACATGTGGAACACCAGTACACACACACACATGTGGAACACCAGTACACACACACATGTGGAACACCAGTACACACACACATGTGGAACACCAGTACACACACACATGTGGAACACCAGTACACACACACACACACACGTGTGGAACACCAGTACACACACACATGTGGAACACCAGTACACACACACATGTGGAACACCAGTACACACACACATGTGGAACACCAGTACACACACACATGTGGAACACCAGTACACACACACACACACACGTGTGGAACACCAGTACACACACGCATGTGGAACACCAGTACACACACACACATGTGGAACACCAGTACACACACACATGTGGAACACCAGTACACACACACACACACGTGTGGAACACCAGTACACACACACATGTGGAACACCAGTACACACACACATGTGGAACACCAGTACACACACACGCATGTGGAACACCAGTACACACACACATGTGGAACACCAGTACACACACACATGTGGAACACCAGTACACACACACATGTGGAACACCAGTACACACACACATGTGGAACACCAGTACACACACACGCATGTGGAACACCAGTACACACACACATGTGGAACACCAGTACACACACACGTGTGTAACACCAGTACACACACACATGTGGAACACCAGTACACACACACATGTGGAACACCAGTACACACACACACACACGTGTGGAACACCAGTACACACACACATGTGGAACACCAGTACACACACACACACACATGTGGAACACCAGTACACACACACATGTGGAACACCAGTACACACACACATGTGGAACACCAGTACACACACACGTGTGGAACACCAGTACACACACACATGTGGAACACCAGTACACACACACACACATGTGGAACACCAGTACACACACACATGTGGAACACCAGTACACACACACGTGTGTAACACCAGTACACACACACGTGTGTAACACCAGTACACACACACATGTGGAACACCAGTACACACACACATGTGGAACACCAGTACACACACACATGTGGAACACCAGTACACACACACATGTGGAACACCAGTACACACACACGTGTGTAACACCAGTACACACACACATGTGGAACACCAGTACACACACACACACACATGTGGAACACCAGTACACACACACATGTGTAACACCAGTACACACACACATGTGGAACACCAGTACACACACACATGTGGAACACCAGTACACACACACATGTGGAACACCAGTACACACACACATGTGGAACACCAGTACACACACACATGTGGAACACCAGTACACACACACATGTGGAACACCAGTACACACACACGTGTGTAACACCAGTACACACACACATGTGGAACACCAGTACACACACACACACACATGTGGAACACCAGTACACACACACATGTGTAACACCAGTACACACACACATGTGGAACACCAGTACACACACACACACACATGTGGAACACCAGTACACACACACACACGTGGAACACCAGTACACACACACACGTGGAACACCAGTACACACACACATGTGGAACACCAGTACACACACACACACACATGTGGAACACCAGTACACACACACACACACGTGGAACACCAGTACACACACACATGTGGAACACCAGTACACACACACATGTGGAACACCAGTACACACACACACATGTGGAACACCAGTACACACACACACATGTGGAACACCAGTACACACACACACATGTGGAACACCAGTACACACACACATGTGGAACACCAGTACACACACACATGTGGAACACCAGTACACACACACACATGTG
>NC_136336.1:7376760-7379260 GCF_964198595.1 Lampetra fluviatilis
TGTGTGTACGTTTAACTTCTTTTGCACCGTACGTAACCAACCGCGCTAATCACAGCCGCGGTCATGGAGCTCCCCCCGTGTAAACCAGCCGCGGGCAGGAGCACAAATCCCGACTCAACAACGGGAGCCATCGTCGTCCGCGTGAACAAATCTCGACGAAAGAGAATCGATCACGACGTTTCGATCGCAACACCAGCAAGTCGTCATCGGGTGGGACAACCGCAGCAAGAAAAACAAACAACTGCTACTTCGATTTAAAGCTTCTTTCGTGACTGCAGGGATTCATCTTCTTGGTTCTTTCGGTAAAGTCACGTAGAAGGAAAAGAATAAAATAATAAAAATAAAACATAATAAAATAATTCTCACGACGTTTCGGCCACAACGCAGACTCTGTCTTCTCGACAGACCTGTTCTTCACCTGAAGACGGCTGCTTGCGTTGTGGCCGAAACGTGGTGAGAATTATTTTATTATGTTTTATTTTTATTATTTTATTATTTTCCTTCTACGTGACTTTACCGAAAGAACCAAGAAGAACTGCTACTTCAGCAATTCTAGATTTAAAGCTTTCGTGACTGCAGGGATTCATACTCTAAGGTTTTTTCGGTAAAGTCACGTAGGTAAAAAATTAAATAAAAATTTATATAATTAATAATAGAAATAAAATAAAATAATAAATCACGACGTTTCGGAGGCAACACAAGTCTCCGTCATCAGGTGGGACCGTCACAGCTAGATTTACTGTCTCAAGGTGATACAGTAAATCTAGCTGTGATTTTAATTTAATTTTTTACCTACGTGACTTTAGCGAAAAAACCGACGAGTGTGCTACTTCAGCAGTTCAGCGATCGAAACGTCGTGATGTAATGAAGTTTTATTTATTTATTGCATTTTTTATTTTATTATTATTTTATTTTTTCACCCACGTGACTTCACCGAAAGAACCAAAGAGTATGGGTCCCTGCAGTCACGACAGCTTCAAATCGACACTGCATCTTAGCGAAGTGACAACTTCCAAAACCCACGCCGTTCAAAGGGCGCCTCCACCCCCCCGCCAACGCAACCTCCTAGTGGCAGCTGCCCCTACGCGGAACAGAAGTGACTCAGAGCTTGGCCTGGACCGCGGCGGCCTCCTCGCATTGTCTCCGCCGCCGCCGCGTCTGCCTTTGTTCAGTGTCCCAGTGTCCCAGGGTCCCAGGCATTTCCTGCGCTTCAATTCCATTGTTGTTGAGCGCAATGAGCGCCTCTGGGAACCCACTGATTGCCCCCCCCCACCCCCGCAACCCCCCCCGTGTGTGTTTTTCACGATCGGTTATGAGAATAACATTTTTTATAAACTATTTCAAATTTTTATTTAAATTTAGCAGGTAAGGCCAAATGAGCTAGATATGTAACTCTTTTTTAGAAGCGACCTGACTACCATAAAATGATAGCTCAACGAAGCGGTGGATCATCATCATGATCAACATCATCGCGTGGAAATGTATAGCAGCAGCCCACACGCTCTACACGCGTGGTGGTGGTGTTGGTTCTCAATGCGGAGGTAAATAAACAAACCGGAGGACCCGGAGAAAATCCACACGACCACAGGGAGAGAGAGAGACACGCAAACTCCAAATATACAGCAGCAGGCGTCAGGTTCGGGATGGAGCCCACGACCTCCTGCACACCAGGCGAGGTAGTTAACATCTCCTAGCCACCGTGATGGTGATGATGAGAGAGAGACACGCAAACTCCAAATATACAGCAGCAGGCGTCAGGTTCGGGATGGAGCCCACGACCTCCTGCACACCAGGCGAGGTAGTTAACATCTCCTAGCCACCGTGATGGTGATGAGAGAGAGAGAGACACGCAAACTCCAAATATACAGCAGCAGGCGTCAGGGTCGTGATCGAACCCACGACCTCCTGTACACCAGGCGAGGTGGTTAACATCTCACCACCGTGACGACAGAACACAATGGCCAGCTCTTGCGAATAACGCCACGGGATCTTGACAGTCCATCACGGGCGGCGATTCACAACGACAGTGATACCCAGGGCGGCCGCTGCAATTCGAACCGCGAATCTCCCGCGACGAATGCGATTCGGGAAACCCCTAAGCTGTCCGCGCTGTGCTCTGAAACAAGGGGCAGTGCCTGAAACGTCGCATCTGCGAAATAAGTGAATGCCTCAGTGGGCTTTGCCTGGTACGATGGGGATGTTTTACTTTCGTCTGTGTGTGACTGCGTGATTTGTTTACATTTATCGTACTTCGCACGAATATCGTGTTTTTTTTGGTATCTTTGTTGTTCTTGTTGTTGTAACGTCCTCACCCCGTGGCACCAACTGGACATCTGTAGGGAAAACAAAGAGCTTTCTAGCTCATCGGATTCCTGCAGTCTATCTGGTTATTCGATGAGTTCCCGGGGTCCGCGAAACGTGCTCGTCTCGACATCTCGCGGTCGCCATCCCCCCACGTGACCTGCGACAGTCTGCGGCGGTGACTCTTCACCTTGAATCT
>NC_136336.1:7384260-7453689 GCF_964198595.1 Lampetra fluviatilis
ACAGACTTTTGGGGCAAGTGCTGTTAGCGAGTAGCACCTACAGTGAGGGAAAAAGTATTTGATCCCCTGCTGATTTTGTACGTTTGCCCACTGACAAAGAAATGATGAGTCTATAATTTTAATGGTAGGTTTATTTCAACAGTGAGAGACAGAATAACAACAACAAAAATCCAGAAAAACGCATGTCAAAAATGTTATAAATTGATTTGCATTTTAATGATGGAAATAAACCGGGGTATTGTATAATCTCCCCCCTGTTCTACAGAGTGAGTGAGTGGAGTTTGTATGATCTCCCCCTGTTCTACACAGAGTGAGTGAGTGAAGTTTGTATGATCTCCCCCTGTTCTGCAATGTGTGTGAGTGGAGTTTGTATGATCTCCCCCTGTTCTACACAGAGTGAGTGAGTGAAGTTTGTATGATCTCCCCCTGTTCTGCAGTGTGTGTGAGTGGAGTTTGTATGATCTCCCCCTGTTCTACACAGAGTGTGTGAGTGAAGTTTGTATGATCTCCCCCTGTTCTGCAATGTGTGTGAGTGGAGTTTGTATGATCTCCCCCTGTTCTACACAGAGTGAGTGAGTGGAGTTTGTATGATCTCCCCCTGTTCTACACAGAGTGAGTGAGTGTACTTTGCGTGTTCTCTCTCTCTCTCTATCGCTGTTCTGCATGGGTTTCCTCCGGGTTTTCCGGTTTCTTCCCATAGCTAAATCCACACACACTGTGGAACTGGCATCGGCCAATACATCCCCAATGCCGATAATTTGCAAGAGGAGTTCACACACAGAGGAGTTCACGTGCAGAGGAGTTCACACACAGAGGAGTTCACACACAGAGGAGTTCACACACAGAGGAGTTCACACGCAGAGGAGTTCACACGCAGAGGAGTTCACACACAGAGGAGTTCACACACAGAGGAGTTCACACGCAGAGGAGTTCACACACAGAGGAGTTCACACACAGAGGAGTTCACACACAGAGGAGTTCACATACAGAGGAGTTCACGTGCAGAGGAGTTCACACACAGAGGAGTTCACACACAGAGGAGTTCAAGTGCAGAGGAGTTCACACACAGAGGAGTTCACACACAGAGGAGTTCACACACAGAGGAGTTCACACACAGAGGAGTTCACACGCAGAGGAGTTCACACACAGAGGAGTTCACACACAGAGGAGTTCACACACAGAGGAGTTCACACGCAGAGGAGTTCACACACAGAGGAGTTCACACGCAGAGGAGTTCACAAACAGAGGAGTTCACACACAGAGGAGTTCACACGCAGAGGAGTTCACACACAGAGGAGTTCACACACAGAGGAGTTCACACACAGAGGAGTTCACACGCAGAGGAGTTCACGTGCAGAGGAGTTCACACGCAGAGGAGTTCACACACAGATGAGTTCACACACAGAGGAGTTCACACACAGAGGAGTTCACACACAGAGGAGTTCACACGCAGAGGAGTTCACACGCAGAGGAGTTCACACGCAGAGGAGTTCACGCACAGAGGAGTTCACGTACAGAGGAGTTCACGCACATAGGAGTTCACGCGCAGAGGAGTTCACACACAGAGGAGTTCACACACAGAGGAGTTCACGCACAGAGGAGTTCACACACAGAGGAGTTCACGCGCAGAGGAGTTCACACACAGAGGAGTTCACGCGCAGAGGAGTTCACACACAGAGGAGTTCACACACAGAGGAGTTCACGCACAGAGGAGTTCACACACAGAGGAGTTCACACACAGAGGAGTTCACACACAGAGGAGTTCACGCGCAGAGGAGTTCACGCGCAGAGGAGTTCACGCGCAGAGGAGTTCACACGCAGAGGAGTTCACGCACAGAGGAGTTCACACACAGAGGAGTTCACGCGCAGAGGAGTTCACACGCAGAGGAGTTCACACACAGATGAGTTCACACACAGAGGAGTTCACGTACAGAGGAGTTCACGTACAGAGGAGTTCACGCACAGAGGAGTTCACACACAGAGGAGTCCACACATAGAGGAGTTCACACACAGAGGAGTTCACGTACAGAGGAGTTCACGTACAGAGGAGTTCACGCACAGAGGAGTTCACACACAGAGGAGTTCACACACAGAGGAGTTCACACGCAGAGGAGTTCACACACAGAGGAGTCCACACATAGAGGAGTTCACACACAGAGGAGTTCACGCACAGAGGAGTTCACACACAGAGGAGTTCACGCGCAGAGGAGTTCACGCGCAGAGGAGTTCACACGCAGAGGAGTTCACACACAGAGGAGTTCACACACAGAGGAGTTCACACGCAGAGGAGTTCACACACAGAGGAGTTCACACGCAGAGGAGTTCACACACAGAGGAGTTCACACACAGAGGAGTTCACGCACAGAGGAGTTCACACACAGAGGAGTTCACGCGCAGAGGAGTTCACGCGCAGAGGAGTTCACGCACAGAGGAGTTCACGCGCAGAGGAGTTCACACACAGAGGAGTTCACACACAGAGGAGTTCACGCGCAGAGGAGTTCACACACAGAGGAGTTCACACACAGAGGAGTTCACGCGCAGAGGAGTTCACACACAGAGGAGTTCACGCGCAGAGGAGTTCACACACAGAGGAGTTCACACACAGAGGAGTTCACACACAGAGGAGTTCACATACAGAGGAGTTCACGCGCAGAGGAGTTCACGCGCAGAGGAGTTCACACACAGAGGAGTTCACGCGCAGAGGAGTTCACACACAGAGGAGTTCACGCGCAGAGGAGTTCACACACAGAGGAGTTCACACACAGAGGAGTTCACACACAGAGGAGTTCACATACAGAGGAGTTCACGCGCAGAGGAGTTCACGCGCAGAGGAGTTCACACGCAGAGTAAACGTGGCACCGCGCCGATGGGACGTCCACAGTGGTTTGTCTGAAGGGTGTCCTGGCCTCAGCCATGTGAATGTGGAATTCCTACAGCTGGCTCGGGGTTGCCGGTGGGGGGGGGGGGAGCCTGAGGCTGGGGCAGCAACGCCACCTCGCGTCCAGAGAGCGAGAGGAGAGAGAGAGCGAGAGGGGAGTGGAGAGAGAAAAAATAGAGAAATTAAGACAATAACAATTAATATGAAAAAATACAGTAGGACAGAAAATTAAAATAGAGAAAAATGGATAAAGAAAAATAAAAAAATGAAATGAAAATAGGGAAAGAAAGAAAAAAGTAAGAATAAAAAGGGAAATAAAAACGGGGGGGGGGGGGGGGGGAGCGTTGTAGAGTGCGTGTAGAGGAGGGGAGAGCGAGGAGAGAGGGGGCGAGAGAGGCAGGGAGAGTTCTCGTGAGGAGTGCAACACTCGTAGAGTGCGACACTCGTGTGGAGAGTGCGACACTCGTGTGGAGAGTGCGACACTCGTGTGGAGAGTGCGACACTCGTGTGGAGAGTGCAACCCTCGTGTGGAGAGTGCGACACTCGTGTGGAGAGTGCGACACTCGTGTGGAGAGTGCGACACTCGTGTGGAGAGTGCGACACTCGTGTGGAGAGTGCGACCCTCGTGTGGAGAGTGCGACCCTCGTGTGGAGAGTGCGACACTCGTGTGGAGAGTGCGACACTCGTGTGGAGAGTGCGACACTCGTGTGGAGAGTGCAACACTCGTGTGGAGAGTGCAACCCTCGTGTGGAGAGTGCGACACTCGTGTGGAGAGTGCGACACTCGTGTGGAGAGTGCGACACTCGTGTGGAGAGTGCGACCCTCGTGTGGAGAGTGCGACACTCGTGTGGAGAGTGCGACACTCGTGTGGAGAGTGCAACACTCGTGTGGAGAGTGCGACACTCGTGTGGAGAGTGCGACACTCGTGTGGAGAGTGCGACACTCGTGTGGAGAGTGCGACACTCGTGTGGAGAGTGCGTGGGAGAGTCAACGGGGAGATTGCTGAGAGATTGAGTCAGAAGAGGGCGAGAGGAGGGAGAGTGCCTCTACCCCCCCTACACCCCCCCCTTCTACACCCCCCCCCTCTACACCCCCCCCTTCTACACCCCCCCCCCTCTACACCCCCCCGCTCTACACCCCCCCCTCTACCCCTCCCCCATCTCACCCCGCCCCCTCTCTCCGACTACTCCCACCTCAACCCCCTCTCGCACTGCCCCCCCCTGCACCCCCCTTATCTATCCCTCATCACCCCCCTCCCCCTATTTACCCCCCTCCACCTCCCTCTCACTCCTCCTCCCCCCACTACTCACCCCCTCCCCCCACTACTCACACCCCCCCCTTCCCCCCACTACTCACACCCTCCCCCTCCCCCCTCCCCCCACTACTCACACCCTCCCCCTCCCCCCACGTCACGCGCCCTCCCATTCATCATCCGAGTCGCGCGCGCGGCCACGTGGAACGAGCGCGCCGCGCGTCGCTCCGCGCGTGATAATGCGGAGCAAGGAGCGTGCAGCCCCCCCTCCCTCCCTCCCCCCAGCCCCCCCCTCCCTCCAGCCCCCCCTCCCTCCAGCCCCCCTCCCTCCAGCCCCCCCCTCCCTCCAGCCCCCCCCTCCCCCCAGCCCCCTCTCCTCCCTCCAGACCCCCCCCATCCGCACCTCCCATCACAGCCCAGACCCCCAAATGCATCATCCAAACCACCCACCCACACACAGACACAACACCACCACCATCATCATCACGGCTCATCATCAACCACCGCTCACGTATTACTCATTACCACTCCTCACAAACTCCTTGTCACTCATCATCACCACCACCACCCACACACACCACCCACACCACACAGACACAACATCAACATCACCACACACTACACACACCACACACACACACCACACACAACACACACACCATCATCACCCACACCACACACACCACACACACACACTACACACACCACACACACAGACACACACCATCATCACCACCACACACACACAGACACAACATTAGCGCCACCACCCCACACACACCACACACACCACACACAACACACACACATCATCACCCACACACCACACACACCACACACACACACTACACACACCACACACACAGCCACAACATCATCATCACCACACACCACCACACACACACACAACGCCACCACCACCACCCACACACACCACACACACAACATCATCATCATCCTATCAACATCATCATCATCATCCGCCTTTTACTCCTGCGACCGTCGTTACTATCAACAGTATCATCAGCACCTCCTGCTGCTTCCATCACCATCATAATCATCACCACCACCTCCTACCACCATCATCATTATTACAGCCAACCACCAACAACACCCGCCATTCGCCACTAAGTGGCGGAGCCGTCACCACGACGCTTGTGCCAGGCTATGTGCACGTTGAGGCCACGTGAAGTGTCGAACGCCCGCTGTGTCAGGAGGTCACGGGGCAGACCCAGCAGGTGCCACGGGTCGACTGACTGAGATCACCACCATCATCATCATCAACAGTTTAGGTGACACTCGCATCAAGAAGGGACTCTGGGTTCGATTACAGATCCGGCTGCCTCTGCTCTGCGCGGGGTTCCCTCCGGGATTCTCTCCCACGGCGAAGCGCACGCGGATTGGTCGAACTGATATCGGCCAAACCTCTCAACGCTGACAAAAGAATTACACTGCCAATTACAAACAAACTTGTTTTCCCTAGCAGCAGCAGCAGCAGCATCATCATCAGTTTAACACGTGGTAGGCATTCGCGAGCAATTTCATGCATCATATAGTTTTTTTTTGGGTTAGATCGCATATATATGAATGTGTCGTTGAACCCGCCACCACCCGACACAGCCAATGAGTAAGGGTTGTCACGCAAACAGAACGTGGCCAATTCGTTACGAGTACAGCACCACCGATTGTGTGTTGGAGAGCAAATCCACAACATTTGCAATGTGAGCGCGACGTTTCGCCAGTAAGGACAACTAGCATCATCAGCAGCAGCATCATCATCATAATCAGCAGCAGCATCATCATCATAATCAGCAGCATCATCATCAGCAGCATCAGCAGCAGCAGCAGCATCAGCAGCATCATCATCATCAGCAGCAGCAGCATCATCATCATCATAATCAGCATCATCATCATCAGCAGCATCAGCAGCATCATCATCATAATCAGCAGCATCATCATCAGTAGCATCATCATCATCAGCAGCATCATCAACAATAACATCGCTCACCTGCTACAGCAAAAAAACAAACTGGGCAGGACCCTCTTGCGAATGGCAGCCACGCGATTCTATTTAATTTTCATTTTAAGTGTTTTCATTTTTAACCAGGCAAGGCCCCGCTGAGCTACGTAGCTCGCTTTTGTCCGAAGCGAGCAGCCGATCACAGCATGCAAGCTCAACGACAGTGGCTGGTGATCATCATCATCACCGCGTGTACATTTATAGCAGCCACAGACGCTAAACGCGTGACGTTGCTTTTAAATGTGGATGGATGAACCGGAGGACCCGGGGGGAGAGAGTGAGAGAGAGACACGCAAACTCCAAAATACACAACAGAACGACGCGAAAAGCGAACAGCACAATAGACAATGCCACTAGCAGAGCACGAATAGCTTGCGGTGAGCACCTACACCATGGGGTACTTCGATTTGAAGCTTCTTTCGTGACTGCAGGGATTCATCTTCTTGGTTCTGTCGGTAAAGTCACGTAGAAGGGAAATAATAAAATAATAAAAATACAACATAAAAAATTCTCACGACGTTTCGGCCACAACGCAAGCAGCCGTCCTCAGGCGAAGAAACAGAGCGTCCATTAGGACGCTGTCTTATTGTCTCCCTTCTACGTGACGACTTTACCGACAGAACCAAGAATATCATGGGATACCTTTTAGCCAATATCAGCGTGACCACCACGTGCAGGGTTGTCTCCACGTGCAGCGTGGCCACCACGTGCAGTGTGACCACCGTGCAGCGTGACCACCACGTGCAGGGTTGTCTCCACGTGCAGCGTGGCCACCACGTGCAGTGTGGCCACCACGTGCAGCGTGACCACTACGTGCAGCGTGACCACCACGTGCAGCGTGACCACTACGTGCAGCGTGACCACCACGTGCAGCGTGACCACTACGTGCAGCGTGACCACCACGTGCAGCGTGACCACTACGTGCAGCGTGACCACCACGTGCAGCGTGACCACCACGTGCAGCGTGACCACTACGTGCAGCGTGACCACCACGTGCAGCGTGACCACTACGTGCAGTGTGACCACCACGTGCAGCGTGACCACCACGTGCAGCGTGACCACTACGTGCAGCGTGACCACTACGTGCAGCGTGACCACCACATGTAGTGTGACCACTACGTGCAGCGTGACCACCATGTGCAGCGTGACCACCACGTGCAGCGTGACCACTACGTGCAGCGTGACCACCACGTGCAGCGTGACCACTACGTGCAGCGTGACCACCACGTGCAGTGTGACCACTACGTGCAGCGTGACCACCACGTGCAGCGTGACCACTACGTGCAGCGTGACCACTACGTGCAGCGTGACCACCACGTGCAACGTGACCACCACGTGCAGCGTGACCACTACGTGCAGCGTGACCACTACGTGCAGCGTGACCACCACGTGCAGTGTGACCACTACGTGCAGCGTGACCACCACGTGCAACGTGACCACCACGTGCAGCGTGACCACTACGTGCAGCGTGACCACCACGTGCAGCGTGACCACTACGTGCAACGTGACCACCACGTGCAGCGTGACCACTACGTGCAGCGTGACCACCACGTGCAGCGTGACCACTACGTGCAACGTGACCACCACGTGCAGCGTGACCACTACGTGCAGCGTGACCACCACGTGCAACGTGACCACCACGTGCAGCGTGACCACTACGTGCAGCGTGACCACTACGTGCAGTGTGACCACCACGTGCAGCGTGACCACTACGTGCAACGTGACCACTACGTGCAGCGTGACCACTACGTGCAGCGTGACCACCACGTGCAGCGTGACCACTACGTGCAGCGTGACCACTACGTGCAGTGTGACCACTACGTGCAGCGTGACCACCACGTGCAGTGTGACCACTACGTGCAGCGTGACCACCACGTGCAGCGTGACCACCACGTGCAGCGTGACCACTGTGCAGCGTGACCACCACGTGCAGTGTGGTCACTACGTGCAGTGTGACCACCACGTGCAGTGTGACCACCACGTGCAGCGTGACCACCACGTGCAGTGTGACCACCACGTGCAGCGTGACCACCACGTGCAACGTGACCACCACGTGCAGTGTGACCACCACGTGCAGCGTGACCACCACGTGCAACGTGACCACCACGTGCAGTGTGACCACCACGTGCAAGGTGACCACCACGTGCAGTGTGACCGCCACGTGCAACGTGACCACCACGTGCAGTGTGGCCACCACGTGCACCGTGACCACCACGTGCAGCGTGACCACCACGTGCAGTGTGACCACCACGTGCAGTGTGGCCACCACGTGCACCGTGACCACCACGTGCAGCGTGACCACCACGTGCAGTGTGGCCACCACGTGCAGTGTGACCACCACGTGCATCGTGGCCACCACGTGCATCGTGGCCACCACGTGCAGTGTGACCACCACGTGCAGTGTGACCACCACGTGCAGTGTGACCACCACGTGCATCGTGGCCACCACGTGCAGTGTGGCCATCACGTGCATCGTGGCCACCACGTGCAGTGTGACCACCACGTGCAGTGTGGCCACCACGTGCAGCGTGACCACCACGTGCATCGTGGCCACCACGTGCAGTGTGACCATCACGTGCATCGTGGCCACCACGTGCAGCGTGACCACCACGTGCAGTGTGACCACCACGTGCAGCGTGACCACCACGTGCATCGTGGCCACCACGTGCAGTGTGGCCATCACGTGCATCGTGGCCACCACGTGCAGTGTGACCACCACGTGCATCGTGGCCACCACGTGCAGCGCGGCCTTTCCGACGGCGCTAATGATGTTTGTGTCCAAACGCAGTTGCAAGATAGATCCGCAGTAATTCTTGAGATCGTCGCGGTATTGAGATTGTGGGGGGTGGGGGGGTCAATAGATTTACGACGGAGTGAGATTTCAAATTGGCTCAGCCGCGTCTCTGCAGCCTGACAATCGCGCCTCCGTCTCGTCGGGATTCGTGTCGAGAGATTTCACAGCCGTACGCGCAAATGCGTCTCACTCGAGTGCAGACATAGCCCAGATAATGCCTCCGCCAGCTTCCTACCAAAATAACGATACGTAATAGAAATGTATACGTGATGAAAAAAACATATATAATTGCCAACGCTAGCTTCCTACCAAAATAACAATACGTAATAGAAATGTATACGTGATGAAAAAAAAAATATATAATTGCCATCGCAAGCTTCCTACCAAAATAACAATACGTAATATATATCTGTATTCGTGATAAAAAAAAATTGCCTCCGCTAGCTTCCTACCAAAATAACAATCCGTAATATAAATATGTATACGTGAGAAAAAAAAATGAGAATAGGCGCTTGCCCATTTCTGGCAAATAAAACACGTGCTAAGATGTCCCAACGCAAAATAGCTGAAACTTTACTGCTCGGAATCAAATCTGCATGAAGCACACGGTACTTACTCTTTGGTTTTTTCGGTAAAGTCACGTCGGTGAAACAATCAATAAAATAAAATAAATGAAAACAACTCAATTAAATCACGACGTTTCGGAGGCAACACAAGCTTCCTTCATCAGCTTCCTTCATCACCTGATTTAATTTAGTTGTTTTCATTTATTTAATTTTATTGATTGTTTTACCTACGTGACTTTACCGAAAAAACCAAAGGGAATGAATCCTTGCAGTCACGAAAGCTTCAAATCTAGAACTCACGGTACTTGTGCTGGACATGCCAACAACACACAGGCTCTGATCAAGTTTGGGCGCGTTGTCTTCGATCGCTGACTGGCCTACACCAGAGCCAGCAGCCGTCTTTGTTGCGGCCTCGTCTCACCCCGCCTGTGTTAGATCAGAGGACAACGTAAAAGGGAAATGCACACAGACATGCTTCATCATCATTTATGCATTGTCATTTAACCGTGGCACAAAGTCCCCATAGGACGCTGTCATTCCGACAGCTCCGTTTCTTCACCTGAGGACGGCTGCTTGCGTTGTGGCCGAAACGTCGTGAGAATTGTATTTGATTATGTTTATTTTTTTATTATTTTATTATTTCCCTTTTACGTGACTTTACCGAAAGAAAATGAATCCCCGCAGTCACGAACGCTTTAAATCGAAACTGCCCATGGACATAATGTTTAGATTAGTGTGCGTATCTACAGGGTGGGCCAAAAGTCAGGACACACTGGGTCTCACTGGGTTAGTATATTCATGTTCACAAATCACATGGGGTTATAATGTCTTTTTGTAACAAATGCTCAAAACTAGCTTCCCTTTTTTTCTTCTTGGTTTATTCGGTAAAGTCACGTAGAAGGGAAGTAATAAAATAATTAAAATAAAACATAAAACATTTTTTTATATTTATTTTAATTATTTTATTACTTCCCTTCTACGTGACTTTACCGAAAGAACCAAGAAGATGAATCCCTGCAGTCACGAAAGCTTTAAATCGAAATTTAACTAGCTTCCCTTATTAACATTAATTATTGACGCATGAATTCTCTTTTGAAATTAATGTAGCAGTTGTTGTTGTTGTTGTTTGAACATTCATCAATTTGATGTTTGGCCGTCTCAATCCATTCACGGGGTTCTTTTCGAGTATAAACATCGGCGCGGACAACAATGGTAACCGATAAAATATTAACTCAAAGCATAAACAATCACTATGTTTGATGCCTGTGTTAAACTAAATTAAATAACCAAATGTCTCCTGACTTTTGGGCCACTATATATATATAAAATAATGATAATATATAAACAATATTTACTTAAAAGGTAAACAATGTAAAATGCATGAATGGCTTTTTAACACGTTGCAGGCTTTCACCATCAAAATCATACACAACATAGTTGTTTGGGTAAGATCACGAAAATATATGCATGGATTGCAAACGTCGTGGATTTACTCTCTAAGACACAACCAGTTAGTGCTGTACTAGTGACGAATTGGCCACGTTCTGCTTACGTGACAACCCTCACTAATTGGCTGTGTCGGTTGCTGGTGGGTTTAACGACACATTTATATTCAAGCGATCTAACCACAAACACAACCTATGCTATGAATTAATGGCTGTGTTAAACGAAATTAAATAATACAAAGTGTCCTCACTTCTGGGCCATCTGTGTACGCAACATACACATGTGTATACACATCGAGTGTCGGTCAGCATAACAGTGAAATCCAAGGTTACATTTGTTAATCATCGATCCAAGAGGACGGTGCCTCCAGAGGGTTGAGGCACCTCAGGGCAGAGGACAGCGAAATTGAGCCCTGTGGGAAATCCATACTACACACATATCGTGACCCAAGGAGACACAACATTGGCATTGCGCTGGTCAGATATGGAGTCGGGTGGAATAATAACGCAGTCACACGCGCACGCTTGCCGTAATGGGCAATGCGATGTGTGTGTGTGTGCATGCCTAAACAGCTTCTGTGTCGGCTGGGTAGAGGGGGCTAAACGGGCGCGGCACGGGCTGGAGAAGAGATGGAGCTGACGGGGTACAGGAGGACGTGGAGCTGAGTGGACTTGCCGATGACTGGTACCGGCGGTGTCAAGATCGGCCTCAGTGGAGGAGGCTCGTGAAGGACGCTACTGGGCAGTTGGAGGCAGTCGCCCTCCAGCAACAACGGAGGGTGGAGGAGCGACACTCACAACAACGAGTAGAGCACCGGGCGGATAAAACGCAGCGAGTTGGCGCATTAGGGAGTACAGGTGGTGTGCATCTGCCAGTCATCTCAGTCAGTCGACCCACGGCACCTGCTGGGTCTGTCCCGTGGCCTCCTCTTGCACCTAGCCTGGCACAGCAGTCAACTCACGGCACCTGCTGGGTCTGTCCCGTGACCTCCTCCTCATGCACCTAGCCTGGCACCACAGTCAACCCACGGCACCTGCTGGGTCTGCCTCGTGACCTCCTGCCAGCGGACGTTCGACACTTCACGTGGCCTCAACGTGCACCTAGCCTGGCACAAGCGTCGTGGTGACGTCACCGCCACTTAGTGGCGAATGGCGGCTGTTGTTGTTGTTGGGTGTGTGTGTGTGTTTGAGTCGGTGTGTGAGTGTGTGCGAAAGAAGTTCAACACACATACACCTAGTCTGTGATTAGCACGGTTGACTATGTACGGTGAGAAAGAAGTCCAACACACATACGCCATAAAACACACGGCAGTGCAGCATTGGCCCAAGCGAGGCTGAACCTGCTGATGAGACACTGATTATCGAAACCCGGCGCTTGTTGAACGTGTTGCGACATCGCGGGATGTCAACATGCAGTACCGGCCCTAGAGGGGCCCGGTCAGCGCTGATTGACAGCGCTGGATGGCACTACGCTTGGCGTGCAGTGCCAGCCCTTACATGACAGGGTATGGGAGTGCCGGCCGTAGGGATGAGGTTACTGAAGGCCATGGCACTCCGGTTGACCCGGGAGTATGATTACTGTTGTTACATTGTATTTTATAGCTTTATTTTTGGTGATTTCGACAACATATGGTGAAGCCATGTTTCTTGCGGAAGTGCGGAGTTGGCCTGATAACTTTAATCTAAATTGTCTTGTGGTTGTTATTGTTTGACTTGCATCACACTGGGATTTTGCACACAGCGTTGTAATACGTTTTTTTTCTTCTTAAGGATTTGCTGGTTTATCCAGCGTCGTCGCTTTAAGTTGTTCTCTGTCCATATTTTGTTTGTTGCGGTTGCACCCGACTCAAAAGCCGCATGGCTCACAGGGCGACACCTAATACATGAAACTTTAAACTTGAGGACACGTGACCGGTTGGGTCTACAAAGGGGCCCCAAGTGGGGGCTAGGGGTGGTCACGTGATTGGGACCCAGATCCTGCTCGAGGATTCTGGAAGGTGGGCGTGGCCAAGGGCGGAGCCGGCCACGCCGCAGAGAATATCAGCCCGGTCCCCAGAGGGGCCGGCGTTGTTGTTGATCCTGAAGAAGCCTCCGTCTATGTTCTACGCTCTACCGTGTCTCCAACACGTGGACCTGGACCCGAGCTGTGGTCCGGTCCGTAGTAGCTAGTTGAGTTGTAACTAGTGTAGTCACGTGGTAACTAGTGTAGTCACGTGGTAACTAGTGTAGCTAGCCTGGTGGTCACCACCACAGGTTGTTATTCTGTTGGGGGGAAGTTACCCCGTGTTTATCGGAGTTGGACAAATGTGTTGCACCCAAGTCTACGACTCAGTTGAACTCGCTACAAACGTATTCACGCGCAGAATGTCGAGCGGCTGCTGGGATGCGTACAAAAATGTGTAAAATAAATAACGCAACGCAGTATGTGACGTAGCACCTTCGTGTCTGTACATGGAGGGGGGGGGGTCCACATGTCTTGTGACCGCCCTTCCCCCTCAACTTAATTCTCTGAAACGTAAATTTTTTTTAAAGTGACGATTATTTAACATATACATTTAATATTCAAAGGAGAGAGAAAAAAAGCAATTGCAAGGGGGTAAATGAATTGGGGGGGGGGGAGGTCACTAGACATCTGGACCGCCACCCTGAAGAGCCAGCGAGGCAATCAACGCAACAAGATGAGAGACATTCTCTACTCGGATTCGGTCAAGAAAGCAACCAACTCTCACTGCTTCAAGAGGCAGTGATGGACTGCGGTGGTGAAAACGAAGACGGTGGCGGTCGTCGATAAATAATGAGACTCACGGAGCCGGAGTCCTGAAAGAGCCGCACGTGACCACAGAGCCGCAGGTCGCCGGCTGCTGAAGGAGACAGATTCATGGGGAAGATTCGAACTGGGGCAACCACACACACACCTCTACCCAACATACACACACACCTGTATCCAACATACACACACACACCTCTACCCAACACACACACATCTCTACCCAACACACACACACACCTGTACCCAACATACACACACACACACCTCTACCCAACACACACACACCTCTACCCAACATACACACACACACACCTCTACCCAACATACACACACACTTCTACCCAACACACACACACCTCTACACAACATACACACACACACACCTCTACCCAACATACACACACACACACCTCTACCCAACATACACACACACACACACCTCTACCCAACATACACACACACACACCTCTACCTAACATACACACACACACACACCTCTACCCAACACACACACACACACACATCTACCCAACACACACACACCTCCACCCAACACACACACACACACACTTGTATCCAACATACACACACACACACATTTCTACCCAACACACACACACCTCTACACAACATACACACACACACCTGTACCCAACATACAATACACACACACCTCTACCCAACACACACACCTCTACCCAACACACACCTCTACCCAACATACACACACACACCACTACCCAACACACACACACACATACACCTCTACCCAACATACACACACCACACACCTCTACCCAACATACACACACACACACCTCTACCCAACATACACACACCTCTACCCAACATACACACACCTCTACCCAACATACACACACACCCCTCTACCCAACATACACCCACACACACACCTGTATCCAACATACACACACCTCTACCCAACATACACACACCTCTACCCAACACACACACACCTCTACCCAACATACACACACCTCTACCCAACATACACACACACACCTCTACCCAACACACAACACACACCACTATCCCCCCCTCTCCCCACCAGGTGTGTGACACCGCTACCTGCCCGCTGTCTTGGCCGTCCCTCAAGGTGGGAGGGTCGTGGGGGCGGGGCGGGGGGTAATTATCGCAATGGATGTTCGGCTCCCCCAGGGCCCCCCCCCCACTCGTGTGGCTCGGGCGATTATTTACGTGGCAATCCGAGCGGCGGGCTCACCGCGCCGGGTTATGATTTAATGTTGGCGGAAATTGATTTAAATTAGGCCAATTAATTATGCGCAATGAGCACGCGCGCACACGCGGTGTCCCGCGCACACGCACGGCCAGACGATGCCACGTGTGAGTGTGTGTGGTTGTGTGAGTGTGGATGGTTGTGTGTGTGTGTGGTTGTGTGTGTGGTTGTGTGTTGGTTGTGTGAGTGTGGGTCGTTGTGTGTGTGTGATTGTGTGTGTGTGATTGTGTGTGTGTGGGTGTGTGTGTGTGGTTGTGTGTGTGTGATTGTGTGTTGGTTGTGTGTGTGTGGTTGTGTGAGTGTGTGTGGTTGTGTGTGTGTGGTTGTGTGAGTGTGGGTGATTGTGTGTGTGTGGTTATGTGTGTGTGGTTGTGTGTGGTTGTGTGTGTGTGATTGTGTGAGTGAGGGTGGTTGTGTGAGTGTGGGTGGTTGTGTGTGTGTGATTCTGTGAGTGTGGGTGGTTGTGTGAGTGTGGGTGGTTGTGTTTGTGGTTGTGTGTGTGTGTGATTGTGTGTGTGTGTGATTGTGTGTGTGTGTGGTTGTGTGTGTGTGATTGTGTGTGTGTGGTTGTGTTTGTGTGGTTGTGTGTGTGGTTGTGTGTGTGTGGTTGTATGTGATTGTGTGTGTGTGGTTGTGTGTGTGTGGTTGTGTGTGGGTGGTTGTGTGTGTGTGTGTGATTGTGTGTGTGTGGTTGTGTGTGTGTGGTTGTGTGTGTCTGATTGTGTGTGTGTGGGTGGTTGTGTGTGATTGTGTGTGTGTGGTTGTGTGTGTGATTGTGTGAGTGTGGGTGGTTGTGTGTGTGTGATTGTGTGTGTGTGTGGTTGTGTGTGTGTGGTTGTGTGTGTGATTGTGTGAGTGTGGATGGTTGTGTGTGTGGTTGTGTGTGTGTGGCTGTGTGTGTGGTTGTGTGTGTGTGGTTGTGTGTGTGGTTGTGTGTGTGGTTGTGGTTGTGTGTGTGCCGGTTGGAAACATTTAGGCTGGCCTGCCTACGATCCATCCTGGGTTTAACCAGGCTGGATTGTGTGAGGAGCTCACAAATCCTTGAAAGATCTGGGCAAAGTCCCATCGGTGAGCTCCTCCGGCAGGCAAGGCTGCGTTGGCTGGGTCATGTAGCCCGCATGCCCAGCCACCGCATGCCTAAACAGCTTTTGTTCGGCCGGATCGAGGGGGCTAAACGGGCGCGGCACGGGCTGGAGAAGAGATGGAGTGATGTGGTACAGGAGGACGTGGAGCTGAGTGGACTTGCCGATGACTGGTACCAGCGGTGTCAAGATCGGCCTCAGTGGAGGAGGCTCGTGAAGGACGCTACTGGGCAGTTGGAGGCAGTCGCCCTCCAACAACAACGGAGGGCGGAGGAGCGACGCTCACAACAACGAGCGGAGCGCCGGGCGGCTAAAGCACAGCGAGTTGACACAGTAGGGGGCACAGGTGGTGCATCTGCCAGTCGTCTCAGTCAGTCGACCCGTGGCACCTGCTGGGTTTGCCCCGTGACCTCCTGCCAGCGGGCGTTCGACACTTCATGTGGCCTCAAGGTGCACCTGGCCTGGCACACGCGTCGTGGTGACGTCACCGCCGAATGGCGGTTGTTGTGAGAGTTAATGTGTGTGTGTGAGAGAGTGTGTGTGTGTGAGAGTGTGTGTGAGTGTGTGTGTGAGTGCGTGTGTGAGTGTATGTGTGTGAGAGAGTGTGTGTGTGTGAGTGTGTGTGTGAGTGTGAGCTCCTCCGGCAGGCAAGGCTGCGTTGGCTGGGTCATGTAGCCCGCATGCCCAGCCACCGCATGCCTAAACAGCTTTTGTTCGGCCGGATCGAGGGGGCTAAACGGGCGCGGCACGGGCTAGAGAAGAGATGGAGTGATGTGGTACAGGAGGACGTGGAGCTGAGTGGACTTGCCGATGACTGGTACCAGCGGTGTCAAGATCGGCCTCAGTGGAGGAGGCTCGTGAAGGACGCTACTGGGCAGTTGGAGGCAGTCGCCCTCCAACAACAACGGAGGGCGGAGGAGCGACGCTCACAACAACGAGCGGAGCGCCGGGTGGCTAAAGCACAGCAAGTTGGCACAGTAGGGGGCACAGGTGGTGCATCAGCCAGTCATCTCGGTCATCTCGGTCAGTCGACCCGTGGCACCTGGGTCTGCCCCGTGACCTCCTGCCAGCGGGCGTTCGACACTTCACGTGGCCTCAAGGTGCACATGGCCTGGCACAAGCGTCGTGGTGACGTCACCGCCACTTAGTGGCGAATGGCGGTTGTTGTTGTGTGTGTGTGTGA
Organism: Lampetra fluviatilis; assembly: GCF_964198595.1. Taxonomy (NCBI): domain Eukaryota; kingdom Metazoa; phylum Chordata; class Hyperoartia; order Petromyzontiformes; family Petromyzontidae; genus Lampetra; species Lampetra fluviatilis. Next base: position 7,401,509 of record NC_136336.1, read on the forward strand.
GTGTGTGTGAGTGTGTGTGAGAGAGTGTGAGAGTGTGTGTGTGTATGTGTGTGTGTGAGTGTGTGAGAGAGTGAGAGTGTGTGAGTGGTTAGCGCTACGCCGCGCTACGAACCCGGCGACCCCAGTTCAATTCCCGCTCACGACCACCAACACCGATGACGATTTTTTTAACCGGTCCTGGGCCTCCCCTAGGTTAACTCGGCCTCAAATGAGTACCTGGTGCGGTGTGTAGTAAACATCGCCTCTGGGGGAGACAAAGGCGGCCGGGCGTGGCGCTGGCCACCCACCCCCTCGTGTGCCACAGTGCCGGTAGCCTTCATAGGTGCTGCTCGCTAACAGCACTTGCCCCAACAGTCTGTCACAGGCTACACGTGGGGATGATGATGATGGGGGGGTGGGTGGAATCTTTGTCTTTGTGTAACAATACACAGATAAAGAGAATGTGGGAGGCAAGGAGCGACATTGTGAGAGAGTGAAGGGAGAGTGAAGGGAGCGAGAGAGAGAGAGTCTGGGGGGGGGGGAGAGCGCGGAGCTCAAATTACCTTCATTTCTATGCAAATGACTCGAGCAGAGAGCGCGTCGCGTGCGAAGACCCCTATCATTAAACCCAGCACGGGCGGGGGTGGGGGCGCGGGGGGTGGAGGGGAGGGGCGGGGGTGGAGGGGAGGGGGCGGGGGGATGAGAGGCGTGTGGGGAGGGGGGGGGATAGCACCACGAGTCTGGAGAGAGCCCTTGCTGGTGGTGGTGTGATGTGTGGTGGTGGTGTGTGGTGGTGTGTGGTGTGTGGTGTGGTGGTGGTGTGTGGTGGTGTGTGGTGGGTTGTGGTGTGTGGTGTGGTGGTGGTGTGTGGTGGTGTGTGGTGGGGTGTGGTGTGTGGTGGTGGTGTGTGGTGGTGGTGTGTGGTTCTGTGTGGTGGTGGTGTGTGGTGGTGGTGTGTGGTGGTGTTTGGTGTGGTGGTGTGTGGTGGTGTGTGGTGGTGTGTGGTGGTGTATGGTGGTGGTATGTGGTGTGGTGGTGTGTGGTGGTGGTGTGGTTGTGGTGTGTGGTGGTGGTGTGTGGTGGTGGTGCTATGGTGTGTGGTGGTGTGTGGTGTGGTGGTGGTGGTGGTGGTGTGTGTGGTTTTGTGTGGTGGTGGTGTGTGGTGTGTGGTGGTGGTGTGGTGGTGGTGTGTGGTGTGTAGTGGTGGTGGTGGTGTGTGGTGGTGGTGCTATGGTGTGTGGTGGTGTGTGGTGTGTGGTGGTGTGTGGTGGTGGTGCTATGGTGTGTGGTGGTGTGTGGTGTGTGGTGGTGTGTGGTGTGTAGTGGTGGTGGTGGTGTGTGGTGGTGGTGCTATGGTGTGTGGTGGTGTGTGGTGTGTGGTGGTGTGTGGTGGTGGTGCTATGGTGTATGCTGCGCTATAAACCTGGCGGCCCGAGTTCGATTCCCGCTCGCGGCCAACACCAGTGACGATTCTCTGAACCGGTCTTGGGCCTCCCCTAGGTCGACTTGGCCTCAAATGAGTACCTGGTGCGGTGTATAGTGAACATCGCCACCGGGGAGACAAAGGCGGCCGGGCGTGGTGCTGGCCAACCCCCCCCTCGTGTACCGTGCCGGCCCTTATAGGCGCTACTCGCTAACAGCACTTGCCCCTATAGTCTGTGAAGGCTACACGGGGGATCTTTGTACAGCAAGTAGGCACTCGAGGTAGCACAGTTGGCGCATCCGTCAGTCACCTCCTCAACGTGCACCTAGCCTGGCACAAGCACCGTTGTGACGTCGAACGGCGGCGATGGGAGTGGTGGCGCAGTGGTTAGCACACTGCGCTACGAACCCGGTGACCCGAGTTCGCTTCCCCGCTCACGAGCAACAAGAGTGACGGCGAATATTTAATCCGGTCCTGGGCCTCCCCTAGGTCGACTGAGCCTCAACATAAGTGGCTGGGGCGGTGTGTGGTAAACATCGCCACGAGGGAGACAAAGGCGGCCGGGCGTGGTTCTGGCCACCCCACCCCCTCGTGTGCCGTTCCGGCCTTCATAGCTGCTACTCGCTAACAGCACTTGCCCCTGCAGTCTGTGAAGGCTACACGGGGGGTCTTTGTATTTGTTAGCTGCGTGCGATGTGCGATGTGGATGCGCTGCTCCACTGAGGCTGAGTTATGGGGGTGCTTCTGCCCCCTCCCTCCTCCCCCATCCCCCTTCACCCCCCCCCCCCAAGGTGAGACCTCCCCTACCTGATACGACTCGGAGCACGTGACCTGTCGGATGGGGCCAAGCAGGCGGCGTCCTTAAGCCGTTAATCTGCGATTTCCTCTCCCCACTCTTTCTCCCTCCCACTCTCTCTTTCCCACTCTCTCTTTTTTTTCTTTTTTTTCTTTTTTTTACGATCAGTGGAAACAAGAAGATGCTCGGTGTAGTCGGCACTTTGCTTCGTTCATCATTGCGTAATTTTTTTTTAATAATAACTTTGTTTTATTTAAACCCCCACCTCTCGCTCGCTCTCTCGCTCGCTCTCTCGCTCACTCTCTCGCTCACTCTCTCGGTCACTCTCTCTATCCCCTCTCTCTACCCCCTCTCTCTCTACCCCCTCTCTCTCTCTCTACCCCCTCTCTCTCTACCCCCTCTCTCTCTACCCCCCTCTCTCTCTACCCCCCTCTCTCTCTACCCCCCTCTCTCTTTCTCTACCCCCTCTTTCTACCCCCTCTCTTTCTACCCCCTCTCTCTCTACCCCCTTTCTCTCTACCCCCTCTCTCTACCCTCTCTCTCTACCCCCTCTCTCTACCCCCCTCGCCCTACTCTCTATGCTCCCCCTGTTTTCTATGTAATAAAAAACGTGTTTTTTTTAACTACGACAAGTGCTGCATCTGCACCCATCACTCCTCGCATTCCTGTGGCCTAAGCAGGCAGCTCGTCACGTCTCCACGCAGAGCTCCTCTGGCACCGATCACGCGGCCTCTTGGAGCCTCAAATGAGTGCATGGTGCGGTGCGTGAAAACATCGCCACTGGGGAGACAAAGGCGGCCACCCACCTCCTCGTGTGCCGTGCCGGCCTTCATAGGTGCTGCTCGCTAACAGCACTTGTCCCAATAGTCTGTTAAGGCTATACGGGGTATCTTTGGTGTACGTGTGTATCTGTGTGTGTGAGTTTACGTGTTGTCAGTCGACCCGTGTCGCCTGGTGTCCGTCCCGTGACCTCCTGCCAGCGGGCGTTCGAAACTTCACGTGGCCTTAACGTGCACCTAGCCTGGCACAAGCGCCCTGGTGATGTCACCGCCACTTAGTGGCGAATGGCGGCTGTTGTTGTTGTGTGTTCATAGGTGTGTCGTGTTAGCCACCCACCCCTCGTGCGCCGTGCCAGCCGTCATAGGTGCTGCTACTCGCGAACAGCACTTGCCCCCACAGTCTGTTGAAGGCTATGCGGGGGATCTTTGTCTTTGGTGGCTACTCCCACCTCGCTTCCAAGGTGCTGGTGGGCAGCGTGAACGCAGCGTCTGTGAGTGAGCAGCATGAAGGAAGTCGTGGGTTCGATCCCGACCCTGACGCCTGCTGCTGCTGTGTATTTGGAGTTTGCGTGTCTCTCTCATCATCATCATCACGGTGGCTAGGAGATGTTAACTACCTCGCCTGGTGTGCAGGAGGTCGTGGGTTCGATCCCGACCCTGACGCCTGCTGCTGCTGTGTATTTGGAGTTTGCGTGTCTCTCTCATCATCACGGTGGCTAGGAGATGTTAACTACCTCGCCTGGTGTGCAGGAGGTCGTGGGTTCGATCCAGACCCTGACGCCTGCTGCTGTATATTTGGAGTTTGCGTGTCTCTCTCTTTCCCATGGATGTTTTCCTCCAATCCCCCCTCCCCCCGTCCACATAGATTATCACGCGATATCAATCTGGTTTGATTCGCTGCAGTATAAATCGTCCACGCGATCAGCCACTTCGCTGGGCTGGGCGGGTCTCTTCTGGAGAAGAGGAAGAAGCTAATGACGACTCAGTGAGGCCTTACTTGGTAAGATACAAAATAAACACAGTTTAGTTTCATTTGTATATCTTTAGTAAGTGGTTTGTTTAGCTGTACGATATTTTACACTCCTATCACGTGTTTGTATTTTGGGGGGGGGGGGGGGGGGGTTGTTGTGACGACCTCACGGCGTGCCCCTCCCCCCCCTTGCGAGAGCAGTCTGTGGCAAAGCGCTTTGTAGGTCTTCGGATTGCGACCTCCTCCTACGGGAAGAGCGCCGACTGCGGTGCTGGATTTGGGGGGCTGCACCTGAGCACCTCGCTTCGTGGGGGGTGGGTGGGGGTGGGTGGGGGTGGGTGGGGGGTGGGGGCTGCATGGCTGGTGGCTGGTCCCGAGCCTGACCCCCACGTGACCGGACTCGCGCTGTCGCTGCGCTAATTAATTAATTAGCGCCGTTAATTAATTAATGAATTGCGGGGACACGAGGAGTGGTGGGGGTTGCTTTATGGCCGCTTAATTTGGACACAATCAATGGGGGACACCGCCATTAATATAGTCGGCACAACGAGCGCGTGTGTGTGTCAGTGCGTGTGTGCGACTGTGTCAGTGTGTGTGTGTCAGTGTGTGTGTGTGTCAGTGTGTGTGTCAGTGTGTGTGTCAGTGTGTGTGTGATGTGGTACAGGAGGACGTGGAGCTGAGTGGACTTGCCGATGAGTGGTACCAGCGGTGTCAAGATCGGCCTCTGTGGAGGAGGCTCGTGAAGGACGCTACTGGGCAGTTGGAGGCAGTCGCCCTCCAACAACAACGGAGCAACAACGGAGGGCGGAGGAGCGACGCTCACAACAACGAGCGGAACGCCTGCTGGCTAAAGCACAGCAAGTTGGCATAGTAGGGGGCACAGGTCATCTCGGTCAGTCGACCCGTGGCACCTGGGTCTGCCCCGTGACCTCCTGCCAGCGGGCGTTCGACACTTCACGTGGCCTCAAGGTGCACTTGGCCTGGCACAAGCGTCGTGGTGATGTCACCGCCACTTAGTGACGAATGGCGGTTGTTGTTGTTGTCAGTGTGTGTGTGTGTGTCAGTGTGTGTGTCAGTGCGTGTGTGTCAGTGCGTGGGGAGCGGTGGTGTAGCGGTTAGCGCGCTGCTTTATGAACCTTGCGACCCGGGTTCGATTCCCGCTCACGGCCAACACCAGTGACGATTATCTGAACCGGTCCCGGGACCTCCCATAGGTCGACTCAGCCTCAAATGAGTACCCGGTGCGATATGTAGCCATCGCCGCTAGGAAGACAAAGGCGGCCGGGCGTGGTGCTGGCCACCCACCCCCTCGTGTGCCATTCCTGCCTTCATAAGTGCTCGCTAACAGCACTTGCCCCAACAGTATGTTACGGCTATACAGGAGATCTTTGTCATTGTATTTTTTGCATGTGTGTGTATATCTATGATGGAAGTGTGTGCTGCGTGTGTGTGTGTATGTGTGTGTGTATGTGTGTATGTGTGTGTGTATGCAGAGGAAGGTCATCATAGGACATTCCCGGGGCGTGGTTTACAAACAGACGCGAGATGAAGTGAGAGGAGCGAGGTGGCAGTGAGATTGAAGACCGGGGAGGATTGTGTGGTTAGAGGGTGTGTCTGTGTGTGTGTCTGAGTGTGTGTGTAAGTGTGTCTGTGTGTGTGTGTGGGGAGCGGTAGTGCAAACGGTTAGCGCGCTGCGCTACGAACCCAGCGGCCAGATTTGGATTCCCGCTCACGACCAACACCAGTGACGATTATCCCAGCCGGTCCTCAAATGAGCATCCGGTGCAACGTGCAAACATCGCCACTGGGGAGACAAAGGCGGCCGGGCGTGGTGCTGGCCACCCACCCCCTCGTGTGCCGTGCCGGCCTTCATAGGTGCCGCTCGCTATAACAGCACTTGCCCCTACAGTCTGTTACAGGCTACAGGGGTTGATCTTTATGTGTGTGACCTGGTCAAGGCCTTTGATACCATCAACATGCCAGGGCTCTGGATATTTGTTTCGTTCTGCCGGGGTCCCTGACACTCTGCTTACAATCTTGACTCGCATAGCTGGGAGTCGGAGTAACTTCCCTGCTAACCTTGGGGTGCGAGCGGGCCGTCCTCTGGCCTCTGCACTATTTAACATCTTCTTTGACCCACGTAGTTCGATACGCTTTGCCTCGCCGCGTCGGAGGACTTTTCATTTGGGACAGATACAATGGGAGGCTGATCGATACCCGGGTGCGGTCAAGGAATGGCTCCCGATTGGTCAACTACGTTACGCCTGCCGATGATCTGGTGATTGCTGCTCACTCTGAAACTGCGTCCTTATCATCAGCCCCACCCAAACACAGAGCACGTGCCCGGGCATTTGATGTCACCGAAATATTCCACCGCCTCACCCCTCCACGAGTGATGGGGCAATGTTGTGGAGTGAACGGAGACGTTTCCCTACCTGGGCAGCGTGCGTATGACCAGCTGCGATCTGGCAACGGAGGTTTCACTCTGAATCGGTCGAGTGGCATTGCATTTGCACCAGCCGAGTAACGCTGTGCGGAAACCTGGCCTGTCGCTCCGCACGAAGCTTCGGGTCTTCTCGGCCACGGTCACGCCCTCCCTGTCTCTATGCCTGCGAAATGTGGACCCTGTTCAATGGACATCTGTGCCGGCCTTAAATATTCAGGCTGGGCCTGCTGCCTACGATGAAACCTGGGATGAACGACGCTGGATTGTGTGAGGAGCTCACAGATCCTTGAGAGATCTGAACACTGTCCCACCAGTGAGCTCCTCCGGCAGGCAAGGCTGTGTTGGCTGGGTCACGTAGCCCGCATGCCCAGCCACCACATGCCCAAACAGCTTCTGTTTGGCTGGGTAGAGGGGGCTAAACGGGCGCGGCACGGGCTGGAGAAGAGATGGAGTGATGTGGTACAGGAGGATGTGAAGCTGAGTGGACTTGCCGATGACTGGTACCAGCGGTGTCAAGATCGGCCTCTGTGGAGGAGGCTCGTTAGGGACGCTGCTACTACTGGGCAGTTGGAGGCAGTCGCCCTCCAGCAACAGCGGAGGGCGGAGGATCGACGCTCACAACAACGAGCGGAGCGCCGGGTGGTTAGAACTCAGCAAGTTAGCACAGTAAGGAGCACAGGTGATGCATCTGCCAGTCATCTCAGTGAGTCAGCCCACGGCACCTGGGTCTGACCCTGAGGCCTCCTGCCAGCAGAAAACCTTCGACACTTCACGTGATCTCACGGTGTACCTAGCCTGGCACTGCCACTTAGTGGCGAATGGCAGCTGTTGTTATTGTTGTGCCTGTGTGTGTGCTGATATGATGTGTGTGTATGGGGGGTGGGGGGGTTGAGGGTGTGTGTGGTTAGGTGGTGTGTGTATGTGTGAGTATAGAGTGTCACTCTGCGTGTGTGTGTGGTTATGTAGTGCCCAGCCACCGCATGCCTAACCAGCTTTTGTTCGGCCGGATCGAGGGGGCTAGACGGGCGCGGCACGGGCTAGAGAAGAGATGGAGTGATGTGGTACAGGAGGACGTGGAGCTGAGTGGACTTGCCGATGACTGGTACCAGCGGTGTCAAGATCGGCCTCAGTAGAGGAGGCTCGTGAAGGACGCTACTGGGCAGTTGGAGGCAGTCGCCCTCCAACAACAACGGAGGGCGGAGGAGCGACGCTCACAACAACGAGCGGAGCGCCGGGTGACTAAAGCACAGCAAGTTGGCACAGTAGGGGGCACAGGTGGTGCATCAGCCAGTCATCTCGGTCATCTCGGTCAGTCGACCCGTGGCACCTGCTGGGTCTGCCCGTGACCTCCTGCCAGCGGGCGTTCGACACTTCACGTGGCCTCAGGGTGCACATGGCCTGGCACAAGCGTCGTGGTGACGTCACCGCCACTTAGTGGCGAATGGCGGTTGTTGTTGTTGTTGTAGTGTCCATGAGTGTGTGGCTACATGGTGTAGTGTCTGGATGCAGTGGTGCTTAGGGGCTGTGTGGTTTGCCGGTGTGTGTGTGTGTGATTGGGGTGTGTACGTGGCGGTTAGCGCGCTGCGCTATGAACACGGCGACTCAAGTTCAATTCCCGCTCACGGCCAAAATGAGTGACTATTATCTGAACTGGCCCTGGGCATCCCCTAGGTCGACTCAGCCTCACAATTAGTACTTGGTGTGATGTGTAGACATCGCCACTGAGGAGACAAATGCGGCGTGGTGCTGGCCATCCCCTCGTGTGCCGTGCCGGCCTTCATAGGTGCTGCTACTCGCTATATCAGCACTTGCCCCTACAGTCTGTGAATGCTACACGGGGGAGTGGTTGAGCTGCACTTCGCGCACTGAGTTCAACTCCGGGACAAGGATGACACCAGTGATGCGAGCGATGTTTGTAAAGAAAAATAAATTGACGATGTTATATCATTGATGATTCGGGTGGTGAATTGATGATGATGGTAGTAGTGGAATAAGTTCACGATGATTATGAATAATGACAGAAGGAATTGGGACGCAATTAAGAGATTGATAATGGTGACTGTGGACGGATGATGATTATACTGATGATGATGATGATGGGGGTTCCGTAAAATAATGATGATGTAATTAAGAAAATGATGGGGCAAAAGTTGCCGATGATTGCGATGATGATGGTGGTGGTGAATGCCAATGGTGGAATTATGATGACGTTTAATTTGTAACAGCTTTGCCAAACGCCCAAAACGATGGTGATGATTGTAGAATGAAGACGTTCATGATGATTGTAAAGTAAAGAAGTTGATGATCATTGTAGAATGAATAAGTTGATTATGATGATTGTAGAATGAAGAAGCTGACGATGGTTGTAGAATGAAGAAGGTGATTATACACTATGTAACACAATTTTTGTCCCTGGGTGGTAAGTGTTATTTCGTAATTGCTTACGCCTATAAACGTTTACAATTTATTTTTACAAATGTTATTACGTAAAATTCCGAGCAACAATTGTCCATCTTACCTTCCAGAGTTTGTTTTACATTGCTTGCAGGTAAAATGAGGTGCCCAGGGTTTGTCATAATCCCTAACAGTCATGCCGAAATATGCCTTGTAGGCCTCACACATCTTAGCAGATGCTTCCACAGAGTACTTCTTCGCTCTTGTCTTGACAAATTGGCCGCAGACATCGCAACATGCGTCTGCCGGATGCTTGCAGCCTCTTGATGCCCTCTCAGGAAAATGCAGAGATGTGTCCACTTAGGCAGCTGGAACTAAACTGAACTGGTGGGCTTAAGGCCCCTGTATTTATACTACTATTTAAATTACTGGAAAGTTCTAGAATGTTCGAGAAGTTACTCCAAGTTTACTCAGCACTGAATCTATCTGGAATGTTCTGGAAAATTTGTAAATTTCAAAATATCAATGTGCTGGTCACAAAAGCAAAGTTTTCGGGAATAATAGCCATTTTCCGTACTTTCGAGGCATTAGCAATTAGAAAATAACACTTACTACCCAGGAACAAAAAAAATGAAAATTTGTTACACAATGATTGTAGAATGAAGAAATTGATGATTTTAGAATGAAGAAGTTGACTATGATTACGTCAGAATGAAGAAGCTGACAATGACTGCAGGATGAAGCTGTTGATGATGATGCATGCTGTGGTTATGGGTTAATGTTTGTAGTGTGTGTGTGTGGGAGAAGGGAGGGGCGGGGGGGTCTAGGGGGATGGAGTGGGGGGGGTAGAAACCCGCTCCCTCCCCCGATCCCTTTGAAGCTCCCGCCCCTCGCAAGCTTCTGATGAGGCGAGCGCTTGCGTCTTATCGACAGCACGCCGTAGCGCGCATCCATTGCCCGATAAGGAACCACATTAAAGTCTACAAAAGACATTTTACTGCGAGGAGGAGGAGGATGAGGAGGAGGAGAGAGAGAGAGTAAAAAAAACACTCTCTCCCCCCTCCGTTTAATTTATTAATGCTAATTCAGGCGATTTCATTTAAATAACCGCGGCTGTGGCGTTATTTATTTATTTTGAGGGTGCTATTGTGGGTGGGTGCGGGGGGGGGGGTCTGCCCCCCCCCTTCTCCTCCTTAACCCCCACCCCCCTCTCACTTTAGCGCTCCACAAACACATCCTCTCTCTCCCTCCGTGTGAGTCTTCTACGGCCAGGGTCTGTCTACTGCTGGATCAAGGCCTCCACAAGACTCCTCAATCATCATCAGCCAGGGTCTGTCTACTGCTGGATCAAGGCCTCCACAAGACTCCTCAATCATCATCAGTCAGGGTCTGTCTACTGCTGGATCAAGGCCTCCACAAGACTCCTCAATCATCATCAGCCAGGGTCTGTCTACTGCTGGATCAAGGCCTCCACAAGACTCCTCAATCATCATCAGCCAGGGTCTCTCCATTGCTGGATCAATGCCTCCCCAAGCCTCCTCCTCCTCCCCCATTATCATCATCAGCTGCAGCAGCAGCAAGGGTCAATCCACAACACGCGATTTCAAATGGTCGCGGTGTGTAAACGTCAAACACTGGGGGAGACAAAGGCGGCCGGGCGTGGTGTTGGCCACGACCACGTACTCGCTCGCTAACAGCACTTTGCCGAATAGCCCGTGCAGGCTACACGGGGAATCTTTGGCTGCGTCTCTGTATATGTGAGACATGTTTACGCACGTGGGGTGCGGGTGGAGCGACGCTCACAACAACGGGCGGAACGCCGGGCGGATAAAACGCAGCAAGTTGGTAGAGTAGGGGGGGGCACAGGTGGTGGTGCATCTGCCGGTCGTCATCTCAGCCAGTCGACCCATAGGCACCTGCTGGGCCTGTCCCGTGGCCTCCTCCTGCCCAGAAGCGGGCCTTCGACACTTCACGTGGTGGCCTCAAAGTGCACCTAGCCTGGCACAGGCGCCGTGGTGACGTCGCCGTCACTTGGTGGCTAGTGAAGGCTGTTGGTGTTGGAGCTATTTAGAGGGGGGGGGCGGTGGCGCAGTGGCGAGGGGGGGGCGGTGGCGCAGTGGCGAGCGCGCTACGCTTCGAACACGGCGACCCGAGTTCGATTCCCACTCACAACCAGTGAGGATTATTTGAACCCGTCTTGCCCCCCCCCCTTAGGTAGACTCGGCCTTAAACAAACGAGTAGCTGGTGCGGTGGGTAAACATCGCTACCAGGGAGACTAAAATTAAACACTTTTTTCACCAGGTAAGGCCCACTGAGCTATGTAGCGCTATTTCAGGCGTGGCCTGGCAATCACAAATGACAGCTCAGCCAGGTGCCTCGTCACCATCATTGCGTGCACATTCATAGCAGCCAAAGACTCTAAACGCGTGGTGATGTTGATTCTAAATGTGGAGGGGAAAACCGGAGGACCCGGAAAAAAAATCCACGTGATCACGGGGAGAGAGAGACGCAGACTCGAAATATACAACAGCAGCAGGCGTCAGGTCGGGATAGAATCCACGACCTCCTGTACACCAGGCGAGGTAGTTAACATCTCCCAGCCACCGTGATGATGATGATGATGAGAGAGAGACACGCAAACTCCAAATATACAGCAGCAGGCGTCAGGGTCGGGATCGAACCCAAGACCTCCTGCATACCTGGCGAGGTAGTTAACATCTCCTCGTCACCGTGATGATGATGAGAGAGACACGCAAACTCCCAATATACAGCAGGAGCAGGCGTCAGGGTTGGAATCGAACCCACGACCTCCTGTACACCAGGCGAGGGAATCAACATCTCGCCATCGCGGCGTCTCAGACAAATACGGGCCGGGCGTGGGTTTCTGGCCACATCACCCCCTCTCGTGTGCCCTGCCGCTCTTAAAAGGCGCTCGCTAACAGCAGCACTTGCCCCGACAGCCTGTTAAGGCTATACGCGTGATTTTTGTCTTCTGCTTTTTGTGTGTGTGTGTCTATTCGCGAATCGGTGCTGCTCACGTGGCTACAAAAAAAAAGAAAGAGATGCCTTTTGTTCCTCAACTCCCCTCTTATCTGATGTCAGAAATAATTATCCGGGTGCTTCGCCTCCGTTTATCAGACATTAATTCCACCACCCGTCTCACCGTGAATCTACCAACCCTCCCCTCCCCCTCCCCTCCCCCTCCCCTCCCCTCCCCTCCCCCTCCCCTCCCCCCTCCCCTCCCCCTCCCCTCCCCCTCCCCCTCCCCTCCCCCTCCCCCTCCCCTCCCCCTCCCCTCCCCCTTGCACCACGAGTTACAATTTGACACGCAAAGGCACGAACGCGTTCAGCGCGGGCCCAGCTGTCAATGGCTATGGGGAGTGGGGCAAAGTGGTGTTTGCGAGCACCTATTAACGTGCTGCACCACGCGTAATGTGGTGGTGGTGGTGGTGACAGTGATGTGGCGGTGGAGCGGTGGCGCATTGGTTAGCGCACTGCGCTACGAACCCGGCGACTCGAGTTCAATTCCCGCTCACGATCGATAAAAAGGGTGACAGCGAATATTTTAGCCGGATCCTGCAAGCCCCCGACCCCTCCTCTAGGCCGACTCAGCCTTAAGTATGAGCACCGAGTGGCGATGTTTACACATCGCGGAAGGATACAAATTTGAGGCTGAGTCGACCTAGCGGGAGGCTTGCGACCTGTTCAAATAGTCGCTACTGCTGTTGGTGGCCGTGAGTGGGCGCAGCGCGCTAACCACTGCGCCACCGCTCCCCACACGCACAAGACGAAGATCCCCCGTGTAGCCTCAGACTGTAGGGGCAAGTGCTGTAAGCGAGCAACACCTATGAAGGCCGGCACGGCACACGTGGGGTGGGTAGCCAGTACCATGCCCGGCCACCTTTGTATCCCTAGTGGCGATGTTTGCATACGGTGAACTTCTTTCGCACCATACGTGGCCAACCGTGCTAATTGGAGGCGCTGTGTAAATCGCAAGTGCCATGTACACATCGCGCCCGGTACTCATTTGAGGCCGAGTCGACCTAGGTGAAGCCCAGGGCCCGCTCCAGATACTTGTCATCGAACTCGGGTCGCCGGGTTCACCGCGCAGTGCGCTCACCACTGCGCCACCGCTCCCCACACGCACACACACGCACACTCAATAGATTATCTCTCGTGCCTGAATCTCAATCAGCAGCTTTAATAACATCTGCAAATACGACGACTTCAAGTCTGAGCTCATCGCGCAGTTTGCCAGCTGACTTAATAGCAGCTTCACCTTTGTTTGTGATCATCATCAATCACCGCGAATGTGCCACCCGGGCACGCTGAGTCGAGTGCCGGTTGCCAACCGTCCCGGATTGGGCCGGGAGGTCTCTGGTGGGATTTGGCGTCGATGTCTCGCGGGAGATTCTAAATGGTGCAGTCGGAGATATTTTAAAGAAAATTAATGGAGGTAACGGATGCACTAATTTCGTGCACACGTCGAATTTAATCAGTGACCATAATTAACTACCTCGCATGGTGTGCAGGAGGTCGTGGGTTCGATCCAGACTATGACGCCTGCTGCTGCTGTATATTTGGAGTTTGCGTGTCTCTCTCTCTCATCATCATCGCCACGGTGGCTAGGAGATGTTAACTACCTCGCCTGGTGTGCAGGAGGTCGTGGGTTCGATCCCGACCTTGACGCCTGCTGCTGTATATTTGGAGTTTGCGTGTCTCTCTTTTTCATCATCATCACGGTGGCTAGGAGATGTTAACTACATCGCATGGTACACAGGAGGCCGTGGGTTCGATCCCGACCCTGACGCCTGCTGCTGTATATTTGGAGTTTGCGTGTCTCTCTTTTTCATCATCATCACGGTGGCTAGGAGATGTTAACTACATCGCATGGTACACAGGAGGTCGTGGGTTCGATCCCGACCCTGACGCCTGCTGCTGTATATTTGGAGTTTGCGGGTCTCTCTCCCTCATCATCATCACGGTGGCTAGGAGATGTTAACTACATCGCCCGGCATACAGGAGGACGTGGGTTTGATCCCGACCCTGACGCCTGCTGATGTATATTTAGAGTCTGCGTGCCTCTCTCTGCCCGTGGTCGCGTGGATTTTTCTCCGGGTCCTCCGGTGTTTCCCTCCACATTTAGAAACAGCACGCGTTTAGAGTGTTTGGCTGGAGTTTGTCTGTTCTCCCACTGAGCCGGTTATCTGTTTATTCCGAAGCGACCTGGCCACGAATGATAACTCAACACAGTGGAGTGTCATCGTGTAGTAGGCAAATCCATCTCCTGTAGAGTACATCTAAATCAGCCCCAGTCCCCTGTAAACCACGTGGCTTCTGTGTGCCCCCCCCCCCACTCCAACGTTCCACCAACGTTTGCCCCAACGTACCTCCAACGTTGCAATGTTTACCTGGTCGCCCCTCCGCGTTGTCTAAAGCCTCCGCGTGATTGTCGTGAACACCACGCCAGACCCGGCAGCCCGCAACGGCCTCTCGTGGAAGTGCAAAACCACTCTGGTGGCATTTGCTCTACGCAAGGAATAAAACACAAAAACGGACTCCCTCCAGAGCCGTATTCGACACGCGGCGTTTCATCGGCGAGGCGTTCCTGCTGAGACCATGCTGCTCAAATACACAGGTTGGATATCGACGGAGGAGAGACCCCCCCCACCCCTCCCCCCCTCCCCCCCGTGGATGGCTGAGCGGCACTTGCAGATGAAGGGTTCGCTTCGTGGATAGCCCTGCCAGCTTCGTCGTTGCAAATGTGTTGGCCGATTGATGAGCATCGTAATGTCGACTCACGCAATGCCTTGTCTCTACGAGTGCCTTTGCCGCCCTCCCCCCCACCTACCCCTAGGTCGGCTCAGCCTCAAACTAGCATCTGGCGCGGTGTTGTGTAACCCGTCAAAGCAGGGGAGACAAAGGCGGCCGGGCGTGGTGCTGGCCAGACCCACTCGGCTCCCTCGTTGCGTCGTGTGCCGTGCCGGCCTTCATAGGCGCTCGCTAACAGCACTTGCCCCAACAGTCCGTAGCAGGCTATAGGGGGGATCTTTGTGTGTGTTTTTGTGTTCTCTGTATAATATATGAATATATATTAGCACGATGTATTATCATCTATGTGTTTCTATTCGCGTGTCGGACGAATAGCGAGTGGCGGGTCACAGCCCGGCACGGAGACGGAGCTCTGGAATCATTATTATTTTTGACGCGAGAGATGGAGCGCGGATTTGCGTGACCTTGAGCCCAAAAAAAAAACGCAACGCGCCGTGGATTTATCGCGACGGCGGCGGCGTCGTCTAGATGCGCCTCCACCTCAAGACCGCGCGTATTTATCACGGCACAGGCAGACCGGGGAAGAACAATCGTGGAGACGCGTGGAGTAGGGGAGGGGACGTCGTGGGGATGCGTGGAGTAGGGGAAGGACATCGTGGAGTAGGGGAGGGGAGATCGTGGAGTAGGGGAAGGACATCGTGGAGTAGGGGAAGGGACGTCGTGGAGTAGGGGAGGGACACGTGGAGTAGGGGAGGGACATTGCGGAGTAGGGGAGGGGACGTCGTGGAGACGCGTGGAGTAGGGGAGGGGACGTCGTGGAGATAAGAGGGGTAGGGGAGGGGACGTCGTGGAGACGCGTGGCTTCTGCGACGCCTTCCAAGTTGCCTTTCTGTCCGCGGACGAACCAACCCCACGCTGCGTGCACGCCGCGACTCGCCCGAGACCCGGGAGGCGATGGGCATGGACGAAGAAAATGGAACGCAAACTGGACAGGGACAAACAACCGAACGCTTGGACTGAGTGGCCATTGAGAGGGAGGGAGGGAGGAGCACGTGGACTCGAAATCACACGCGGGAAGAGATAGAGGGAAGGGGGGGGCGAAAGCCGTTGTATGCATGTTGTATGCATGTTGTATGCATGTGTAGTTAATACCTCCTCCACCCTTTACCCGCGTCCAACAACTCGCACTGACCAGCGTGCCACGATGTCTAACAATCGACGTGCCTCTACGTTGCTGGTTGTTGTTGTTGTGGTTGTTGTCGTGCCCAGGCGGTGTCCCAGCTCACGTGGAGACACCGACACAGCGGTGACGCGTGTCCCCACGTGGTGCTGTCAGAACAGCTGACGCCTTCACGCAGAGGTCCCACAGCGATGCCATTGACCCATCGTGCGCTCCCTATCCCCCCACCCCTCTCTTACTCACTCTCTCTCATTTTACGATCAGAGGAAACAAGAAGATGCTCGGTGTAGTCGGCACTTTGCTTCGTTCATCAGTTAGGTTTTTTCTCAATGCTTTGCTTTATGTGCCCCCCCTCCTCCCCTGTTTAAATGAAAGATTTCACCAAAGATGTCACGCTCTGCTCTCCTTCTTCTTAACCCTTCCCTCTCTCTATCAGCTCTCTCACCCCTCTCCCTCCCCTCCCCTCCCCTCTCTCTCCCCTCTTTCTTTTTTACGATCAGTGGAAACAAGAAGATGCTCGGTGTAGTCGGCACTTTGCTTCGTTCATCATTTCGTATTTTTTTTTAAATAACTTTGCTTTATGTAAACCCCCACCTCTCGTTCACTCTCTCGGTCACTCTCTCGCTCACTCTCTCGCTCTCTCTCGTTCTGCACGCAGCCCTTCTCGCAGTCCGACGGCCTCCGACGGGTAGCTCATTCTGCATGCAGAGCTCCACACCATCTGCCACCGAGCACACGGCCTCCTCCAGCGCCCACTGCTCCTTGAAGGCCGGCACGGCGTGGGTCAGCCGCGCCGCATGGCGGAACTCCAGCCCACACACCCTGGCTCCGACCAGAGCGCGGGAGATGCCCAGGCTGCTGGCCGGACGTTTCCCCTCCAGGGCCACCTTCCTCGCTCTGTGTGTGGCGAGCTTGGCGTAGCCGACGAGCACGTTGACCGGCCCCTGAAGATGTTGGGGTCCGTCGCCCTTTTTGGTATCCAAAGATGAGGACCGTCGGGGAGAAGTGGAGGCTGAACCTTAGGAGGATGTTTCTCGCTCTATCCTCTCAATCATCTCTCCCCTCTCCTCCCCTGCTCTCTCTCTCCCCCCTTTCGCTCCGACAGGACAGACACTCACTCTGGGACGATGCAGAGAAGATGAGCATGGCACCTGCGCAAGGATGGCACGCTCCCTCGTGAAGAGCCCCCCCCCCCCCCTCTTTCTCTTCACCCCCCCCCCTCTCTCATCTCGCTCTCTCTCTCTCCTCTGGAACGTGGTCGATCCTTCCTCCCGCTAACCACTCGCACTCCCTCAATCCCCTGCCGCTCTCGCCGTGCCACGGGGCTGTTTGCGCGGTGGTTTACACACTGGCAGTGAGAGAGCGCGCGTGTGAATGTGTGTGTGTGAATGTGTGTGTGAGTGTGTGAGTGTGTGAGTGTGTGTGTGAGTGTGTGTGTGTGTGAGAGAACGCGCGTGTGAATGTGTGTGTGAGTGTGTGAGTGTGTGTGAGAGTGTGTGAGAGTGTGTGTGAATGTGTGAGAGAGAGTGTGTGTGAATGTGTGTGTGTGTGAGTGTGTGAGTGTGTGTGTGAGAGTGTGTGTGAATGTGTGAGTGTGTGTGAATGTGTGAGAGAGAGTGTGTGTGAATGTGAGAGAGTGTGCGTGTGTGAGTGTGTGTGAGTGAGTGTGTGTGAGTGTGTGTGTGAGTGTGTGTGTGTGTGAGTGTGTGTGAGTGAGTGTGTGAGTGTGTGTGTGTGAGTCTGTGTGTGAGTGAGTGTGTGAGTGTGAGTGTGTGAGTGTGTGTGAGTGAGTGTGTAAGTGTGTGAGTGTGTGTGAGTGTGTGTGTGAGTGTGTGTGTGGCACCTGGGTCTGCCCCGTGACCTCCTGCCAGCGGGCGTTCGACACTTCACGTGGCCTCAGGGTGCACATGGCCTGGCACAAGCGTCGTGGTGACGTCACCGCCACTTAGTGGCGAATGGCGGTTGTTGTTGTGTGTGAGTGCGTGTGAGTGAGTGTGTGAGTGTGTGTGTGAGTGTGTGTGAGTGAGTGTGTGAGTGTGTGTGTGTGAGTCTGTGTGTGAGTGAGTGTGTGAGTGTGTGTGAGTGTGTGTGTGAGTGTGTGAGTCTGTGTGTGAGTGAGTGTGTGAGTGTGTGTGTGAGTGTGTGTGAGTGAGTGTGTGAGTGTGTGTGTGTGAGTCTGTGTGTGAGTGAGTGTGTGAGTGTGTGTGTGAGTGTGTGTGTGAGTGTGTGTGTGAGTGTGTGTGAGTGTGTGTGAGTGTGTGTGTGAGTGTCTGTCAGTGTGCGTGTGTGGAGTGGTAGTGGAGCAGTTAGCGCTACGAAAACAGCCACCCGAGTTTGATTCCCGCTCACGGCCAACACCGGTGACGATTATCTGAACCGGTCCTGGGCCTTCCCTAGGTCGACTCAGCCTCAAATGAGTACCTGGTGCGGTGTGTAGTAAACATCGCCACTGGGGAGACAAAGGCGGTCGGGCGTGGTGCTGGCCACCCACCCCCTCGTGTGCCGTGCCGGCCTTCAAAGGCGCTGCTACTCGCTAACGGCACTTGCCCCAACAGTCCGCGAGAGGCTACACGGGGCATCTTTGTCTTTGTTTGTATTTGCGGATCAATGAGGCGCGGCGGAGGCGATTAAGCCATTAAGGATTCGGGCGATGAGACATCGATACAGGGGGTCGGGGCACTTTTTAGACACTCATGCGAGACGGGAGATCGATCGGAGAGAGGCAGAGACGGACGGACGCGTGGACACGTTCCATTAAGCGACAATCCTCGCGATTAAAACTCCGAATTTTACGCATCCGACACCCGAAACGGGCTTTTGTTGTTTTAAAATGTTATCGTTTACTCGTGTTTAAAATCATCTCCATTCAGTCGAGTGTGTGGGAAGCAACTGCGTTCTGTTGAAAGAAATTGGGAAGTGGTGGACATTCCACATTGCCGCGACGGGGCATGGTACATCCACAGGGCAGCCGTTTTGTCTTCTAGCAGACGGTGGCTCAGCATTGAAACAATTGGCGTTACTTGACACCACAATCGGCACCATGAATGTGTGCGAACTTCTATCGCACCGTACGTGGCCAGCCGTGCTAATCGGAGGTGCGAATCATCATCAGCATCATCATCATCACCACCATCACCAAAAGGATGATCAACCATCACCACCGTCATCAACAGACGCATCATCATCATCACCACCACCCCCATCACCACCACCAGAAGGATCACCACCACCACCAGATATCCCCTGTGTAGCCTTAACAGACTGTTGGGGCAAGTGCTGTTAGCGAGCACCTATGAAGGCTGGGACAACGCACGAGGGGGTGGGTGGCCAGCACCACTGCCGGCCGCCTTTGTCTCCCCAGTGGCGATGTTTACTACACACCGCACAAGGTACTCGTTTGAGGCCGAGTCGATTCAGATAATCGTCACTGGCGTTGGCCACGAGCCTCAAATAGCTACCTGGGTGCGTTGTGCCGTAAACATCGCCACTGGGGAGACAAAGGCGGCCCGGCGTGGTGCTGGCCACTGTGGCGTAGTGCGTGAGGCATTTCTATTAATCTGGAGAGAGAGACTCGTGTCTTTGGACGAGGTCCTTTGTGTGGGATGTTGGGGGCTTTGGTTGCGATGGAGGCTCCTGTTGTTTTGCTTCGTTCCCGCAGCCTCCTCCCTCCTTCCCGATCTTGTCTCCGACCCGCGCTTTCATTTTGTTTGGGGCAAATCCCTCCGGCAAAGCTTGCATCTGACGCAATCCTTGTCGTGGAACAATCTGTGGGCTGTGTTGTCATCGACGACGACGACAAAAGACCCATCCTCCTGCTGCCCGGAAGTCAGCAGGACCTGCACCTGCCTCTCTAAAAGATATAGGATGTTAATTGGTTTTTTACCCTTCTATCTGGCAACAAAACTGACACCTGACACAAACATAACTCTGATAATGTGCATACATTATCAGAGTTATGTTTTTTGTTTGCATTATGACTGCAGGTATTGTGGTCTATTGAAACATGACTCCTTGTAAAAAAGAAAAGGTGTCAGCTTTGTTGCCAGATAGAATGGTAAAAAAACAATTATCATATTTTTTACTGGCAAATGAGGTTCCGATGGTGTAAAAGATGGATGTGTTTCAGGCCAGGGTGCTGCCCCCAGTGGCAGGGCACGTACGGGCGACACGACAGCGCCCAGCTTGGCCACGTGCTCCAACACGGCCTTGTCGAGGATGTTGGGTGGCGCGTTCAAGACGAAGATTCGCGCCGTCACCAAAGCGAGCGCTTCCAGACTAGATTCGAAGCTCGGTTTGCTGAGACAAGCCGGGGCACTGGGTTACGGACGGGAGATCTTCCAGCAGATCTGGGGGCCTGGTCCACCAGTCGACGCCGTCGATGTTCTACGGCAGCCTCCTATTGGATGCGTGGCGTAGCTCGTTGTTGTTGTTGGCATTGACGCTTCCTCGAAGCAATACATTTTATTTTAAAAGTCAGTCACTCTCACTCTCACTCACTCTCCACCCACTCTCACCCACACTCACTCTCCCCTCACTCTCCCCTCACTCTCCACTCACTCTCACCCACTCTCCCCTCACTCTCACCCACTCTCCCTCACTCTCCACTCACTCTCCCCTCACTCTCACCCACTCTCCCCTCACTCTCCCTCACTCTCCCTCACTGTCCACTCACTCTCCCCTCACTCTCACCCACTCTCCCCTCACTCTCCACTCACTCTCCCCTCACTCTCCACTCATTCTCCCCTCACACTCACCCACCCTCACACTCACTCTCTCTCTCGCACCGACTTGCACTTTGTGACCGGTGTTGACGACGCTTGCATTGCACGTGGCGGTGTGGAGCACGTGACGCGTGTCGCCATTGTGACGTTGCTCGACTCAATGTCGGTGGCTCCGTGTCGGAAGCGGCTGCAGGGCGGTTGCTGCTGGCAGCAATAAAATTGGTTTTAAAAAGTCAAAAGTCTCACTCTCTCTCTCCCCACTCTCTCCCCACTCTCTCTCCTCACTCTCCTCACTCTCTCCCCACTCTCTCTCCCCACTCTCCCCCCACTCTCTCTCACCCCACTCTCTCACTCTCCTCACTCTCTCCCACTCTCTCTTTTTTTACGATCAGTGGAAACAAGAAGATGCTCGGTGTTTTCGGCACTTTGCTTCGTTCATCATTTCGTATTTTTTAAAATAACTTTGCTTTATGTAAACCCCCACCTCTCGCTCACTCTCTCGCTCACTCTCTCGCTCACTCTCTCGCTCACTCTCTCGCTCACTCTCTCGCTCACTCTCTCGCTCACTCTCTCGCTCTCTCTCGTTCTGCACGCAGCCCTTCTCGCAGTCCAACGGCCTCCTCCTCAATCTCTCCCCACTCTCTCTCCCACTCTCTCCCCACTCTCTCTCCCCACTCTCTCCGCACTCTCCCCGCACTCTCCTCCTCTCAAGATATCCTCTTCACCACCACCACCACCAACCCAATTCTTCACATCTCTGCCTCTCCCCCTGCCTCCCTCATCTCGCGGCTTCACTCCTCCCTCCTACTCCCTGCCCCCTCTCCGCGCTCTCATCGCTCTCCAATCGCTCCCTCCGCTTCACCACCACCACCACCTCTCTCATGGCCCCCTCTCCCCCGCCTTCTCTCTCTCTCGCCCCGTCTCATCCCATCTCTCTCCTACACCCCCCCCTCTTACTCCCTCCCTTCTCCCCCCTCTGCCAATCTTTCACCCTCTCTCTCTCCCCTCCGTCTCTCCCCCCCTCTCCTCTCGCCGCACTCGTGTCACGGTAACGTGGTAATGGACTACAATTCATTACAATTCACGCACCCCCCCCCACAATCCTCCTCCCCTCCCTCCCCCCACTACCCCCCCCCCACCCTTCGTCCCTCCAGACACCGCCTCCCTCCCTCCCTCTCCATACCTCCCCGCCATCACCTTAACTACAGGTGATGTTCATGGATTTGAGTCGACTTATTGATGTATTGGTGCATCACGCGCGCGCGCGCACACACAGGGGTACACGTACAGTCAAGATAAAGACAAAGATCCCCCGTGTAGCCTTGACAGACTGTTGGGGCAAGTGCTGTTAGCGAGCAGCGCCTATGAAGGCCGGCACGGCACACGAGGGGGTCGGTGGACAGCGCCACGCCCGGCCGCCTTTGTCTCCCAGTGGCGATGTTAACTACACACCGCACCAGGTACTCATTTGAGGCTGAGTCGACCTAGGGGAAACCCAGGAGCGGTGTTAGCCGTGAGCGGGAATGGAACTCGGGTAGCGCAGCGCGCTAACCGCTGCGCCACCGCTCTCAACTGGGTCACACAAAGACAAAGGTCCCCCGTGAAGCCTTTTACAGGCTTGGGGAAAGTGCCGAGAGCGAGCATCGATGAAGAGCCGGAACGGCGCATTCGGCAGCGGTGTGGCCAACACCACGCCCGGCCGCCTTTGTATCCCCGCGTAACCTACTGCGGGTGTGGCACAAGAGGTCAAGGCGCAGCCCTGCAACTGCTTGATCACTGGCGCTCTCTTTTCTACCCTTCTGATGCTGACAGCATGAATCTTGAACGCGCGATGTCGACTTTAAATGTGGAGAGGGGGAAAAAACCGGAGGACCCGGAGAAAAATCCCCGCGACCACGAGGATGGAGACACGCAACCTCCACACACGCAGCAGCAGCAGCAGCAGCAGCAGCAGCAGCAGCAGCAGCAGCAGCAGCAGCAGCAGCAGCAGCAGCAGCAGCAGCAGCAGCAGCAGCAGCAGCAGCAGCAGCAGCAGCAGCAGCAGCAGCAGCAGCAGCAGCAGCAGCAGCAGCAGCAGCAGCAGCAGCAGCAGCAGCAGCAGCAGCAGCAGCAGCAGCAGCAGCAGCAGCAGCAGCAGCAGCCAGCAGCAGCAGCAGCAGCAGCAGCAGCAGCAGCAGCAGCAGCAGCAGCAGCAGCAGCAGCAGCAGCAGCAGCAGCAGCAGCAGCAGCAGCAGCAGCAGCAGCAGCAGCAGCAGCAGCAGCAGCAGCAGCAGCAGCAGCAGCAGCAGCAGCAGCAGCAGCAGCAGCAGCAGCAGCAGCAGCAGCAGCAGCAGCAGCAGCAGCAGCAGCAGCAGCAGCAGCAGCAGCAGCAGCAGCAGCAGCAGCAGCAGCAGCAGCAGCAGCAGCAGCAGCAGCAGCAGCAGCAGCAGCAGCAGCAGCAGCAGCAGCAGCAGCAGCAGCAGCAGCAGCAGCAGCAGCAGCAGCAGCAGCAGCAGCAGCAGCAGCAGCAGCAGCAGCAGCAGCAGCAGCAGCAGCAGCAGCAGCAGCAGCAGCAGCAGCAGCAGCAGCAGCAGCAGCAGCAGCAGCAGCAGCAGCAGCAGCAGCAGCAGCAGCAGCAGCAGCAGCAGCAGCAGCAGCAGCAGCAGCAGCAGCAGCAGCAGCAGCAGCAGCAGCAGCAGCAGCAGCAGCAGCAGCAGCAGCAGCAGCAGCAGCAGCAGCAGCAGCAGCAGCAGCAGCAGCAGCAGCAGCCAGCAGCAGCAGCAGCAGCAGCAGCAGCAGCAGCAGCAGCAGCAGCAGCAGCAGCAGCAGCAGCAGCAGCAGCAGCAGCAGCAGCAGCAGCAGCAGCAGCAGCAGCAGCAGCAGCAGCAGCAGCAGCAGCAGCAGCAGCAGCAGCAGCAGCAGCAGCAGCAGCAGCAGCAGCAGCAGCAGCAGCAGCAGCAGCAGCAGCAGCAGCAGCAGCAGCAGCAGCAGCAGCAGCAGCAGCAGCAGCAGCAGCAGCAGCAGCAGCAGCAAGCAGCAGCAGCAGCAGCAGCAGCAGCAGCAGCAGCAGCAGCAGCAGCAGCAGCAGCAGCAGCAGCAGCAGCAGCAGCAGCAGCAGCAGCAGCAGCAGCAGCAGCAGCAGCAGCAGCAGCAGCAGCAGCAGCAGCAGCAGCAGCAGCAGCAGCAGCAGCAGCAGCAGCAGCAGCAGCAGCAGCAGCAGCAGCAGCAGCAGCAGCAGCAGCAGCAGCAGCAGCAGCAGCAGCAGCAGCAGCAGCAGCAGCAGCAGCAGCAGCAGCAGCAGCAGCAGCAGCAGCAGCAGCAGCAGCAGCAGCAGCACAGCAGCAGCAGCAGCAGCAGCAGCAGCAGCAGCAGCAGCAGCAGCAGCAGCAGCAGCAGCAGCAGCAGCAGCAGCAGCAGCAGCAGCAGCAGCAGCAGCAGCAGCAGCAGCAGCAGCAGCAGCAGCAGCAGCAGCAGCAGCAGCAGCAGCAGCAGCAGCAGCAGCAGCAGCAGCAGCAGCAGCAGCAGCAGCAGCAGCAGCAGCAGCAGCAGCAGCAGCAGCAGCAGCAGCAGCAGCAGCAGCAGCAGCAGCAGCAGCAGCAGCAGCAGCAGCAGCAGCAGCAGCAGCAGCAGCAGCAGCAGCAGCAGCAGCAGCAGCAGCAGCAGCAGCAGCAGCAGCAGCAGCAGCAGCAGCAGCAGCAGCAGCAGCAGCAGCAGCAGCAGCAGCAGCAGCAGCAGCAGCAGCAGCAGCAGCAGCAGCAGCAGCAGCAGCAGCAGCAGCAGCAGCAGCAGCAGCAGCAGCAGCAGGCGTTGTCACTGTCGGGATCGAACCCACGACCTCCTGCACACCAGGCGATGGAGTTAACATCTCCTAGCCACCGTGGTGGAGGAGGTGCGATGGTGATGATGGTGATGATGGTGACGATGGTGACGATGGTGATGATGGTGATGATGGTGACGATGATGATGATGGTGATGATGGTGACGATGGTGATGATGGTGATGATGGTGACGATGATGATGATGGTGACGATGGTGATGATGGTGATGATGTTTGGCTCTCAAATGAAGAGGCCACGTTCCATCCCCGGACAGAGGGGAGGGGGGGAGTCTGCCCCCCCTCTTCCTTACCCCCCCCGCCCCCCTCTCCTTTTAGCGCCCCACAAACGCATCCTCTCTCTCTCTCCGTGTGGGTCTTTTACGGCCAGGGTCTATCCCCTGCTCGATCAAGGCCTCCACAATTCTCCATCATCATCATCATCAGCCAGGGCCGATCCACTGCTCGATGAAGGGGGGGTGGAGGTTCCGATCTCAAACGAGTCTCTGGGAGGCTCTGGCGACTGTGAGTTGGACTTGACCAGCCTTCGTGTGCAGACCACGTGGGGCTGCCCGGGCTGAAGCGCTGTTTGCGAGCGCCTATTAAGAACCATCGCGCCCTGCCGCCTTTGTCTCCCCGCATGTCTCCACTCGTCGTGTCGTGAGCCCGCGGCCCGGCATCGAGACCCCGAGACGTCGCCCGGCATCGAAGTGCGGTGGCGCTAACCGCTGTCCACCGCTCCCGCACGGCGGATTCGTGCGTCGCGAGACCCCGAGACGTCGCCCGGCGAGAGCGGTGGCGCAGCGGTTAGCGCCGCCGCTGCTGCGAGACCACGGCGAGCCGAGTTCGATTCCCGCTCATGGCCAACAACAGCCGGTGGCGATTGTCTGAATCGGTCGCGGGCCTCCCCTAGGTCGACTCAACCTAAAAATTAGTAGTTGGAGCGGTTTGTAGTAAACATCGCCACTGGGGAGACAAAGGCGGCCGGGCGTGGTGCTGTCCACCCACCCCCTCGTGTGCCACAGTGCCGGCCTTCGTAGGTGCTCGCTAACAGCACTTGCCCCAACAGTCTATTGAGGCTATACTGGGGAGATTTCGATCTTTGTCTTTGTAATGTGTTGGGGAGCGGTGGCGCGGCGGTTAGCGCCCCGCGCTGCGAGTTCCATTCCTGCTCACCAACAACCAACGACATCGAACGCTGCGTGTCGTCATCTGCACACCCCCTAGGTCGACTCAGCCTCGAAACGACTACGTGTGTGGTGGAGGTATCTATACATTAAACATTAGTATTGCTGGTGGGGGGGGGGGTAGAGGGGGGGATACAAAGACGGCCGGTCGCGGTGCGAGCCACGCCACGGCGCTCGCTGACAGCGCTTCGTGTCACGTGACTTGTACCCCCCCCTCCCCACGGGTCAGTCCGCCCCCCCCCACACCCCCCTGCGCGCGCGCTCATTACGCTGGTAATGAAAGGGTAATGGAGTGGAGCGGGCGCGCGCCTCTCGTTAAAGATAATGCCGCGCGCCTGGGATGCGAGAGTCACGTGCGCGTGGGGAGGGGGGTAGTGGGGGGGGGGTAGTGGGGGGGGGCAGTGGGGGGAGGGGGTGAGAGGGAGGAGGAGTGGGTGGAGGGGGCGGGGGGGCAGCGGGAGAGGGGGGGGGGATTGGAGGGAAAGAGTGGAGAGAGGAGAGAGAGGGTGAGGATGAAGAGGGTGAGGAGTGAGAGAGAGGGTGAGGGTGAAGAAGGTGAGGAGTGAGAGAGAGGGTGAGGGTGAAGAAGGTGATAGTGAGATAGAGGGTGAGGAGAGGGAGGGTGAGAATGAAGAGGGTGAGGAGAGGGAGGGTGAGGATGAAGAGGGTGAGGAGAGAGGGTGAGGAGAGAGAGGTGAGGAGAGGAGGGTGAGGAGAGGGAGGGTGAGGAGTGAGAGGGAGGGTGAGGATGGAGAGGGTGAGGAGAGAGAGGTGAGGCTTTAAGCAGAGCGGAAAGATAGAGTGGAGAGAATCCAGAGGAACACCTGTCAGCGCAGAGAAGCGTGGTGGTGGTGATGATGTTGGTGGTGGTGATGATGGTGGTGGTGGTGGTGATGATGTTGGTGGTGGTGATGATGTTGGTGGTCATCACCATCACCACCATCATCATCATCACCACCACCACCACCAACATCATCATCACCACCACCAACATCATCACCAACATCATCATCATCACTACCACCACCAACACCCCCTGCTAGCCACGCATGTTGACGCTTCCAGTTCGAGTCCAACTCGCCAGTTCACTGCGATAAGTGGAATCTGCGTCCGCTCTCTAACGCACGTGACCCTCCCTCCCTACGTGACCCTCGCTCCCCACGTGACCTCCACTCCCCACGTGACCCTCACTCCCCACTCACTCCCCACGTGACTCTCACTCCCCACGTGACCCTCGCTCCCCACGTGACCCCCACTCCCCACGTGACCCTCACTCCGCACGCCTCTCAGTGGGGAGGCCGCGGTGGCGAGATGATGATTCCCTCTCCCGTGTGCAGGAGGCCGTGGGGCGCGGTCAGCTGACTCACTCACTCACCACCCATTTTTCCGTCTTTTATTTTCCACAAATAGGCTCCGCTTTCTCTCGCGCCTTCAGAGTTCACACACAACAGTCGCGTTCATCTTAACACGCACATATATATTTATATTTATAGACTTTGTCGATACCGAGGCTAAGCGTGAGATCAGTGAGTGGAGTCGCGGCTCCCTCGCAAGCTCCTCCGGGCGAGGCCGAGTCCGAGGATCGTTCCGCCCTCGCTAACGCCGGCAGTGCCGCTGCATTGGCCGCACGACGTTTCGGGCAATGACCCTCCCACGTGGAAGAACGCACTCCCGGAGGAGGCTCGCGCGTGCGGCTGACAGGATGAGTTGAAAGCGAAGAGGCTTCGTTTAACTTTCAAAGTGCCGGGGAGCAACACTGCAACGGATGCTCCCCCACGCTACACAACACGCACGCGCGTGCTATGAAGAAGGCCCATTGCCTGAAACGTCACCCGTGTTATGTACGCGTGTGTTTGTGTGTGTGTTCTTTTAAGGCAGTGCTGCTGACGAGTGCGTTGGGCGCTGTCGTTGACCGCGCCTGTTCACAGCTGCCAGCGTCTGCGAGAAAGAGCTTCATAGCTCATCGGATTTGTGTCGGGTCTCGATAGAGACCCCCCCCACTCCCCCCTCCCCCCAGTTGTGACAGCCGCAGAGGAGGCCAAGCGGTGTGGTTGTTGTGGTGGTGATTGTGGTGGTGGTAGTTGCAGTTGTGTTGGTGGTTGTGGTGGTGATGGTTGTTGTGGTGGTTGTTGCCTTGGTTGTGGTGGTTGTGGTGGTTGTGGTGGTTGTTGCGGTGGTTGTGGTGGTTATGGTAGTTGTTGTAGTGGTTGTGGTGGTTGTTGTGATGGTTGTGGTTGTTGAGGTGGTGGTTGTGGTGGTTGTTGTGGTGGTTGTGGTGGTTGCGGTGATTGTTGTGGTGGTTGTTATGGTGGTTGTTGTGGTGATTGTGGTGGTGGTTGTGGTTGTTGTGTTGATTGTTGTGGTGGTTGTGGTGGTTATGGTGGTTGTTGTGTTGGTTGTGATGGTTGTGGTGGTGGTTGTGGTTGTTGTGGCGTTGATTGTGGTGGTAGTTGTTGTAGTGGTGGTTGTTGTGGTGGTTGTTGTGGTTGTTGTGGCGTTGATTGTGGTGGTAGTTGTTGTAGTGGTTGTGGTGGTTGTTGTGGTGGTTGTTGTGGTTGTTGTGGTGGTTGTATGTCCAACCGCCAGTAGCAGAGCGGGTGTTCGCATCATGACGTCACAGTAGTTCGCCATCAGAATCTGTCTTCATCGTGGAGGAATCCGATGAGCTATGAAGCTCTTTGCACAGATGTCCTGTAAATCTCCCCACGTGACCTCTCAATCCACGTGCAGCTCTCTGGGCGCAGTCCTTTACATGACAGGTTGGCACCATCGTTACCATCGTTATCATCATTACCATAACCGTTACCATCATCGCCATCACCATCACCACCATCATCATTTCTACGTAATCCTATCGCATCGTTCCAGGGACCTGGTGTCTTACACAATGAGGTGACGAATCTGCATCCAGTGATGATGATGAAATGAGAGCGATTACTCGGGTAGGGCCGTCATCCAGCAGTGGATTTCCCACGCCACATTGACGACGACGACGACGACGACGATTATGACTGTGCTTGCTGAAAGCGGCTCTTGCAGGACGTGTTGACTAAGCTGTGAAGCGAACTTCACATCTCATCGGACTTCTCCAGGACAACTGCTGACTCTGATTATAGCCGGAAGGTGGCATGGATAACAATGGTTGGAGTCTTGATAATGGTTGCAGTGATGACAATGGTTGGAGTAATGACAAGGGTAGCAGTGATGACAATGGTTGGAGTGATAACAATGGGTGCAATGATGACAATGGTTGCAGTGATGACAATGGTTGCAGTGATGACAATGGTTGCAGTGATGACAATGGTTGCAGTGATGACAATGGCAGCAGTGATGACAATGGTTACAGTGATGACAATGGTTGGAGTGATGACAATGGTTGCAATGATGACAATGGTTGGAGTGATGACAATGGTTGGAGTGATGACAATGGTTGGAGTGATAACAATGGTTGGAGTGATGACAATGGTTGTAGTGATAACAATGCTTGGAGTGATGACAATGGTTGCAGTGATAACAATGGTTGCCGTGATGACAATGGTTGGAGTGATGACAATGGTTGGAGTGATGACAATGGTTGCAGTGATGACAATAATTGGAGTGATGACAATGGTTGCAGTGATGACAATGGTTGGAGTGATGACAATGGTTGCAGTGATGACAATGGTTGCAGTGATGACAATGGTTGGAGTGATAACAATGGTTGCAGTGATGACAATGGTTGGAGTGATGGCAATGGTTGCAGTGATAACAATGATTGCAGTGATAACAATGGTTGCAGTGATAACAATGGTTGCAGTGATGACAATGGTTGGAGTGATGACAATGGTTGCAGTGATGACAATGGTTGCAGTGATAACAATGGTTGCAGTGATGAAAAAATGGTTGGAGTGATAACAATGTTGCAGTGATAACAATGGTTGCAGTGATAACAATGGTTGCAGTGATGACAATGGTTGGAGTGATGAAAAATGGTTGGAGTGATAACAATGGTTGCAGTGACGTCAATGGTTGGAGTGATGACAATGGTTGGAGTGATGACAATGGTTGGAGTGATAACAATGGTTGGAGTGATGACAATGGTTGTAGTGATAACAATGGTTGGAGTGATGACAATGGTTGCAGTGATAACAATGGTTGCCGTGATGACAATGGTTGGAGTGATGACAATTGTTAGAGTGATGACAATGGTTGGAGTGATGACAATGGTTGCAGTGATGACAATGGTTGGAGTGATGACAATGGTTGCAGTGATGACAATGGTTGCAGTGATGACAATGGTTGGAGTGATAACAATGGTTGCAGTGATGACAATGGTTGCAGTGATGACAATGGTTGCAGTGATGACAATGGTTGGAGTGATGACAATAGTAGGAATGATAACAATGGTTGCAGTGATAACAATGGTTGGAGTGATGACAATGGTTGGAGTGATGACAATGATTGGAGTGATGACAATGGTTGCAGTGATGACAATGGTTGCAGTGATGACAATGGTTGGAGTGATGACAATGGTTGCAGTGATAACAATGGTTGGAGTGATAACAATGGTTGGAGTGATAACAATGGTTGGAGTGATGACAATGGTTGGAGTGATGACAATGGTTGGAATGGTGACAATGGTAGGAATTATAACAATGGTTGCAGTGATGACAATGGTTGGAGTGATGACAATGGTTGGAATGATGACAATGGTAGGAATGATGACAATGGTTGCAGTGATGACAATGGTTGGAGTGATGACAATGGTTGGAATGATGACAATGGTAGGAATGATGACACTGGTAGGAATGATGACAATGGTAGGAATGATAACAATGGTTGCAGTGATGACAATGGTTGGAGTCCTGACAATGGTTGGAGTGATGACAATGGTTGGAGTGATGACAATGGCTGGAGTGATGACAATGGTTGGAGTGATGACAATAGAAGTAGTGATGACACTGGTTGGAGTCATGACAATGGTTGGTGTGATGACAATGGTTGGTGTGGACCTCTGAAGGACAAGGATCACCGCGGTCTCGCTCGCCTCGTATCCAGCACCTCGTGGGTTCGATCCCAGACCGTGGCGATGCCTGGCGTTGTATATTTGGAGTCGGGGTCTTCTCTCTCTGTCTCTCTCCCCGTGGTGGTCCCAGCGTGGACTGCTCCTCCGGGTTTCTCCTTCTGGGTTTCCGTACCCTCCTCCACATTGAGATCCACCACGCGGTCACATCAATGGGCTGCTGCTGATGCTGATGATGATATCAGCCACTGCGATGATGATGATGATGCTATCATCGTCACGTGTGCGGCCAGCTCGCTCCTTTCGAAACAAGAGAGTTCACAATTGCTGTGGGCTCTTTTTTTAAACCCGGTAAGATAACAAAATAAAACAAGTTTCTAGTTAGTAGTTAATTAGTTAGTGAGTAGCGCGTCTCGGCAGCTCATCGTTGTGGGAGGTTTGCGCGTTTCGAAACTTCCAGCGCCCGCCCTGGTTAATACTCGCTGCGGTGTGCGCTCCAACCGTGACAACGACAGTCATTTAACACGTAGTGGTCGTAGTAGTTAGGCTTTCGCGACCAATATTATTCATAATCACGGTTTTGTTTTGGGGGGGGAGGGAGGGGTGGGTGGGTTAGATCGCGTTAATGAGTCGTACACCGGTGTCATTTCCCATCAGGCCCGACTCAGGATCTCCCACGTGGCCTCTGTGAACCTGCCGATGGACAGAGAATCGGTAGAAGGACTCAAACTCAGGCGGTCCCCACACTGCAGACCGCAACATCTTCTCCACTTAGCCAGCGGGCAGAACTTCCGTCTGATGTAGATCAGTCTGAGTCACGTGTCCGTTGGTCATTCTGGTAAAGTCACGTTGAGAGGTTCTTTTTTTGGGGTTATTTTCTTTGAACCTAAGAAGATGAATTCCTGCAGTCACGAAAGCTTCAAGTCAAGATCTTAGCCGCATGGCGATCCATTCATAGATACGCCACCAAAACAAAAATAGTTAATTACAGAGAAACCGACATTGACGTCAAGGCCTCTCTGTACGTGGATTCCACCGACCTCAACACACATCGTCATCAGCATCAGCCAGGGTCAATCCACTGCTGGATGAAGGTCTCCTCAAGCCTCCACCACCTCGTCACGATGCTGTCAGGATGCGGCCCAGCCCCCAGCTGCTCCACACACAAAGAGGCGATTTCATCTTCGCTCCATCTCCTCCTCCTCCTCTTCCTCGGTGTCTCCTCCTCTCTAGGACGCTGCGTTCCATCCCGTGGCTGCCTCGTAGCCGTGACGTGGGCGGTGCTGCCCGAAGCCCCAATCACTCACCTACTCACTCACTCACTCACCCACTCACTCACTGACTCACTCACCCACTCACCCACTCACTCACCCACTCACCCACTCACTCACCCACTCACCCACTCACTCACCCACCCACCCACCCACTCACTCACCCACTAACTCACTCACTCACCCACCCACTCACTCACCCACTCATCCACTCACTCATTCACTCATTCACTCACTCACCCACTCACTCACCCACTCACTCACTCACCCACTCACTCACTCACTCACCCACTCACTCACTCACCCACTCACTCACTCACTCACTCACTCACTGACTCACTCACTCACTCACCCACTCACTCACCCACTCACTCACCCACCCACCCACCCACTCACTCACCCACTCATCCACTCACTCATTCACTCATTCACTCACTCACCCACTCACTCACCCACTCACTCACTCACACACCCACTCACTCACTCACCCACTCACTCACTCATTCACTCACCCACTCACTCACTCACCCACCCACTCACCCACTCACCCACCCACTCACCCACTCACTCTCCTTAACACTCGGGGGCGATGTCACGAATCCGAGTCTGTGTAACGTCTTCTCTCTCTCTCGAGTCTACAGGGTGGAGGAGCTCCTCCGCCTCCATTGCTGTTGTTCATTAAACCGCGCGTGTCCTCTGACCCACGTGCTTCTCGCTCGCAATGTTCAACTTCTTTCGCACCGTGCGTAGCCAACCGCGCTCATCGGCGATGTAAATCCACGCGCGCGTATTTCGACATATGAGCAAACTTTCCAACGACTTTCGCGTATTGTTGTTGTTGTTGTTGTTTGTTGTTGTTGTTGTTTGTTGTTGTTGTTGTTGCTGCGTGTGGACACTTTGCATGGTGCCGGCATGAACACTGCGTGCACGCTCTCTCATCCACGTGTCCCCAACCCCCTGACGTCACTCTCGCTCTCCACCCACACACACACAGACGTGCGGCTGATGGTAGGGACAAAGACAAAGACCCCCCGTATAGCCTTTAACGGTCTGTTAGGGCAAGTGCCGTTAGCGAGCAGCACCTACGAAGGCCGGCACGGCACACGAAGGTATAGGTTGGTCAGCACCACGCCCGGCCGCCTTTGTCTCCCCAGTGGCGATGTTTACACCACGTCGCAGCAGGTACACATTTGAGGCTGAGTCGACCTCGGCGAGGCCCAGGACCGGTGTTGGGGCGTTGGTCGCGAGCGGGAATCGAACTCGGGTGGAAGCCGAGTTCGTCGCGAGACGCGCTAACCGCTGCGCCACCGCTCCCCTGATGGGAGGGACGCACAACAACAACAACCACAACGACAACAACAACGACAACAACAGCAACAACGACGGCGGCACGAAGCCGCGCGGCTGCCCACGGGGTCGACTGCTGCTCAAGGCGCCGCTGACGCTGCTACCGCTGCGGCGCTCGATTTTGGTTCGCGTTGTCGAGACGTGGTGGGGGGGGGGGGGGTGTCTGCGGTGTGCGGTGTGTGTGTCTGTGGTGTGTGTGGTCTGTGTGGTGTGTGTGTGCGGTGTGTGTGGTGTGTGTGGTGTGTGTGTGGTGTGTGCGGTGTGTGTGGTGTGTGTGTGGTGTGTGTGGTGTGTGTGTGGTGTGTGTGTGGTGTGTGTGTGATGTGTGTGTGGTGTGTGTGTGGTGTGTGTGTGATGTGTGTGTGGTGTGTGTGTGGTGTGTGTGTGGTGTGTGTGTGTCTGCGGTGTGTGTGTGTCTGTGGTGTGTGTGTGGTGTGTGTGTGGTGTGTGCGGTGTGTGTGGTGTGTGTGTGGTGTGTGTGTGGTGTGTGTGGTGTGTGTGTGGTGTGTGTGTGGTGTGTGCGGTGTGTGTGTGTGGTATGTGTGTGGTGTGTCTGCGGTGTGTGTGTGTGGTGTGTGTGGTGTGTGTGTGGTGTGTGTGTGGTGTGTGTGGTGTGTGTGTGTGGTGTGTGTGTGTCTGTGGTGTGTGTGGTGTGTGTGCGGTGTGTGTGGTGTGTGTGTGTGTGGTGTGTGTGGTGTGTGTGTGGTGTGTGTGGTGTGTGTGTGGTGTGTGTGGTGTGTGTGCGGTGTGTGTGTGGTGTGTGTGGTGTGTGTGTGTGTGGTGTGTGTGGTGTGTGTGTGGTGTGTGTGTGGTGTGTGGTGTGTGTGTGGTGTATGTGTATGTGTGTGTCTGTGTGTGCGGTGTGTCTGTGTGTGCGGTGTGTGTGTGTGTGTGTGCGGTTAGAATGCCTCCTGCCGTAGAGACCGGGGGCGGGGGGGGGGTCGGCTACTAAAATGACAACAAGAAGAGACATGTGTTGTTGTTGTTGTTCGAATTGGCTCCAAGTAAAACACCACCCCACCCGCGGCAATGTTGCAAGAGCCCGTGCCATGCACTGCTGCTGCACGTGGTGGTGGTGGTGGTGATGGTGGTGGATACGAGACGGCGACGTCTGTGGAGGTTCCTTCACCAGCGAATGAATGACGGTCACGGCGGGACCTTGAGGAGCCTCCGCGCACCACCACGACGACCACGACCCTGCAGCGCGTCATCTCGTCCACGCGTCCCTCTCTCCGATTGCCGCTCTCCCTTCCCTCTGTGACGCAACCGCGAGACTCACATACCGAGACTGACCTACCCAGCGACCCACCACCACCACCTTCCTTCCCTCTCTCTCGAGAATCATCGAGAGAGCCACTCGCAGGCGTTAGCCGGTGGGGTAGTAAGGCGAGTCGCTGTGGTAGTTGTAGTCGGGGCACACCTTCTGCACGAGCCGGTAGTCCGTGCTGAAGAAGGCGACGTAGATGCAGATGACGCTGAACGGCTTCGAGCAAAGCCACGACACGTGGCTCTGCGTCTGCTCCTGGTAGCAGTTCCTCGTCGGGTCGAAGTTGCAGAGCGACGTCCTCTTGGCGCGGTCCACCTTCTCGTACTCCACGCGGCAGTTGAACGTCTTCGATGCCTTGGGGTCGACCAGAGTCGCCTGCTGCGTCGCGGCGCCGAAGCCCAGCGCCTTGGCCGGAGGCACCAGGCTGACCGAAACGTTGCCGTGGCCCGTGGAGTTGTGGCGAAAGTAGACGCTGAAGGTGCCGTTGCCGTGGTCGACGATCTTGCCTGTGATGAGCAGGTTCAGCTTGAGCGTCTTGATGTTCGAGTTGAAGTCGCCCCAGCCGAACATCTTCTTGAAGCGGCCCGTCTTCACCATGGGGCGGCGCCGAGGACGCGAACGCGCCTGGCCGGGCTGCTGATGATGCTGCTGATGGTGAGGCTGTAGCTCCTGCAGCTGTAGCTGTTGTAGCTGCTGCTGATGATGATGCTGCTGCTGATGCTGCTGCTGACGATGCTGTAGCTGCTGTAGCTGCTGCTGTAACTGCTGTAGCTGCTGTGGCTGTTGCTGATGTTGCTGCTGCTGTTGCTGCTGTTGCTGCTGCTGCTGTTGCTGCTGCTGCTGAGTGGAGGAGGAGAGCCACCCCCAGAGCGGCCCCGTGGTGCGTGCGGGGCCCCCCACGGCGAGACGCCGCGAGCCAGACAGAAAGTTCGTCAGCTCGGGGCCCTGCGGACGGCGCAGCAGAAGAAGATGATGATGATGAGGGGGATGAGGGAGATGCTGATCGTGATGCTGCTGACTACCACCACCACCACCATCATAATCATCATACTCATCTTGATCTTGCTGGAGAAGATATCCCTGCTGCGGATGAGAATGATGCTGCTGCTGATGATGCTGCTGCTGCTGCTGCTTCTGCTGCTGCTGCTTCTGCTGCTGCTGCTGCTGTTGATGATAAAGTTTCGTCTGTTCATGCTCATGTTGCTCTCCCCGCTCATTCTGATTGAGCTGCTGCTGCTGTAAACGTTGATCGTGACCATCAACATCGTCATCATCCTGCTGCTGCTGCTGCTGCTGATTCTGCTGCTGCTGCTGATTCTGCTGCTGCTGCTGCTGGGTATCGAGAAGGAGGGGACCGTAAGGACCGGCGCTGGTGACTTGATCCACCGGCCCGGCACTCGAAGCGGACTCGGCTGGCGAAGCGACGTCACCCCAGGCCGGTGGCGAGCTCAGTCCACCACCACCACCAGCACCACCACCAGCACCACCCACCTGGTGCAGACAGAGCGCACACAACATTCGTGTTGTTCACGCAGAATTAGCGTCGTCGTCGTCGTCATCGTCGTGGTGTGATGTGTTGCAAGAATTTAGATTTAAAGCTTTCGTGACTGCAGGGATTCATCTTCTTGGTTCTTTCGGTAAAGTCACGTAGAAGGGAAATAATAAAATAATAAAAATAAAACATAATAAAATAATTCTCACGACGTTTCGGAGGCAACACAAGATTCTGTCTTCAGGTGGAACCGTCACATCACGATAGCTGTGATAACGGATACATTATTTCCCTTCTACGTAACTTTACCGAAAGAACCAATAAGATGTAGCAAGAAATACAAAAAACACGTAAATATTAAAACACACGCATGTTTTACTTGCATAGTAAACGAATTGTACGTTTTCATTTGCTATACAGCCAGATAATACGGCAAATCGCTCACCTTAAACACCCATTCTAGATTTGAAGCTTTCGTGACTGCAAGGATTCATACTCTTTGTTTTTTTCGGTAAAGTTACGTAGGTAAAAAATAAAATAAATGAAAACAACTACATTTAAATAAAATTAATGAAAACAACTAAATTAAATCACTGATTGTTTTCATTCATTTTATATTATAAATCACTGATTTCCTTTAGTTGTTTTCATTCATTTTATTTTATTTTTAACCTACGTGACTTAAACACCCAGTCGTTCATAAAAGTTGAAGGCGGTATAGTACTATAGTAATAGAGTAAGTGCACAATCGCTGAACCGGAATTGATAACTTGAAAGCATTTAGCGCGAGGCCCTTGAAAGTGCGGGGCCCGTAGCTACACATGTAGCTACTACAGATGCAGCTACTACACATGTAGCTACTACACATGTAGCTACTACACGTGTAGCTACTACACATGTAGCTACTACACATGCAGCTACTACACGTGTAGCTACTACACATGTAGCTACTACACATGTAGCTACTACACGTGTAGCTACTACACGTGTAGCTACTACACATGTAGCTACTACAGATGCAGCTACTACACATGTAGCTACTACACGTGCAGCTACTACACGTGTAGCTACTACACGTGCAGCTACTACAGATGCAGCTACTACACATGTAGCTACTACACGTGTAGCTACTACACGTGTAGCTACTACACATGTAGCTACTACAGATGCAGCTACTACACATGTCGCTACTACACATGTAGCTACTACACGTGCAGCTACTACACATGTAGCTACTACACATGTAGTTACTACACATGTAGCTACTACACGTGTAGCTACTACACGTGTAGCTACTACAGATGCAGCTACTACACATGTAGCTACTACACATGTAGTTACTACACATGTAGCTACTACAGATGCAGCTACTACACATGTAGCTACTACAGATGCAGCTACTACACGTGTAGCTACTACACATGTAGCTACTACACATGTAGCTACTACACATGTAGCTACTACAGATGCAGCTACTACAGATGCAGCTACTACAGATGCAGCTACTACACATGTAGCTACTACACATGTAGCTACTACACATGTAGCTACTACACGTGTAGCTACTACAGATGCAGCTACTACACATGTAGCTACTACAGATGTAGCTACTACACATGTAGCTACTACACATGTAGCTACTACACATGTAGCTACTACACATGTAGCTACTACACGTGTAGCTACTACAGATGCAGCTACTACAGATGCAGCTACTACACATGTAGCTACTACACACATGTAGCTGCTACACATGTAGCTACTACACATGTAGCTACTACACACATGTAGCTACTACACATGTAGCTACTACACGTGTAGCTACTACACGTGTAGCTACTACACATGTAGCTACTACACGTGTAGCTACTACACGTGTAGCTACTACACATGTACCTACTACACATGTATCTACTACACATGTAGCTACTACACACATGTAGCTACTACACATGTAGCTACTACACGTGTAGCTACTACACATGTAGCTACTACACGTGTAGCTACTACACATGTAGCTACTACATATGTAGCTACTACACACGTAGCTGCTACACATGTAGCTGCTACACATGTAGCTACTACACATGTAGCTACTACACACATGTAGCTGCTACACATGTGGTAGCTACTTGTGCTACTAGGATCATCCGGCACTGATGTAACCGGTATCGGTCAAACACAATCCCATTGCTGACCCAATGTGGGACCACGGTGCAGTCCTTGCTGAGCGCGTTGCCGACAAGAGGGGTGTTCGCTACAACGCGATGGTTCTTACATTCGGGAACACTTCCCGCACGGAACGCGCATCCTGTTATAACGCAGAACGCTCGCTCCGTTATAACGCGGTACGTGCATCGTTAAAAGGTGATTTTTAAACAATCGAGGACGAACTACTTTCTTGAGCTGCGAGACTGAGTGGCGCAGTGATACAGCACGCGGAATGATACAGCGACACGGCGGCGTACCCTCCGTTATTTGCCCCGCCATGTCACTGAGCGTAGTAGTGGTGGTGGTGACATCGTGTCGAGCCAAACTTTATCGTTCCATTATTTAATGGGAAATCGATTTCGCTTAAGGCGGCACTTTTCAGGAACGCATCTACCACCAGCACTGCGTTAAACGAGGACTTACTGCACTCATGCACACAGTAACTGCAACAGCAGCAGCAGCAACAGCGCCCAGCCCTTACAGTGAAAATGTGGGCAGGACCCTCCTGAAAGAGGAGTCTTGAGACTCGGGGAGGCTTTCCTACAGGGTACGCAAGCAGGAGGAATAACGATCCTTTCCAATACTCCAATTTAAATGCTTTTCCCAGGTCCATTTGAAACTCACCACTTGTTTGAACGTTACCAGGCAAGGCCCCACGGAGATACGTCCTGGCCACAAATGACAGCTCAGCAAACTGTTGGCTTAGCATCGCCATCATCACGTGGGCATTTATAGTAGCAGCCAAACACTCCACACGCGTGATGTTGAATTGTTTCAATGTGGAGGGGAAAACCCGAGGACCCGGATAAATATCCACGCGACCACGGCGAGAGAGAGAGACGCAAACTCCGAATATGCAGGCTTCAGGGTCGGGATCGAACCCACGACCGGCTGTATACCAGGCGAGGTAGTTAACATCTCATAGCCACCGTGATGATGATGAGAGAGAGAGACGCAAACTCCGAATATGCAGGCTTCAGGGTCGGGATCGAACCCACGACCGGCTGTATACCAGGCGAGGTAGTTAACATCTCATAGCCACCGTGATGATGATGAGAGAGAGAGACGCAAACTCCGAATATGCAGGCTTCAGGATCGGGATCGAACCCACGACCGGCTGTATACCAGGCGAGGTAGTTAACATCTCATAGCCACCGTGATGATGATGAGAGAGAGAGACACGCAGAATCCAAATACAGCAGCAGGCGTCAGGTTCGTGATCGAACCCACGACCTCCTGTATACCAGGCGAGGTAGTCAACATCTCCTAGCCACCGTGATGATGATGATGAGAGAGAGACACGCAAACTCTAAATATACAGCAGCAGGCGTCAGGTTCGGGATCGAACCCACGACCTCCTGTATACCAGGCGAGGTAGTCAACATCTCCTAGCCACCGTGATGCCCCGACACAGCCAACCACTAACTGGCTGTGTTGCGTGGTGGAGGGTGGCACGACATATTTACATTAACGCGATCTAACCAAACCACAAAAACAAAACATTTTTCTCACGAATAATATTGGGAGCGTACGCCAAAGTGTTTGGCTGCTATACATCTACACGCGATAAGCCGCTTCGTTGAGCCAGGTCGCTTCCGAAATAAAGATCTACACAGCTCAGTGGTCCTTACCTGGTAAAACAAAAAAAAATAATATATACTTTAGTTCTAGATGTGAAGCTTTCGTGACTGCAAGAATTCATATTCTTAGGTTTTTTCGGTAAAGTCACGTAGGTAAAAAATTTAAATTAATAAAAGTAAAATAAAACAAAATAAAAAATCACGACGTTTCGGAAGCAACACAAGCCTCCGTCTTCAGGTGGAACCGTCACAGCCACGACAGCTGTATCAAGTAAATGAGAGATCACAAGAGCTACCACTCCGTATATATAATGGTTGAGGGGGGAAGGGCCAGGAACGGCACACTTTTTATTAATATGGTAAGGTGAGGCTTAAGACTAAGAATGGACTGCATAACAAAGGACTGAGCCTTTGTTATGGAGAGGTGCGGTTTGTAAATAGACAGCCAGTTTGTTGTTTTACCAGTTTTAGTCTTTACTTCCTTTCTTTTTCCACACTTTTGTTATGTATGCTAGGTGTTAGTTACTTTAGTTTGTATATATGCACATGCACACGTGTTACGTTCGATTCGTGTTAACGTCTCTCCTGCCCACAGCCTTCTCTCATCCACGTGCTCGCTCATCCTGCGTCGGAGGCATTTCAGGCAGAAAACTTCACCTCCATCCTTCTGCTCGTAGATGGAAGACTACATCTCTGTAGTTTGTTCATCATTTGTGCGTTCGATCCACACGTCACGGTGGCAGGCACGTAGCACCCCAGTGATTGGAACATCTCCCCGCTAAGCAAATACATACGTCGCTCTTAATAGCCAAGTTCAGCTTTTGTATCAAATATAACAACAACAACAGCAACATCATCATCATGCAGATATGAACGATTGAGTTCCAGCACACGAGGGGGTGGGTGGCCAGCACACATCGCACACCAGGTACTCATTTGAGGCCGAGTCGACCTAGGGGAGAGGCCCAAGACCGGTTCAGATAATCGTCACCGGTGGTGTTGGTGGCCGTGAGCGGGAATCGAACTCGGGTCGCCGGGTTCGTAGCGCTGACCGCTACACTACCGCTACGTCCACGTGTACAAGACAAAGACAAAGATTCCACCTCATAGCCTTCACATCTTTCGAGGCAAGTGCTGTTTGCGAGCACCTTTGAAAGCCTCCACGGCACACAAGGAGGTGGGGGCCAGCACCACGCCCGGCCACCTTTGTCTTCCCAGTAGCGATGTTTACCACACACCGCACCGGGTTACTAATTTGAGGCTGAGTCGACCTACACACACGTCCACACCGTTATTATGTTTTTACAACGAACACGGCGAGAGAGAGTGGATGCTATGGGCCTGACACGCGGCCTCAACAAGTTTGTAAATCCCGAGGCACGGGTCCCAAGGGCATGACACCCATCGAGACTTGTCTCATTACATCATCGATTACGTCACAATCGGTTTCCTGTGACGCCATCGTCGTCGTCGTCATCAACCCGCACGCGTTGTGTGCAACTGATCGCGTTTGCGGCCGAGGGGATATCCTCCGCCATTCGAGGATTCCAGAACCCTGGCCACGATGATCAGAATCTGTGTTTATACTGGAGACGAATCCGATGAGCTACAAAGCTCTTGTTCACAGATGTCCATTCGGACGTTACAACAATAAACAATAAACAATGACGAAAACACGATAGGAGTGCAAAGTAGAGAAAAGGTAAAAAAATCGCTTGAATATAGATTACAAGTCATTTTTATTTTATACCCACGTGACTTTACCGACAGAACCAAAGAGTGTAGATACAGATACATCACTAAACTATTCTCGATGTGAAGCTTTCGTGACTGCAAGGATTCGTACTCTTAGGTTTGTTTTCGGTAAAGTCACGTAGGTAAAAAAATAACAATAAATAATAAAAATTATAGAAATAATAATAGAAATACAATAATAAATCACGACGTTTCGGAGGCAACACAAGCTTCCTTCATCAGGTGTAAAAAGGCATAGCAAAATAACAAAATAACAACTAAACCATGTTTTATCTTATCAGGTGAAGCCCACTCAGCTGTTAACGTATTTTTCAGAAGCGACCTGACCATCACAAGTGACGGCTCAACGAGTTGCCTTATCGCCTGTCTGGGTAGAAAATGTAAAAAATAAAAATGGGAATGTCCCATTTAAAAAAATATATTGCAAAGTTCAAATGAGAAATGAATGGGGACGGCTGTGAATTGTGTCGGCAGATATTATATAGATATACAAATATATAGATAATATATAGATACTATATAGATACTATATAGATACTATATAGATACTATATATATAGATATCACACTATATAGATAATATAGATATAAGAAGAGTGCGTGGATGCCATGCATTGTGC
The DNA here is from genome assembly GCF_964198595.1 of Lampetra fluviatilis. NCBI lineage: Eukaryota > Metazoa > Chordata > Hyperoartia > Petromyzontiformes > Petromyzontidae > Lampetra > Lampetra fluviatilis. The sequence goes on from NC_136336.1 coordinate 7,443,495, forward strand.
ATTGATGGCTGTAGGTGTGAGTGTGTGTGAGTGTGGGGAGCGGTGGTGCAGCGGTTAGCGCTACGCTGCGCTACGAACCCGGCCACCCGAGTTCGATTCCCGCTCACGGCCACCAACACCACCGGTGACGATTATCTGAAACAGGTCCTGGCCCCCTCCTAGGTCGACTCAGCCTCAAATAATTTCCTGGTTGCGGTGTGAATCAAACAACGTCACTGGGGAGACAAAGGCGGCCGGGTGTGGTGCTAGCCCTCCACCCCCTCGTGTGCCGTTCCGGCCTTCACAGGTGCTACTCGTTAACAGCACTTGCCCCAACAGTCTGTTGAGGCTATACGGGGGATCTTTGTCTTTTTAGGTGGTGCACGGTGTTGATGTGATAGTGGATTAAAGGTTGATTTAATTAGTAACAATTCGGTCAAACTCAGCAGCGCGAAGCTGGGGGTCACCGCTGAAGCGCCCGTCACTCACGCTCGAGGCCAATGCCTCATCCTGACGTCCAACAGGCATTAGCATCGTCACCATCACCACACCGTCGTGTTGGGAGTGTTGATGTCGTCCGTGGCAAACAACAACAACAACAACAAACAACAACAACAACAAACAACTAGCCGACCAGATGTTGTGCAATTCGGTGGAGAGGCTCCACACTCAGCAGCTCCACTCAGCAGCTCCACTCAGCAGCTCCACTCAGCAGCTCCACTCAGCTCCACACAGCTCCACTCAGCTCCACTCAGCTCCACTCAGCAGCTCCACTCAGCTCCACTCAGCTCCACTCAGCAGCTCCACTCAGCAGCTCCACACAGCTCCACTCAGCTCCACACAGCTCCACTCAGCAGCTCCACACAGCTCCACACAGCTCCACTCAGCAGCTCCACTCAGCTCCACTCAGCAGCTCCACTCAGCTCCACTCAGCTCCACTCAGCAGCTCCACTCAGCTCCACACAGCTCCACTCAGCTCCACTCAGCTCCACTCAGCAGCTCCACACAGCTCCACACAGCTCCACTCAGCAGCTCCACACAGCTCCACACAGCTCCACTCAGCAGCTCCACTCAGCTCCACTCAGCAGCTCCACTCAGCAGCTCCACTCAGCAGCTCCACTCAGCTCCACACAGCTCCACTCAGCTCCACTCAGCTCTACTCAGCAGCTCCACACAGCTCCACACAGCTCCACTCAGCAGCTCCACTCAGCAGCTCCACTCAGCTCCACACAGCTCCACTCAGCTCCACACAGCTCCACTCAGCTCCACTCAGCTCCACACAGCTCCACACAGCTCCACTCAGCAGCTCCACTCAACAGCTCCACTCAGCAGCTCCACACAGCTCCACGCAGCAGCTCCACTCAGCTCCACTCAGCTCCACTCAGCTCCACTCAGCAGCTCCACTCAGCTCCACTCAGCTCCACTCAGCAGCTCCACTCAGCAGCTCTACTCAGCAGCTCCACTCAGCTCCACTCAGCAGCTCCACGCAGCAGCTCCACTCAGCTCCACTCAGCTCCACTCAGCAGTTCCACTCAGCAGCTCCACTCAGCTCCACTCAGCAGCTCCACTCAGCTCCACTCAGCTCCACTCAGCAGCTCCACTCAGCAGCTCCACTCAGCTCCACTCAGCAGCCCCACTCAGCTCCACTCAGCTCCACTCAGCTCCACTCAGCAGCTCCACTCAGCAGCTCCACTCAGCAGCTCCACTCAGCTCCACTCAGCTCCACTCAGCAGCTCCACTCAGCAGCTCCACTCAGCTCCACTCAGCTCCACTCAGCAGCTCCACTCAGCTCCATTCAGCTCCACTCAGTTCCACTCAGCTCCACTCAGCAGCTCCACTCAGCAGCTCCACTCAGCTCCACTCAGCTCCACACAGCAGCTCCACTCAGCAGCTCCACTCAGCTCCACTCAGCTCCACACAGCTCCACTCAGCTCCACTCAGCAGCTCCACACAGCTCCACTCAGCTCCACTCAGCAGCTTCACTCAGCAGCTCCACTCAGCAGCTCCACTCAGCTCCACTCAACTCCACTCAGCTCCACTCAGCTCCACTCAGCAGCTCCACTCAGCAGCTCCACTCAGCAGCTCCACTCAGCTCCACTCAGCTCCACTCAGCAGCTCCACTCAGCTCCACTCAACTCCACTCAGCTCCACTCAGCTCCACTCAGCAGCTCCACTCAGCTCCACTCAGCTCCACTCAGCTCCACTCAGCAGCTCCACTCAGCAGCTCCACTCAGCAGCTCCACTCAGCTCCACTCAGCTCCACTCAGCTCCACTCAGCAGCTCCACTCAGCAGCTCCACTCAGCTCCACTCAGCTCCACTCTGCAGTTCCACTCAGCTCCACTCAGCTCCACTCAGCTCCACTCAGCAGCTCCACTCAGCTCCACTCAGCAGCTCCACTCAGCTCCACTCAGCTCCACTCAGCTCCACTCAGCAGCTCCACTCAGCTCCACTCAGCAGCTCCACTCAGCTCCACTCAGCTCCACTCAGCTCCACTCAGCAGCTCCACTCAGCAGCTCCACTCAGCTCCACTCAGCAGCTCCACTCAGCAGCTCCACTCAGCTCCACTCAGCAGCTCCACTCAGCAGCTCCACTCAGCTCCACTCAGCAGCTCCAGTCAGCAGCTCCACTCAGCTCCACTCAGCAGCTCCACTCAGCAGCTCCACTCAGCTCCACTCAGCAGCTCCACTCAGCAGCTCCACTCAGCAGCTCCACTCAGCACCACTCAGCAGCTCCACTCAGCAGCTCCACTCAGCTCCACTCAGCAGCTCCACTCAGCTCCACTCAGCAGCTCCACTCAGCAGCTCCACTCAGCTCCACTCAGCAGCTCCACCCAGCTCCACTCAGCAGCTCCACTCAGCAGCTCCACTCAGCTCCACTCAGCAGCTCCACTCAGCTCCACTCAGCTGCATTCAGCAGCTCCACTCAGCAGCTCCACAGACCGTCACGTGGCTGTCATCGCCATGCGACTGTTGTAATCCTGCAGCGCTGTGAATGCTGCGATGCCACAACCACCAGCGGCACCACCCCACACACACACAAAGACAAAGACCCCCCGTGTAGCCTCAACAGACTGTTCGGGCAAGTGCTGTTAGCGAGCAGCACCTAGGAAGACCGGCACGCACACGAGGGGGTGGCTGGCCATAACCACCACGCCCGGCCGCCTTTGTCTCCCCAGGGTGCGATGTTTATTATACACCACCGCACCAGGAACTCGTGTTGAGGTAGAGTCGACCTAGGGGAGACCCAAAACCGGCTCAGAGAGCTCAACTGCCGCTGATGTTAGCCGTGGCCGGCAATCAAACCGAGATGACATTCCACGTTCCCATGGCGGGGAATAGTCTATCCATCGGGCGACTTGTGCTGACTTGGTCATATTTTGAACTTATTACATTTCGATTGCGTGTCCACATGCCTATGGAAGGGGTCAGGTCTGTCCAAAGGAGGGTGACCATCATTCAGTGAGTGAGTTTAGTGAAGGCCTAAGTTCATTTATGATGAGATTATGAAACTATTCATTGAATGAGTTAATGTAGAAATAAGTGAATGAGTGGACGAGTGCGTGAAGGATTTACGTGAATTATCGAGTGAATTATTGCGTGCGTTAGTGAAGGAATGAGTGAGTGAATTAACGGGATTATGACTTCATAAAAGAATGAGTCGTGCATTAATCTTTTAACGAATGACCAAATAAATAAATGATTGGATAAGTGAATGGTTATGGGAATGAGAGTGTGAGCGAGTGCATGCGTGAGTGAATGAGTACGTGAATGTGAGTGTAAATATATGAATGAGTCGTGAATGACGAATGCAATGAATGACCAAATCAATGAGTGGATAAGCGAATAGTTATGGGAACGAGTGTGAGAGCGAGTGATGTAATAATTGAATGCATGTCTGAGCTGATCTTTGGTGAATTCATAAATGACTTGAATTAAGTGACGTGGAAGGGAAATAATAAAAATGATAAAAAATAAAACAATAAAATTCTCACGACGTTTCGATTGCAACACAAGCAATCATCATCAGGTGTGTTGCAATCGAAACGTCGTGAGAATTGTATTGTTTTGTATTTTTATTATTTTTATTATTTCCCTTCAACGTGACTTTACCGAAAGAACCAATAATATGAATCCCTGCAGTTACGAAAGCTTTAAATCGAAATAGAATTAAGTGAGTTAATACAAAAGTGAATCATCGAAGGAATTAACATATGAATAAGCGGATGAGCGGTTGAATAGTTTAATGAGTGAGTGAATACGTCACTGGATGAGGGTTTGACACGTGTGAGTAAATGGATTAGTCATGGCGTGAATGAACGAGTTTGTAATTGAATAACAGCGAGTTAAGTGAATGAGTTCATGAGTGAGTGAGGCAGTGAGTACGTGATTGTGTGAATGAACGAGTAAGCGAATCAGTGAGTAAATTAATGAGCATGTGATGACGTGATGAATGAGCATGTGATGACGTAAATGAATGAGCTAATGATGACGTAAAAGAATGAGCATTGGATGACGTAAATGAATGAGCTAATGATGACGTAAATAAATGAGCATTGGATGACGTAAATGAATGAGCATGTGATGACGTAAATGAATGAGCTAATGATGACGTAAATGAATGAGCATGTGATGACGTAAATCAGAGCGTGCATGATTGAATAAACGAATGATCGAGTAATTGAATGAACACAGGAACAAAGTAATTATTAGGTCAGTTAATCCATGAATGAATGAATGAATGAGAAAGTGAACGAGAGTGTGGATGAATCGTTGAAACGTTACTTAATGAGTGAAGGAGTAAGCGAATGAAGGAATAATTGAATGAGCAAGGGATTAATATAATACCAGAATGAGTGATTTAGTGACTGCATAAACGAACGAAGGATTGGATGAGTGAATGAGTAAGAGAATGAGTGAGGGAATGAGTAAATAAACGAGTCAGTTAATGTGTGAACGAATGAGTGAGCCGATGAGCGAATGAATGAAATAATGAAACAGCAAGGGAATGAGTAAGATAATTATCAAATTAGTAAGCTAATGAACGAGTGATTAAATTCGTGTGTGGGTGAATTAATTTGTAGATGAAATAATGAAATGAGTAGGCCAATGAGTAAGTAAATGGGTGAGTGGAATAGTGAGTAATGAGGAAGGGAACGAGTAAGCTAATGAGTGAAACTATTAAGCAAATACATGAATGAGTGAGTGAATAAGTGGATGGATTAGTACGTTAATGACTGAGTCATAGGTGAGTGAACGAGTACGCGAGTGAGCAAGTGAATGTATGAATGAATGCGTTATTTAATAACTGAATGATTGAGTGAATGAATGAGTGACTGAGTCAGTGAATATGTGAATTCATGAGTTACGAGTGAGCGAAGGAGTCAGCTAATGAGTAAGTAAATGTATATATGAATGAATTATTTTAATAACTGAATGAATGAGTGACTGAATCAATGGATATGTGAATTCTTGACTCACGGGTGAGAGAACGAGTCATCTAATGAGCAAGTGAATGTATAAACGAATGAATGATTTAATAACTGAACGATTGAGTGAATGAATGAGTGACTGAATCAGTGAATATATGAATATATGAGTCACGGGTGGGCGAACGAGTCCGCTAATGAGTAAGTGAATGTATAAATGAATGAGTTATTTAATAACCGAATGATCGAGTGAATGAATGAGTGACCGAGTCGGTGAATGTGTGAATTCGTGAGTCACGGGTGCGCGAATGAATCACGCAATGAGTGAGCGAGTGGTTGAGTGAATGCACGAACGAATTAGCGATGTAGTAAGTGCGATCAATTGGTGAACGCAAGAGTGAATGAATGAGTGAATGGACGATTGAGTGAACGAGTCAGTGAATCAGTAAATGTGTGAACGAGTGAGTAAGCTGATGAGTGAGCGAGCGCTCGAGTGGGTGAATGCACGGACGAATGAGCGATGTAGCAAGTGCGATCAACGGGTGAATGCGAGAGTGAACGAACGTGAGAGTGAATGAGTGAATGGACGAATGAGTGAGCGAACGAACCATCCCCACTCGTCCCAGCAGCGCCGCCCACCACAGCGCCGCGCGCAGCATCGCGACCCGAGGCGTCTCCTGGGACCTCGCTCCTGGGGGTCCAGGCTGTAACGCGGCGTCGTCTTCCTCGGGATCAGCGTCCCGCCGTCTCGAGGGGGTCCCCGTGCCAAGGTCTGGGGCCTCGGGGCGCGGAGTTCAGTTTTGGGATCCAGCTCTGGTGGGTCTGTGGTTCGGCTCAGCGAATTCCCGACTCGCCGTCACTCAGACAAAGTGCCCGTCTCTGGGCGCTGTCCGTGGTGCTGATCCAGGGTTCCTGGGTTCCTGTGGTGATGATGGTGGTGGTGGTGCTGCTTCGGCGGTCTTTCGTGTCTTGGTCCCAGGTCCTAGCGCCCTGGTTCAAGACCGGTACCCGCTGTGCGGACCGCGTTCCTTGCCTGTACCCATGGTTCTGGGTCGGGTTCGGGTTGGGTCCGGTCCAGGTTCCAGTTGGATTCAGTCCAGTTGGGTATGGTTGGGGTACGCTTCGGGTCCGCTTGGGTCCGGTTCAGGTCCGGTTGAGTCCGGTTGAGTCTGGTTGAGTGCGGTCCAGGTCCGGTTGAGTCCGGTTGAGTCTGGTTGAGTGCGGTCTAGGTCCGGTTAGGCCCGGCTCGGGTCTGGTCTGGGTCTGGCTCGGCTGAATTCGGAGTCGAACCTGGGGCGGGCAGTCTGGGGTCGGATGGACCGAGGTTCGCTCGCTGTTACCACGTGCTCGTTGAAGAAGAGATCTTGCGGATGATGATGATGGTGACGCTGATGATGATGGTGGCGCGTGAGTGTGGTGATGATGATGGTGGTAGATGCGAGCGAATCGATACAAGGTGGTGGAGAGACGAGGTGATGGGTGCTGGAGAAACGGAGTGGTGGGTGAGTGATGGAAAAACCAGATGATAGAGAGACGAGGTGATGGGTGGGTGATGGAGAGACCAGGTGATAGAGAGACGAGGTGATGGGGGATGGAGAGCCGAGGTGATGGAGAGACGAGGTGGCGGTGGGTCGGTGGTGCTTGAAGAGCGAGTGAGCGCACGAGCGCACGGGCACACAGAGAGATGAGAGAGAGGATTGTTGAGGCTCCTCACTCGCGTGCCGTCTCTGCCCTCTCTACAAATTGTCCAATGAGACCCTTCTCTCTTCTCTCGTCGCGAGCCTCCACTAACATCTCTCAAACCCCGCACACTAAAGTTGACTCACACACACACAGACACACACAGAGACTCACACACACACACACAGACGCACACACACACACACAGAGTCGTGTTTACAAGCGCACAGGCTGCTGCTGTCTGTGGGGCCCCCTTCGCTCTGCGTTGACGCGCGGAGTGCGATCGGTGGTGGGACGACGCTGAAGAGACTCGGCGCGGGCTGAGTGCCACTCGCGAATGAATCCGCGGAGGAGAGAGGAGGAGGGGGTGGGGGGGGCATGGGGAGGGAAGGGAGGAGGAGGTGGTGGGGGGGGGGGGGGTGAGAGGGGAGGGGGAGCGGGAGGAAGACCCCCCCCAGCGTTTGTCAAGAAACCAACAGACAAGCAGATGCAGACGCACAAAGACAAAGATCCCTCGTGTGGGCATAACACCATCATCAGCAGCATCATCATCAACACCATCACCACCATCACCAAAAGGATGATCAACCATCACCACCGTCATCAGACGCATCATCATCATCACCACCACCATCACCACCCCCATCACCACCACCAGAAGGATCATCACCACCAGATTTCCCCCGTGTAGCCTTGAACAGACTGTTGGGGCAAGTGCTGTGAGCGAGCACCTATGAAGGCCGCCAGCGCCACGCCCGACCGCCTTTGTCTCCCCATTGGCGATGTTAACTCTCTGGACCAGCCTCACTCATTTGAGGCTGAGTCGACCTGTGGGCAGGGCCAGGACAAGTCCGCGTGCTCGTCACCGGTGCTGGCCCTGAGCGGGAGTCGAACTCGGCTCGCCGGGTTCGTGGCGCTGCACGCTAACCGCTGCGCCACCGCTCCCCAAAGACAAAAACATAGGCGCCCCGTATAGCCTAAACAGACTGTTGGGGCAAGTGCTGTGAGCGAGCAGCACCTATGAAGGCCGGCACGGGACACGAGAGGGTGGGGGCCAGCACCACGCCCGGCCGCATTTGTCTCCCCAGTGGCGATGTTTACCACACACCGCACCAGGTACTCATTTGAGGCTGAGTTGACCTAGGGGAGGCCCAGGACCTTGCTCAGATAATCGTCGCTGGAGTTGGCCGTGAGCGGGAATCTGGTTCATATCGCAGCGCGCTCACCACAACACTGCCGCTCCCCGCCCACAGACGCACAGAGACGCATAGAGACACGCACAGAGACACAAAGACAAAGGTCCCCCGTGTAGCCTGTAACAGACTGCTGGGGCAAGTGCTGTTAGCGAGTAGCACGCCACACGAGGGGGTGGGTGGCCAGCACCTCGAACTGCCGCCGTTGAGATACATGAACACTGAGACACACAGAGACACGCACACAGAGACACACAGACACACACACACAGAGACACACACACAGAGACACACAGTGACACCACACAGAGACACACACACGGAGACACACACACAGCGACACACACACAGTGACACGAACGAAGAGACACACACACAGAGACACACACACACAAAACACACACACAGAGACACGCACACAGAGACACGCACGAAGAGACACACGGAGACACGCAGAGACACACAGAGACACGCACACAGAGACACGCGGAGACACACGGCGACACACAGAGACACGCACACAGAGACACGCGGAGACACACGGCGACACACAGAGACACGCACACAGAGACACGCGGAGACACACGGCGACACACAGAGACACGCACATAGAGACAGATGCTCACACACACACAGATTTATGTCAGATGATATTTTAAAAATGTTAATTAATGCAAACTAATAGTTTCATGTAATAGTATGTATGCACATATTATATACTTTAGCAAACACATTGTCATGCGTAATGCACAATAAATACGCGCTTTAATATGTTATGTTGCCCGTGGTGTATCTGAAAGATGTGTGTGGGTAATGTGAATTAAAAATGTGCTTAGGACAATACGTTAGCGGTGGGGGGTGGAGGGGGGTGGGGGGAGGGATTGGGGGGAGGGGTAATGGTGGTGGGGGGGCTGCCCGTGAGTGTTGCACAGCACGGGACGTGGCTCACAGCGTGACCCACGACTACTCTGGTAGCCGTGGGTCAACAACAACAACAACACAGGGAGTGTTGTTGTTGTTGTCACACACACAGGGAGTGTTGTTGTTGTTGTCACACACACAGGGAGTGCTGTTGTTGTCACACACACAGGGAGTGTTGTTGTTGTTGTCACACACACAGGGAGTGTTGTTGTTGTTGTCACACACACAGGAGGGTGTGTTGTTGTTGTTGTCACACACACAGGGAGTGTTGTTGTTGTTGTCACACACACAGGGATTGTTGTTGTTGTTACATACACACAGGGAGTGTTGTTGTTGTCACACACACAGGGAGTGTTGTTGTTGTTGTCACACACACAGGGAGTGCTGTTGTTGTCACACACACAGGGAGTGTTGTTGTTGTCACACACAGGGAGTGTTGTTGTTGTCACACACAGACAGGGAGTGTTGTTGTTGTCACACACAGACAGGGAGTGCTGTTGTTGTCACACACAGGATTGTTGTTGTTGTCACACACAGGGAGTGTTGTTGTTGTCACACACAGACAGGGAGTGTTGTTGTTGTCACACACAGGGAGTGTTGTTGTTGTCACACACAGACAGGGAGTGCTGTTGTTGTTACATTTATGTGAAATAGTTTTGCGGTAGCCGGGCCAGGGCGAGCAGAGATTTTTCTGGTCCAGCGCACACAGACAAAGATCCCCCGTGTAGCCTTAACAGACTGTAGGGGCAAGTGCTGTTAGCGAGTAGCACCTATGAAGGCCGGCACGGCACACGAGGGGGTGGGTGGCCAGTGCCACGCCCGGCCGCCTTTGTCTCCCCAGTGCTAGCGATGTTTACACACCGCACCAGGCACTCATTTGAGGCTGAGTCGACCTAGGGGAGGCCCAGGACCTTGCTCAGATAATCGTCACTGGTGTTGGCCATGAGCGGGAATCGAACTGGGACACACAGCCACACACACTGACACGCACAGACA
>NC_136336.1:7453889-7609307 GCF_964198595.1 Lampetra fluviatilis
ATCTGCCTCAGTGGCCCACGATCACAAATCCCTATTCAACTTAATCAAAAAAGTAACCTGCAGCGCCACACCTATTACCATCATTAGGGGAAAAGACGGTGATACAATCTCCGACCCCCAGGAACAGGTTTGCAGATTTGCTGAGCATTTCTGTGAGGTCCTGAGGGAGGGGAAATCCCTCAGCCAGGAAAACATCATGGCACAAAGTGGGGATAACCCTGCTGAGGCTGCGGTGCCTCAAATATTGGAAGAAAAAGTCACCCCCTGTGAGTGGCTGGCTGAGGTGCCATCTGTTGAGGAAGTACTGAAGGCGATCCGGAGTCTGAGACCAGGCAAGGCACCGGGCAGAGATGATCTCCCAAGCGAAATGCTGAGGGAGGGTGGCGTTTGTGCACAGACTGCCCTACATGACATCATAACAACAGTCTGGGCCACTGGACGGGTTCTGCAGGATTGGAAGGATGCCCTGGTGGTCCCCCTCTTTAAGAAGGGGGACCGCACAGACTGTAACAGTTACAGGGGCATCTCACTCCTCAGTGTGCCGGGAAAGGTCCTGGCAAGGATTATTCAACATCGCCTTGCTAGGCACGCTGAGGAGAGGCTTGCGGAGTCCCAATGCGGTTTCAGGAAAGGGCGTCTTGCACAGATGCCATATTTTCTGTCCGTCTGCTACAGCAGAGGTGTAGGGAATTCCAACAAGACCTACATTTCTGCTTTATTGACCTGGTCAAGGCCTATGATACCAACAGTAGGCCTGGGCTCTGGGTTGTTCTTCATGCTTTCGGAGTCCCTGACCCTCCGCTCACGATCATTAAGGACCTTCATGATGGTGAGCGGGCCCGGGTAAAACTACGTGGCCGGGAGTCAGAGCCATTTCTTGTACACCTTGGGGTGCAACAGGGATGTCCTCTGGCTCCCACATTATTTAACATCTATTTTGATCACGTAGTTCCTTCAATGGCTGTACCGGGGAATTTCCATTTGGTACAGATATAATGGGAAGCTGATCGATGCCCGGGTGCGATCAAGGGATGGCTCCCTATTGGTCAACCACGTTATGTATGTCGATGATTTGGTAATAGCTGCTCATTCAGAGGAGGAGTTGGAGACGCTGCTGCTGAGACGGGAGCGTGCCACTAAGAGGTGGGGCCTTACCATCAGCCCCACCAAAACTAAGCACCTGCCTGGGTATTTTGTACCATCGGGCACTCCACCCCCACAACTCCCAATCGGTGATGGGGCAGTTATGGAGAGAGTGGAGAGTTTCCCATAAACTGGGCAGTGTGCTCATGACCAGCTCCGGTTTGGCAGCGGAGGTCTCACTCCGATTCAGTCGAGCGGCATTATATTTTCATCGGTTGCGTAACGCTGTGTGGAAGCTACCTGGTCTGTCGATCCGCACGATGCTTCAGGTCTTCTCGGCCACAGTCATTCCCTCCCTTCTCTACGCTTGCGAAACGTGGACCCCCCTAATGGAGCATCTTCGCCGGTTAGAAACATTTACGCTGGCCTGCCTACGATCCATCCTGGGTTTAACCAGACTGGATTGTGTGAGGAGCTCACAAATCCTTGAAAGATTTGGGCATAGTCCCATCGGTGAGCTCCTCCGGCAGGCAAGGCTGGGTCATGTAGCCCGCAGGTCGCATAGAGTGGGCTTAACGGGCACGACATGGGCTGGAGAAGAGATGGAGTGATGTGGTACAGGAAGACGTGGAGCTGAGTGGACTTGCCGATGAGTGGTACCAGCGGTGTCAAGATCGGCCTCTGTGGAGGCTCGTGAAGGACGCTACTGGGCAGTTGGAGGCAGTCGCCCTCCAGCAACAACGGAGGGCAGAGAAGCGACGCTCACAACAACGAGCGGAGCGCTGGGCGAATAAAACACAGCAAGATGGCGCAGTAGAGGGTACAGCTGGTGCATCTACCAGTCGTCATCTCAGCCAGCCAACCCATGGTACCTGCTGGGTCTGTCCCGAGACCTGCTCCTGTCAGCGGCGAGCCTTCGACACTTGATGCTCATGGCGGTACCCCGGGGTACAAAATAATACAAACTGGCCGAGGCAATTAAATATTTTATTTCTGGGACACTTTTTTTCCCAGCGGTGTACTTCACTCCGCGACTGGGGTACCAATCAATCCGACATCGGTGCCACTCCGCGATGTCGAAACGCAGCGAGGGCGATTGCGCCGAGACCCTGAACGCTCGCGGTACGTGGCACCGTGGTGGTGGTGCATCGTCGTGTCCAGCTCGTCCAGATGAGTCGATTGCCGCGTCGCCCACCATCAACAGACTAGGAACGACTGCATCACGGACATTGTGCGAGAGCCGGGGTGCTATACTACTATGGTACTGCCATGAGGTTCACGTCACGCGGCCTCAAAGTGCACCTAGCCTGGCATAGGCGCCGTGGTGATGTCACCGTCACTTGGTTGTGAACGGCGGATGTTGGTATTGGTGTGTCTGTGTTGTGTGTCTTGTGTGTGTCTGTGTGTCTTTGCTGTGTGTCTGTGTGTGTCTGTCTTTGTTGTGTGTCTGTGTTTGTGTGTGGGTCTTTGTTGTGTCTGTGTGTGTCTTTGTTGTGTCTGTGTGTGTGTCTGCGTGTCTTTGTTGTGTGTCTCTGTGTGTCTGCGTGTGTCTGTGTGTGTCTTTGTTGTGTGTCTGTGTGTGTCTGTGTGTGTGTCTTTGTTGTGTGTCTGTGTGTGTCTTTGTTGTGTGTCTGTGTGTGTCTGTGTGTGTGTCTTTGATGTGTGTCTCTGTGTGTCTGCGTGTGTCTGTGTGTGTCTGTGTGTGTCTTTGTTGTGTGTCTGTGTGTGTGTCTTTGTTGTGTGTCTCTGTGTGTCTGTGTGTGTGTCTGTGTGTGTGTTTGTTGTGTCTTTTTATGTGTTATGAGCGGTGGCGCAGCGGTTAGCGACCCAAGTTCGATTCCCACTCACGGCCAACAACAATTACAATTATATGAACCGGTCCTGAACCTCCCCTAGGTCGACTCAGCCTCAAATGAGTACCTCGTGGCGGTGTGTAAACATCGCCACTGGGGAGACAAAGGCGGCCGGGTTTGGTGCTAGTCACCCTCTCCCTCATGCGCCGTGCTGTGCTGGCCTTCATAGTTGCTGCTTGCTAACAGGAGCACTTGCCCCAAAGCGTGTGTAGACTATACGGGGGACCTTTGTTTGTGTCTGTGTGTGCACGCGACATCTGCTGAGATGCGCGTTCAAAAACAATAATTTACATCACCATCATCATCACCATCATCACCATCATCACCATCATCACCCTCATCATCACCCTCATCATCACCCTCATCATCACCCTCATCACACACATATCACAAAGACAAAGATCCCCCGTGTAGCCTTACCAGACTGTTGGGGCAAGTGCTGTTAGCGAGCACCTATGAAGGCCGGCACGGCACACGAGGGGGTGGGTGGCCAGCACCACGCCCGACCGCCTTTGTCTCCCCAGTGGCAATGTTTACACACCGTACAAGGTACTCATTTGAGGCTGAGTCGACCTAGGGGATGCCCAGGACCGGTTCAGATAATCGTCACTGGTTTTGGCCGTGAGCGGGAATCGAACCCGCGTCGCCAGGTTCGTAGCGCAGCGTAGCGCTGACCACTACACTACCGCTCCCCACACACACACCCATCACCACACACACACATCAACACACACATCAACACACACACATCACCACACACACATCACCACACACATCAACACACACACACATCACCACACACACACATCAACACACACACACATCACCACACACACATCACCACACACACATCACCACACACACACACATCACCACACATACATCACCACACACACACCCATCACCACACACACACACATCACCACACACACATCACCACACACACACATCACCACACACACCCCACCACACACGACCATCACCACACACCCCCACCACACACGACCATCACATACACCCATCACCATACACACATCACCACACACACCCATTACCACACACACACATCACCACACACACACACGTCACCACACACACATCACCACACACACATCACCACACACACCCATCACCACACACACATCACCACACACATCCATCACCACACACACACATCACCACACACACACATCACCACACACACACATCACCACACACACACATACATCTCCTCCACGACCATCACAACATTCCCATCACCCTCAACACTCACACCGCACGCACCATTCATGTGCTGCTAGCGCCACCTCGCGGTCACCAAGGCGACGGTTCCCCCGGACAGGCAGCCCTCGGTTTACAACAGGGATGCGGTTTACAACGCGCGTCAAACCAAGTGTCGTGAATCGGAATAGCTCATCGCATTAAATTCATCCCGAGTACAACTCAGGGAACGTGGATCGGACGGTGTCATTCCAACGCTACTCTTAACCTTACAACATTTAAAATATATATACCATATATATATACCATGAGTATGGAATCATAGGGAAAACGCAGCTCTGTGTCATTGTCTCGCGGTCTGGATGCAGTCTGTATAGTTCTACAGCGACCTCCCTCTGACTCCGATTTCCTCCGAAGTAGAATTATCCGGACTCGTTCGTCTTCCTTCCTACTCAGAGACATCTTGGGTCTGCAGAAACAAAAACACAAAATACCAATTAGTGAGTTTTTTTCTCCATGATGCGATATGGGCCACCATGTATATACGGGGCGCTTCAACAACAACGTGAACACTGCCGAGAAATGTTCAACGACGCCACGAGAAACGAGCCGCCTCCGGGCTCTGTTGTGGATTTGCTCTCCAACACACCGGTTAGTGCTGTGCTAGTTACTAGTACAACACACCGGTTAGTGCTGTGCTAGTTACTAGTACAACACACCGGTTAGTGCTGTGCTAGCTACTAGTACAACACACCGGTTAGTGCTGTGCTAGTTACTAGTACAACACACCGATTAGTGCTGTGCTAGTTTCTAGTACAACACACCGGTTAGTGCTGTGCTAGTTACTAGTACAACACACCGGTTAGTGCTGTGCTAGTTACTAGTACAACACACCGATTAGTGCTGTGCTAGTTACTAGTACAACACACCGATTAGTGCTGTACTAGTGACTAATTGGCACGTTCTGTTTACGTAACGAACCTCACTAGTTGGCTGTGTCGGTTGGTGGCGGGTTTAACGACACATTTATATATTTACGCGATCTACCCCCAAAAACCTGTGTGTATGTACCCCTGTGTGTACGTATCTGTATGTATGTACCCGTGTGTGTGTGTATCTTAATGTACCCCGGTGTATGTATCTGTATGTATGTATCTGGATGTACCCCTGTGTGTATGGATCTATCTGTATGTATCTGTATGTATGTGTAGTGGTGTTACATGGATCACTCCGGCGCGTAGCGCCAAGTGACACAGGCACAGAGGCTGACACACCGTGCAGTGCCACTCAGTGGGCCACTGGGGGCCTGATGAGTCCTACCGACAGAGGAGGGGATTTCCGCCCCGACCAGCGCCGCAGGGAATCACCACAGAGCGGGCCACTGGGAGAGTGTGGTGGGGGGCGGCTGGTGGTAGGGACCACGTGAGGACGAGTCACCCCGGCACCAGCTTAAGCACGTGATGGGCCGGGGTGAGTAATGTGGGCCAAAGGTGAACGAGGCGGCACGGGGGGAGTAGCTGAGAACGTCTGGAGAGTTCCCGAAGGGGGCGTGGTTAAGGGCGGAGCCAGAGAGGGAACAGGTGCGGTGTAGCCTGGAACCGTCGGGGATATTCTGGACGTAGGGCGCGGCCGAGGGTGGAGCCAGGCCACGCCGAGAGAGATAAAAGGGAAGCCCCGATCACAGATCCGGGCTGTCTGCAGGTGAAGTGGAACCCAAGTGCTACGTCTACGTCTTTGACATCGTGGGTCAGGCAGCCCGTTGGCTGCTCTGACCCGATTATAGTTATCCCGGATGCAAGAGAAATAGGGGTATTGTGGTCCTATGCGTGACAAGAGTGATAACAGGTGTATTTAGTCCCGTGTGTAACGGTGTTGCGTAAAGTGAAGAATAAACGTTGTTGCCTCCTAAATAGTGTCTCTGAATGACTCACTACATTTGGTGTCAGAAGTGTTAACGATTAACTTTACAATAACTAGTTAGGAAAGAATAGTAAAATATGTCAAGTTCGAGATTGTCACTCACCGTGATGTTGACGTGCGATGACGATGCCTTAGCGGCTTTTTACGCGATTCCCCCATTGGAGAGAACAACGTTGACGACGGCGTGCGCGCAGATGGCATCTGTTTTTGACCCGCCGTCCCATGTGTGACAGAAGTTTGCCGCACGGAGATGGGGGGAGGCCGAGACGCCCCTCGCGTTCTGCAGCGCACCAACGTCGCCGGGCCAAGCGGTGTACCCTCAAATGGACCAGGCAGGGTTGGACTCTCTGGTTCTGGAACAACTGTTGGCGTTGGTACCAGACATGGGCGTTTTTTTGCCCGCCACAGAAGATGAACATCTCTTAGGGTAGCACGCTGTATCCAGGCTTACTGTAATTTGCGGCGGCGAGTCGGATTGGCCGCGTGCGCTGGACCGCCGGGAGACATCGAAAAACTAGAGGAAAAGGAGCCCCCTCCAGTTTGTGCATCGCTTGTGGGGAGTCAGCGGGCGAGGACCGACGTGGGATGGCGGCAGGAGCAGAGACTGCAGGGGAAGGTGGTCTCTTCCCCGTGGAAGGCGCCCACCACCTGCTTCAGGCGCGGCCTGCCCGGCCACGTCTCCAAGGGATGCCGTGCCGAGCCGGGACAGCTCGTCGCGCCTCCATCGTTCTCCACCCCGCCGACCTCCGCTCCTCCGAGCCCAAAGGCGAGTCGAAGTGCATCACACACCTGGCCTACACAGTCACCTCGGGCGTCTCCGTCGCAGACCGAGTCGGGGTCGCGCGGCGCTGGTTTTAATCGTGTCGCGGCGCGTGAGGTGCATAATCTCGAGGGTGTTGGATGGCCGCGGCGTCCGGGTCAGTGGATGGCGTTGGCACATAGGGTCGTAGCGGCAGCAGCGGGATCGTCAGCAATTGTAGGGACGGTGCAGGGTGTAGATGTCTGGGTGTTGATAGATACTGGCGCATCCACCACCATAATTTCGGAACAAATTTACAGGTCGTTGCCGCAAACACGTTCCTTCGGAGTGGGCAGGTAGGAACTTGGTTGGACAACGCATTCGTACGACCCGTGTCACGCGGCGTAAGCTGCGTGGGGCGGCGCGTCATGTGGTGCTGAGCCCGCCCGAAGCGCTCTATGAAATACAAATCAAGGGCGTGGCTATGCACGACAGACAGACAAATAATCCCTGGTGAGCAGTGTGGAATTGTTGTTCCTACCTGTAAAATCGATTTGTTTGGAACCTGTAGGGAGTACTTGTGTCGCCGTTAATGGCGGGAGTTTGGGCATTGTGGGTCAGATAATTGCAACGGTTCGGATCGGAGATATTGAGATGACAGGACCAGTGCTGGTCTCAAAGTCACTGGCTGTACCTTGCCTATTGGGGACCGACTTTTGCAGAAGATGCCCCTTAGAATACTGGTGGGCCAGGATTGTGTTGAACTGCCGTCGGGGAGTCGGTTGGCGTTCTTGTCGGCCCCGACTCGATTGAGTGCGGCGCATGTTACAGTTCCTGCCCTGGTGAGCAAGACTGTTCGCGTTCCCCCGGGAGCACAAATGCTCGTGCCGTTACGACTGCGAAAGCAGCTCGACTGAGAAATTATGGCGGGGGGGATTTTCCTGACTCCCTCGAACAGGGCAGTTAAGGGTCTCATGCTGGTGGGAGCCCAGGCGATTGTGAGGGGGGATCAGGAACCTTCCCTCCAGGTTTTGAATGCTGGATTGCGTACCCCGGTTGTGCAGGCGGGTACGGTTTTGGCTCACGCGACGGCTGCTTGTCGTGAAGAGACCAGCGAAGTAGCCGCTCATGTTGAGGTTTCAGTGGAGCACGGAGCGGCGGTGGACGGGTCGTAGATGGATGCGTTGTGTGCTGATGAGTGAGCAGAGGGGCGAGTTATGAGCCTTGCTTCGGGAGTTCTCTGACGTTTTAGGCAAAAGTAGATTTGATATGGGACGCACGTCTTTGATGCATCATCATATTGATAATACCGCTCCCATCCGACAAAATTCGTTTGGGTTTAGCCCAAACGAAAAGGACCTTGTGCGGCAGGCGGTCGACGAGATGTCGGCTGCTGACATTATTTCTCCGTCTACCAGTCCGTGTGGGGCGCCCATCGTCCTGGTTAAGACGATGGGCCGGGGTGAGCAATGTGGGCCAAAGGTGAACGAGGGGGCACATGGGGAGTAGCTGAGAACGTCTGGAGAGTTCCTGAAAGAGCCAGAGAGGGAACAGGTGCGGTGTAGCCTGGAACCGTCGGGAATATTCTGGACGCAGGGCGTGGCCGAGGGTGGAGCCAGGCCACGCCGAGAGAGGGATAAAAAGGAAGCCCCGATCACAGATCCGGGCTGTCTGCAGGTGAAGTGGAACCCAAGTGCTACGTCCCCGTCTTCGACTTCGACATCGTGGGTCAGGCAGCACGTTGGCTGCTCCGACCCGATTCTAGTTATGCCGTATGCAAGACAAATCGGTGTATTTAGTCCCGTGTGTAACGGTGTTGCGTAAAGTGTAGAATAAACGTTGTTGCCTCCTAAATAGTGTCTCTGAATGACTCACTACATTTGTATCTGCATGTACCCCCTGTGTGAGTGTATTGTATGCACTCGTATGTATGTGTCTATCTGTATATATCTGTATGTACCCCAGTGTGTACGTGTCTGTGTGTATGTGTCTGTATGTACCCCAGTGTGTATGTGTCTGTATGTACCCCAGTGTGTATGTGTCTGTATGTATGTGTCTGTATGTACCCCAGTGTGTATGTGTCTGTATGTATGTGTCTGTATGTATGTGTCTGTATGTACCACTGTGTGTATGTGTCTGTGTGTATGTGTCTGTATGTACCCCTGTGTGTATGTGTCTGTATGTACCACTGTGTGTGTGTGTGTCTGTATGTACCACTGTGTGTATGTGTGTCTGTGTGTATGTGTCTGTATGTACCTCTGTGTGTGTGTGTGTCTGTGTGTATGTGTGTGTATGTACCCCTGTGTGTATGTGTGTGTATGTACCCCTGTGTGTGTCTGTACGTGTGTAGCTTGCAACAACCCGACACCACCCGTTTGGACAACCACAGCTGCCTGCCCAGGCTGAGGCCGGACAGCTGCTGCTGCAGGAATAGCACGCGGCACGCGCAGCCTGCACAAAAACAAAGGTCCCCCGTGTAGCCTCAACAGACTGTTGGGGCAAGTGCCGGTTTAGCGAGTAGCAGCACCTATGAAGGCCGGCATGGCGCACGAGGGAATGGGTGGCCAGCACCACGCCCGGCCGCCTTTGTCTCCCCAGTGGCGACGTTTTTACACACCGCACCAGGTACTCATTTGAGGTGAAGGAGGCCCGCATTGCTAAGTGCCACTGTTGTTGGCCGTGAGCGGGAGTCGAACTCGGCTCACCAGCTTCGCGTGTTCTAAAGGCCAAAGCGCAGTCCTACGACTGCTCGCTCACCTCGCTGCTGGCGGAAAACCTCCAGAAAACCCAAATATTCACGCGGGTGTCGCGCCCGGCCGCCTTTGTATCCCCGATGTTTGATACTCACCGCACCAAAGGCGCTAGTTTGAGACCGAGTCAACCTAGACGAGGCCCAGAACTGGTTCAGAATATTCGCCAATGACTTTGGGTCCGTGAGCCGAAGTCAAAAACTCGCTGGGTGCGCTAACCGCTGCGCCACCGCTCCCGGCCTCACACCCACTCACGAAAATACACACACGCGATCTCACACACACGATCTCACACACACACACACGGAGACACACACGGACATACACACACGGAGGCACATAGCAAGGCGAGACGCGACCTTGCAGACCGCTATTCGTTCACGCTGGACAGGACACAGGGGGAGGAAGACAGTCAGACACAGACAGACACAGACAGACACACAGACAGACATACAGACACACACAGAGACAGACACAAACAGACACACAGACAGACACAGACACACACAGACACACACAGACAGACAGACCTACCCGCAAGAGACGTGCGTAACACACAGCCACCTTAAACGTCGAGTCAAAGACAGACAGACAGACGGAGACACACACACAGAGACACACGGAGACACACACACACGGAGACACACACACACACGGAGACACACGGAGACACACACACGGAGACACACACACACGGAGACACACTCACACGGAGACACACACGGAGACACACGGAGACACACTCACACGGAGACACACACACACGGAGACACACACACACGGAGACACACACGGAGACACACGGAGACACACTCACACGGAGACACACACACACGGAGACACACTCACACGGAGACACACACGGAGACACACGGAGACACACTCACACGGAGACACACACACGGAGACACACTCACACGGAGACACACACGGAGACACACGGAGACACACTCACACGGAGACACACACACACGGAGATAGACACACACACGGAGACACACACGGAGACAGACACACACGGAGACACACACACACGGAGACACACACAGACACACACACGGAGACAGACACACACGGAGACACACGGAGACACACACACGGAGACAGACACACACGGAGACAGACATACACACAGACACACACACACGGAGGCACACACAGACACACAACCATGCGTCCCTTTGGCTGAGAGCGCGACGGGAGGCAGGAGGAGCAGCACGGCGAGAAGGAAGAGGGGGGACACGGAGAGACGGGGACGTAGGGGAACAACCACAACAACCACAACAACAACAACAACCACAACAACAACATAAACATGAGAGAGGGTGTCAGATAGGAGGTTCGCAGGGAGGAGAGAGCGGAGATCAAAGTGAGTACGAGGTCACAGAGAGTCTGTAGAGCGAGAACGAGGCTGCTGCTGCTGGTGGTCTCAAGAGGAGCTGTGGAACAGATCGCGCGGTTCGGAACGCGATGCCCAGGCCGGCTCGATGTTCGGATCAACGGGCACCCAACCCCGCCGACACCGAGAGAGACACCACCACCGCCACCACCTCCACTACCACCACCACCAACATCATCGCCACGACAACGCCAAATATGACGGCAGTGAAATCGGCCAAGAAGAGGCCACTGGCGATGTCATCATCATCGTCGTCTCTCTCATCATCATCATCATCTCTGTCATCATCATCGTCATCCTCCTCTTCCTCCTCCTCCTCCGCCACGGCTGTGGGGAGGAGGAGGCGCCGGGCTCGAGCCCTGCCCGGGGCGACCCGCCAGCGGCAGGCGGCCAACGCTCGCGAGAGGGACCGCACGCACAGCGTGAACTCCGCCTTCAGCGCCCTGCGGACGCTCATCCCGACCGAGCCCGCCGACAGGAAACTCTCCAAGATTGAGACTCTGCGCCTCGCCTCCAGTTACATCTCGCACCTGGGCAACGTGCTCCTCAAGGGGCAAGGCCATGGCGATGGTGGTGGGGGTGGTCGGGAGGACGAGGAGCAAAACGATGATGATGGAGATGATGATGATGGTGATGATGGTGATGGCGAGAATGGAGTTGGCTTTTGCTGTCATGGCAGACGCGGCCACGTGCAGCTGTTGAATGGGCACGGAGACCCTGCGCCCAGAGCGATCTGCACCTTCTGCCTGAGCAGCCAACGCAAGATGGTGAGTGTGCCTGCGAGACTTGGGTTCCATCCCGGACCCTGGCGACTGCCTGTCGTTGTCCACGTGGAGTCGTTGTGCTCTCTCCGTGTCTCTCCCCGTGGTGGTCCCAGCCTGGACCCCTCTCCAGGTTTCCCCGTCCTCCTCCACACTGACAATCACCGCGCGGTCACATTGCTTGGCTTCTGCCGCTGTAAATTCCCACGTGCGGTGACGACGACAATGATGACGACGATTATGACAATATCAGCCACTGCGAGGCTGAGCTGTCATCGTCACGTGTGCGGCCAGCTCGCTCCTTCTGAGAAAATAGAAACACCCATTAGCGACCAGCTAAAGTACGAGCTACCAGGTTAAAAGAAAACAATATGCGTACCTAGCCTGGCACCAAAGGTTGTGGATGTTGTGGATTGGCCATTGTGTGCCACCGGAATTACCCAATCGGGATTCCACACAGCAGCAGCAGCAGCAGTTATTACCCTGAGGGCATTCGTCTGGCAGCAGACAAATGCCCTGAGAGCACTTTTGCCAAAGCGACTGGTCGCCTCTTGAGTTGTCCCCTGGTTAAACTCAAGTAGCTTGAACCCACTCACTCACCCACTCAGTCATTCACCCACCCACACACTCATTCACACACCCACTCACTCACCCACAATCTCATTCACTCACTCACCAACCCACACACTCATTCACTCACCCACCCACACACTCATTCACTCACTCGTTTACTCACCCACCCACACACTCATTCACTCACCCACCCACACACTCATTCACTCACTCGTTCACTCACCCACCCACACACTCATTCACTCACCCACCCACACACTCATTCACACACCCACTCACTCACCCACACTCATTCACTCACTCACCAACCCACACACTCATTCACTCACCCACCCACACACTCATCCACCCACACACTCATTCACTCATTCGTTCACTCACCCACCCACACACTCATTCACTCACTCGTTCACTCACCCACCCAAACACTCATTCACTCACTCGTTCACTCACCCACCCACACACTCATTCACTCACTCACCAACCCACATACTTATTCACTCACCCACCCACACATTCATTCACTCACCCACATGCACACTCATTCACTCACTCACCAAGCCACACACTCATTCACTCACCCACCCACACACTCATTCACTCACTCACCAAGCCACACACTCATTCACTCACCCACCCACACACTCATTCACTCACTCGTTCACTCACCCACCCACTCATTCACTTACCCTCCCACACGCTCATGCACTCAGCCACTCACTCACTCTTGTAAATGAAACTCTATCCTGGTCTCTTGAGTTCTCCGCTGGTTAAACTCAAGCCACTTGATGTGTGTGTGTTTAGATGTGTGTGTGTGTTTAGATGTGTGTGTGTTTAGATGTGTGTGTGTTTAGTGGGGAGCGGTAGTGTAGCGGTTAGCGCGCTACACTATGAACCTGGCGACCCGGGTTCGATTCCCGCTCAAGGTCAACACTAGTGACGATTATTTGAACCGGTCCTGGGCCTCCCCTGGGTCGACTCAGCCTGAAATGAGTACCTGGTGCGGTGTGTAAACATCGCCACTGGGGAGACAAAGGCGGTCGGGCGTGGTGCTGGCCACCCATCACCTCGTGTACCGTTCTGGCCTTCATAGGTGCTCGCTAACAGCACTTGCCCCTACAGTATGTGAAGGCTATACGGGGGATCTTTGTCTGTATATTTGTGTCTTTAGATGTGTGTGGGTTTCGATGTGAGTGTGTGGGTTTAACCAGGCTGGATTGTGTGAGGAGCTCACAAATCCTCGAAAGATCTGGACAAAGTCCCATTGGTGAGCTCCTCCTGCAGGCAAGGCTGCGTTGGCTGGGTCATGTAGCCCGCATGCCCAATCACCGCATGCCCAATCACCGCATGCCTAAACAGCTTTTGTTCGGTCGGATCGAGGGGGCTAAACGGGCGCGGCACGGGCTAGAGAGGAGATGGAGTGATGTGGTACAGGAAGACGTGGAGCTGAGTGGACTTGCCCCCGATGACCGGTACCAGCGGTGTCAAGATCGGCCTTTGTGGAGGAGGCTCGTGAAGGACGCTACTGGGCAGTTGGAGGCAGTC
The DNA here is from genome assembly GCF_964198595.1 of Lampetra fluviatilis. Classification (NCBI taxonomy): domain Eukaryota; kingdom Metazoa; phylum Chordata; class Hyperoartia; order Petromyzontiformes; family Petromyzontidae; genus Lampetra; species Lampetra fluviatilis. The sequence goes on from NC_136336.1 coordinate 7,467,734, forward strand.
GCCCTCCAACAACAACGGAGGGCGGAGGAGCGACGCTCACAACAACGAGCGGAGCGCCGGGTGCCTAAAGCACAGCAAGTTGGCACAGCAAGGGGCACAGGTGGTGCATCAGCCAGTAATCTCGGTCATCTCAGTCAGTCGACCCGTGGCACCTGGGTCTGCCCCATGACCTCCTGCCAGCGGGAGTTCGACACTTCACGTGGCCTCAAGGTGCACCTAGCCTGGCACAAGCGTCGTGGTGACGTCACCCTCACTTAGTGGCGAATGGCGGTTGTTATGTGTGTGTTTAGGTGTGTGTGTGTGTTTAGATGTGTGTGTGTATAGGTAAAGGTGTTTTTACACACAATGGCTAGTGTGTGTGTCTTTGTCATAGGTGCTAGCTAACAAGACTTGCCCCAACAGCCCGTGAAGGCTGTACGGGCGATCCTTGTCTTTGTTTGTGTCAGTGTGTTTGGGAATTTTTGTTGCAGCGGTTAAGCGCGCAGCGCTACGAACCTGGCGACCTGAGTTCGATTCCCGCTCACGGCCAACACCGGTGACGATTATCTGAATCGGTCCTGGGCCTCCCCTGGGTCGACTCAGCCTCAAGTGAGTACCTGGTGCGGTGTGTAAAGCATCGCCACTGGGGAGACAAAGGCGGCCGGGCGTGGTGCTGGCCACCCACCCCTCGTGTGCTGTGCCGGCCTTCATAGGCGCTGCTCGCAGTTTCGCTGCTACTCCTCCGCATCCGTTGAAGGAGCGCAGACTACAGTGGGTTCTATGGGTCTCTATGTGTCTCTATAGGGCTCAGTGTATCTCTATAAGTCTCTGTGCATCTCTATGAGTCTCTATGCATCTCACTGGGTCTCTGTGGGTTCACTGTGCGGTCCATAGCTTTGGTTGCCTGGACACAGTCGCACCACTGTGACTGTGTCTTTAATGGATCTTAATGGGTCTCTATGTGTCTCTATATGGCTCTATGTATCTCTGTGTATCTCCATGTGTTTACTATATGGTCCCACAGTTTGCGATGCATGTCCACGGCGCAGCATCGGCCTGGTGACCGTGATGTCCTGACGGTATTGCCGGAGATGGTTCTGATGGTGCAGTTGATGATGGATCTGATGGTGCAGTTGATGATGGATCTGATGGTGCAGTTGATGATGGTTCTGATGGTGAGGTTGATGATGGTTCTGATGGTGCAGTTGATGATGGATCTGATGGTTCAGTTGATGATGGATCTCATGGTGCGGTTGATGATGGTTCTGATGGTGCAGTTGATGATGGATCTGATGGTTCAGTTGATGATGGATCTAATGGTGAGGTTGATGATGGTTCTGATGGTGCAGTTGATGATGGATATGATGGTGTAGTTGATGATGGATCTGATGGTGCGGTTGATGATGGATCTGATGGTTCAGTTGATGATGGATATGATGGTGCAGTTGATGATGGATCTGATGGTGCAGTTGATGATGGATCTGATGGTGCAGTTGATGATGGATATGATGGTGCAGTTGATGATGGATGTGATGGTGCAGTTGATGATGGATATGATGGTGCAGTTGATGATGGATATGATGGTGCAGTTGATGATGGATCTAATGGTGAGGTTGATGATGGTTCTGATGGTGCAGTTGATGATGGATATGATGGTGTAGTTGATGATGGATCTGATGGTGCGGTTGATGATGGATCTGATGGTTCAGTTGATGATGGATATGATGGTGCAGTTGATGATGGATCTGATGGTGCAGTTGATGATGGATCTGATGGTGCAGTTGATGATGGATATGATGGTGCAGTTGATGATGGATGTGATGGTGCAGTTGATGATGGATATGATGGTGCAGTTGATGATGGATATGATGGTGCAGTTGATGATGGATCTCATGGTGCGGTTGATGATGGTTCTGATGGTGCAGTTGATGATGGATCTGATGGTTCAGTTGATGATGGATCTGATGGTGAGGTTGATGATGGTTCTGATGGTGCAGTTGATGATGGATATGATGGTGTAGTTGATGATGGATCTGATGGTGCGGTTGATGATGGATCTGATGGTTCAGTTGATGATGGATATGATGGTGCAGTTGATGATGGATCTGATGGTGCAGTTGATGATGGATCTGATGGTGCAGTTGATGATGGATATGATGGTGCAGTTGATGATGGATGTGATGGTGCAGTTGATGATGGATATGATGGTGCAGTTGATGATGGATATGATGGTGCAGTTGATGATGGATCTCATGGTGCGGTTGATGATGGTTCTGATGGTGCAGTTGATGATGGAGCTGATGGTGCAGTTGATGATGGATATGATGGTGCAGTTGATGATGGATCTGATGGTGAGGTTGATGATGGTTCTGATGGTGCAGTTGATGATGGATATGATGGTGTAGTTGATGATGGATCTGATGGTGCAGTTGATGATGGATCTGATGGTGCAGTTGATGATGGATCTGATGGTGAGGTTGATGATGGATCTGATGGTGCAGTTGATGATGGATCTGATGGTGAGGTTGATGATGGATCTGATGGTGAGGTTGATGATAGATCTGATGGTGCAGTTGATGATGGATCTGATGGTGAGGTTGATGATGGATCTGATGGTGAGGTTGATGATGGATCTGATGGTGCAGTTGATGATGGATTTGATGGTGCAGTTGATGATGGATATGATGGTGCAGTTGATGATGGATCTGATGGTGCAGTTGATGATGGATCTGATGGTGCAGTTGATGATGGATATGATGGTGCAGTTGATGATGGATGTGATGGTGCAGTTGATGATGGATATGATGGTGTAGTTGATGATGGTTCTGATGGTGCAGTTGATGATGGATATGATGGTGCAGTTGATGATGGATCTGATGGTGCAGTTGATGATGGTTCTGATGGTGCAGTTGATGATGGATCTGATGGTGAGGTTGATGATGGATCTGATGGTGCAGTTGATGATGGATTTGATGGTGAGGTTGATGATGGATCTGATGGTGAGGTTGATGATGGATCTGATGGTGCAGTTGATGCTGGATCTGATGGTGAGGTTGATGATGGATCTGATGGTGAGGTTGATGATGGATCTGATGGTGCAGTTGATGATGGATCTGATGGTGAGGTTGATGATGGATCTGATGGTGAGGTTGATGATGGATCTGATGGTGCAGTTGATGATGGATTTGATGGTGCAGTTGATGATGGATCTGATGGTGCAGTTGATGATGGATCTGATGGTGAGGTTGATGATGGTCCTGATGGTGCAGTTGATGATGGATCTGATGGTGCAGTTGATGATGGATCTGATGGTGAGGTTGATGACGGTTCTGATGGTGCGGCCGGCGATGGTTCCGCATAGTGCATGGGGATCGACAACCAGAGCAACAACAACAACAGTACCCACTGTTGCTTTCGATTTCGGTAAAAACTAAAAACCCCCAGGAATATTTCAAGAGCCCGCAATGCACTTTGCACGTGGTGGTGGTGGTGGTCGTCCCTTCATGAATTAATGAATAACGGTCACGAAACGGAAGTTCCTTGAGGATCCACCGCACGTGGCTCCGGATCCCCCTCCGGCTTGCCGAGCCCCGGCATTCAAGGTCTCCGGCGTTGCCTTCGCGGTGAGTTCAGATGTTTTAATCTTGATTTGAAGCTTTCCTGACTGCATGAATCCATAGTCTTTGGTTCTTTCCGTAAAGTCGTGACTTTACCGAAAGAACCAAAGAGTTCAGATGGTTTGTTTCCACCACCACGTGCTCTGTCGTGGTTCCATCACGAATTCCAGTGTCTTGGTTGCCAACCCCTGCCCATGGTGAACTGGACTCCCATGGTAAACTGCACTTTTATGGTAAACTGGACTCCCATGGTCAACTGGACTCCCAAGGTAATCTGCACTTATATGGTAAATTGGACTGCCATGGTAAACGGGACTCCCATGGTAAACTGGACTCCCATGGTAAAACGGACTTGTATGGTGAACTGAACTCTCATGGTAAACTGGACTTTCATGGTAAACTGGACTTTCATGGTAAACTGGACTCCCATGGTAAAAATTGACTTCCATGAATAATAAAGGTTTTTGGGTTAGATCGCGTAAGGTATAAATGTGTCGTAAGCCTCCACAATCCAACACAGCCGATTAGTAAGGGATTTGCCCCGTAAACAAAACTCGCCAATTAGTTGACTACTTGAGCTCACCGGTGTGTTGGAGAGCAAATCCACAACGTTTACCATTTGAGTACCGTGACGTGTCGCTGGCACTTACATTAACCAACATCATCATCATCATCGGGCGATTTGCCACAACAGTGAAGCCATCCACCTGCTTCCAGTCTTAATTAGACCCCCAGGACGGTGTCATCACTGTGGACCCATCACGCGCAAAGATCAGAGGCGGAGGAGGGAGGGTATTGTACTCTATAATAGATTAGTAATCAGTTAATTTGTATGTGTTCCCTCTATAATTCATTGTAGTTGTAAGATGTATTACTTAATAATACGCTTCTAGGCCGCACTAGTCTGTAGCTTGCTATATTTTGCACTAAAGATGAATTGCCTAAGTTATCAACAGAAGGTGTGTATCGGATTAATTACGTGTGTGGCAGATGCTCTTTTGGACAGACGGGAGGTAACATTAGCGTAAGACTAAAAAACACCAAATAAATATTAAATATTCTCAAACACAACTGTCGGCAGTTGCAGAGCATGCTTGCCAACAAGGACACTCAATTGATGTTGATAACGCTGAAGTGTTGTGTAAAACGAATTATTATTACTGGCCGAAACGAATTCGAAAATCTATTGAAATTGAGAGAAGTGTAAATTATTTTAACCGCTCCGACACAGGCTTAGTGCAGCCTGGGGGCGTATCATTAAGTAGCACATCTTACAACTACAATTCCTTATAAAGGAAACACATACCAATTAACTAATTACTAATCTATTCTATAATTACAATACTCTACCTTCCGCCTCTGATCTCTGCGCGTGTTGAGTCCGATTGATGACGTCGTCCTGGGGTCTAATTAAGCCCGGAAGCAGGCGGATGGCTTCACTGTTGTGGCAAATCGCCCGATGATGATGATGGTTAATGTAAGTAGCAGCGACACCTCACTGTACTCAAATGGTAAATGTTGTGGATTTACTCTCGAACACACCGGTGGGCTGAAGTAGTCAACTAACTGGTGCGTTGTTAACGTGGCAAACTTTCCTGGCTGTGTCGGGTGGTGGAGGGTTACGACACATTTATACCTCACGTGAACTTCCATGGTGAACTGGACTCCCATGGTGAACTGAACTGCCATGGTCAGGGGTCGGGAACCAAAATAAAAAGCAGAGACGATTTTTTACGAATTTCAAAAATCCGCCACTGCGGTCCCTCGTTGTGAAAGAGCCACCGCACCATCAGAACCATCATCGGCCGACTCGTGCACCAGCCTCTTGGAGGAGGTGGTGGTGGAGGTGGTGGAGGAGGTGGAGGTGGAGGAGGTGGAGGAGATGGAGGAGGTGGTGGAGGAAAAGGTGGTGGAGGAAAAGATCATCACCACTATCACCACCATCATCATCACCATCATCGTCATCATCATCATCACCATCATCACCACCATCATTATCACCATCATCACCATCATCACCACCATCATTATCACCATCATCACCATCACCATCATCACCATTATCACCATCATCACCATTATCACCATCATCATTACCACCATCATCACCATCATCACCATCATCACCATCATCATCGCCACCATCACCACCACCATCATCGCCATCATTGCCATCACCGCGTCGGCTGGTGTAGTGGCGGTCTCTCAAGAGGTGAAGTTTGGTGAAGCAACTCCCTCGACCCCCTCCTTGGGGGGGGGGGGGGTCGAGGGGAGGGGTTATGTTTGTGGGGGGAGGATCGAGGGGAGGGGTTATGTTTGTAGGGGGGGGGGGATCGAGGGGAGGGGTTATGTTTGTGAAGGTGTGGGGGTTTCAAGGGGAGGGGCTATGTTTGTGGGGGGGGGGGGTGTTGAGGGGAGGGGCTATGTTTGTGGGGGGGGGTCGAGGGGAGGGGCTATGTTTGTGGGGGGGGGGGGGTCGAGGGGAGGGGCTATGTTTGTGGGGGGGTCGAGGGGAGGGGCTATGTTTGTGGGGGGGGTCGAGGGGAGGGGCTATGTTTGTGGGGGGGGGTCGAGGGGAGGGGCTATGTTTGTGGGGGGGGGGGGTCGAGGGGAGGGGCTATGTTTGTGGGGGGGTCGAGGGGAGGGGCTATGTTTGTGGGGGGGGGGGTCGAGGGGAGGGGCTATGTTTGTGGGGGGGGGGGTCGAGGGGAGGGGCTATGTTTGTGGGGGGGTCGAGGGGAGGGGCTATGTTTGTGGGGGGGGGTCGAGGGGAGGGGCTATGTTTGTGGGGGTGGGGGGGGGCTGGCACCTGTTCGCGTGCGCTGCGCGCGCCCTAATAATACTCGGCACCTGCTGGGGCTGGGACAGATCTCGCGAGGCGACAGGAGGAGGAGGAGGCGGCTCGATATAGACACGGGGCATGCGCCACCACCATCACTATCACCGGCACCATCATCACTATCTCCACCATCCGCAACCACCACCACCTCCATCGGCACCACTAACACCATCACCGGCACCACCATCATCAGCACCATCATCACTATCACCACCATCCGTACCATCACTATCACCACCATCGGCACCACCACCACCATCGGCACCACCACCATCTGCACCACTATCGGCACCATCACCACCATCCGCACCACCACCACCATCGACAACCACCACCACCATCATCATCGGCACTATCGCCACCACCATCACCACATCCACTACCATCATCATCATCATCCTCCCCATCGTCAGCATCACCACCGTTACCCACCACGCCTCCTCTCGACACCCATAGGCGCTGCTCGCAGGCACGCCTCGCGAGAAGGCTGAGTGAATGACCAAGTTATTGAATGAATTACTCACGGAATGACACGCTCGGAAAGAATTACCGAATGACACGATCGCCGGGAGAGCGGTGGCGCAGCGATTAGCGCCCATCGCCAGCGGGCCGGGCGACTTTGGCCGTCAGGGCGAGTGATGCCTTAGGCTGAGACTGGCGCCTGACCACCTCGCCAACCCCGCATAGACCGGCGCGGTGAAATATGGTCAAATATCCCCCGTGACACATGCCTTGAATAGGCCTTCGTCTAGAAGTTCATTGATGAAGGTCTGTAAATGAAATGATTGGTGCGTCGGACTAAGGAACGAGTGACTTGGCTTTATGCACGTTGAACTTCTTTTGCACCGTACGTAGCCAACCGTGCTAATTGGAGGTGCGGGGGAAGGACCACAAACTAAACACCACAACAACAACAAGTAGTAGTTCATCTTCTTGGTTCTTTCGGTAAAGTCACGTAGAAGGGAAATAATAAAATAATAAAAATAAAACATAATTAAATAATTCTCACGACGTTTCGGCCACAACGCAGACAGCGTCATTCAGACACAGTCTCCCCGACAGACCTGTTCATCACCTGAGGACGGCTGCTTGCGTTGTGGCCGAAACGTCCTGAGAATTATTTTATTGGTTTATTTTTATTATTTTATTATTTCCCTTCTACGTGACTTTACCGAAAGAACCAAGAAGATGAATCCCTGCAGTCACGAAAGCTTTAAATCGAAAAGTAGTAGTTCATTCAACAAAGTATATGGTGGTAGTGGTGGTGGTGATGCTTTCGCAGTGGCGCACACGCGCAGTCAACTCTGTCTCTTTACTGGCCTCTCTGTGGACTCTGGAGGACGGCCGTTGCCCGAAACGTCGACTATTATAGATGTTTCCTTCCATTCAATAGTGAGCGATTGAATGAGTGAACGGTCGACTCATGCCTGAATGAGTGAATACCTAATCCAACGATCGAATTGGGTGGTACAGAATGTATCCAACGATCGTATACGCGATCCATGACCGACTTAGTCATTGTCTGAGTGAATGACTCACTGACCGATTTCGTAATTTACCGAATGATTTTTCATGATTTACTAATTGACCGCGTGGATTACGAAAGCGGTAGTTAACCGAATGAATTAATGTCGTACTAATTGACCGACTGTGTGCATGACTGACTGGCGAACAGTGTGACGGATTGAATGACTGAACAATTCACGAAGATCGTCGCATTATTGAATCATTCACTGCTCGATCGAAACCTCGGCTCAATTAAATCACTGACCCCTCCGCCCCCCCCCCCGCCCGCCTCCACCTCCTCCTGCAGGGTCGCGACATGGAACGACGCAAAGGGTCATGCAGTTGATGAAGTTGACGAGGTGGGGGGTGGGTGGGGTGGACGAGAGGGGGGGGGGGTGATGAAGGTCGTGGCGGAGCGAGGAGGCGACGGCCGTGGAAGGATCTGCAAGTCGGAGCGAAGTTCGATCCGTGGTGGAAACCCACGGGGGGAAGACCGCCACTGGGGGAGCCATCACAGAACGTGCGGTGGAACGAGACATCGGAACTCATCACAGGGCCTATGATGGCACCGTAATGGGGCCGTGACTCCGAATCCCAGGATGGAACAAGACATTTTGGGAACTCGGTACATGTTTGAACCATTACAGCACCAGCAATGGAACAGTTGTACCGGAACTCAACGCGATATGGAACCATCACGGAACCGATGCTGGAACACAAGCCATTAATGCTGGCAGTAGACACGTGACGAGAAGGATTACTGGACGTGGTGGTGCCGGGCGTGTGAGTGATATTTTATTCGTGGCAGGGAGATCCGGATCGAAAGAAAACCCCCTGGATTTGACCCCTAATAACGCCACTTTGTGTGTGTGCGTGTGTACATTACTTTGTGGGGAGCGGTGGTGTAGCGGTGGGCGCACTGCGCTACGAACCCGGCGACCCGGGTTCGATTACCGCTCACGGCCAACACCGGTGACGATTATCTGAACCGGCTCCTGAGACTCCCCTAGGTCGACTCAGCCTTCAATGAGTACCTGGTGCGGTGTGTAATAACATCGACACTAGAGAGACAAAGGCGGCCGGGCGTGGTGCTGGCCACCCGCCACCTCGCACGCCGTGCCGGCCTTCATAAGTCTGTTAAAGGCTGTACGGGGGAACTTTGTCCTTGTGATACATCACATGGAAATATAACGATCCATCAGATATAGCCTGGCTCAGGTGCGAGCGCTGTTAGCGAGCACCTATTAAGGCCGGCCGGCAGGGCGCACGAGAGGATGGAGTTGCTGGCGAGTGTTACGCCTGGGCCGCCTTTGTCTCCCCGCCCCGCCCCCCCCCCCCCCCAGTGCTGATCGCTACACGCAGCACCAAGTCACCTGCCTACTTAAGGCCGAGTCGATCTAGGGGTGGCCCAGAGCCGGGTCAGAATTCACTTCTAACCGGGAATAAATTACCGTGCTGTATGATCATACAAAGGCAAATATCCCCCATGTAGCCTTCAGATGCCGCTGGGGGCAAGTGCTGTTAGCGAGGAGCACCGATGAAGGCCGTCACGGCACGCGAAGGAGCGGGGGGTGGTGGGGGTGGTGGGGGTGGTGGTGGTGGTGGTGGGGGTGGTGGTGGTGGGGGTGGGGGTGGTGGGGGTGGTGGGGGTGGTGGTGGTGGTGGGGGTGGTGGGGGTGGTGGGGGTGGTGGTGGGGGTGGTGGTGGTGGTGGGGGTGGTGGTAGAACAGCACCACGCCCGTCCGTCTTTGTCTTCCTCGTACGGGCGATGTCTACCGCACCCCGCAGCCAGGTGCTCTGCTCATTTGAGGCCGAGTCGACCTAGGGGGAGGCCCGGGACCGCTCCTGATGAATCGACGCGGGTGTTGGTGGCCGTGCGCTCGCGAGCGCGGACACACGCGCGCACGCGCGTGCACGTGCGCGCGTGTTTACGGGTCTCTATTTTAGATGCGCAGCGCACGAGTTACGGGGTGGAGTAGTCTCTATTTTGGGGGAGGGATGGCTATGGCGATGATGATGATGTTGATGCTGCTGATGATGTTGATGATGTTGTTGATGTTGCTGATGCTTCTGGTGATGATGGCTATGGTATTGGTGGTGATGTTGTTGATGTTGATGATGATGATGATTTTGTTGTTGATGCTGCTGCTGATGCTGCTGCTGATGATGATGACTATAGTATTGTTGGTGATGCTGATGATGCTGCTGATGATGATGGCTATGGCGTTGGTGGTGATGTTGTTGACGGCGATGATGATGTTGTGGTCCCACGTTTGTCGGATCACATGGCGATGTTTTTGTTTTCTTGTTTGCGAATCCGCTCCCAGTCGACACAACGCACTGGGAGCGCTGTGCAGGACAGCAACTGAGTGGCTTCGTTTGTCCCACCCGCGATTGTATTGCCGCTGTATGCATGTGCGTTGAACTTCTTTCGCACCGTACGTAGCCAACCATGCTAATCGGAGATGCGGGAGGGGGGGGGGACAACAAACTAAAGAACACACAAAGCAGCAGATGGGGTGGATGTATACTCTTCGGTTGTTTCGGTAAAGTCACGAAGGTGAAGATATAATACAAATGAAACAACTACATTAAATGAGTTGTTTTATTTAATTTTGTTTTCACCTACGTGACTTTACCGAAACAACCAAAAAGTATGGAAGTTTGCAGTCACGAAAACTTCAAATCTGGTGTGGATTTACTCTCCAATGCACCGGTGGGCTGTAGTAACAACTTATCGATGCGGTGTTTACGTGACAAGCCCTGCTGGCCGTGTCGGGTGGTGGAGGCTTACGACACATTCATACTTAAGCCATCTAACCCAAAAAAACTGTATTATGAATGCCCCCACATGTCAGAATCAGTATTTACTCTGCAGGAGGAATCCGATGAGCTACAGAGCTAATTTTTCACAGATGTCCCAGTAGGATGCACGGGATCAGAAGCTGACAACATCAGCAAGCAGTACAGAACAAAACAACACGATATGAGTGCAAAGTGTTTATGAAGGCAAACACATCACTGAAGAAATAAATACGTCAAATAGGTAAAGGCATACACTGCGAGTTCTAATTGCATAGGCACACCAACTCTCAAGTTCGGGCGAAGCATCGTGACAACGGCAAGAACAGACCCAGACCACAGCGACCCCGCCCTCCAATACAACATTGCACACCGTAGCACAGCACCCTCAATGTTTTAGACGTCGTCTGCTTCAGGGATGAAATGCGCTGTTCATCATGAGTTTTGATGTGCTGAATTCAAATATGAGAATTAAAACAACTGATTGTTTATTTATTTATTTAAAGCTTTCGTGACTGCAAGGATTCATATTCTTGGTTCTTTCGGTAGAAGGGAAATAATAAAATAATAAAAATATGACGTAACTTTACCGAAAGAACCAAGAATATGGTTGTGTCAGACGTGATTCCTTGTCAAAAGGTTTCAGTTTTGTTGCCAGAATAAAGGGGACAAAACCCCTATTATTATATTTTGGCGCTGGCAAAGGAGGTCTAATGATGATTGGATACTGTTCCCAAGATATTGAAGTTTTTACATAGTACGTCTATGTATATTGTGTAGATAGCAGAGTTTTACTCATACATTGTAAACCTAGGCCTTTACATGTGTTTATGGGTGCTTTACATGATAACATGGCACCTGTCCTGTTCACGTAACACTTTACAAATCAGCAAAAGGGTTCTATAAATAAAATGTATTATGAAACATAAGTACATAGTCGAGTCCTTGTTCAGTGTCTACTCGTCGCTTCTTGGCTTGTCTCTTGTATTCATTAAATGGATCATCTCTTGTCACTGTCCAGCCATAGTCTGCAAGCATTGATTGACTTCATTTGCCCGGAGAGCGTTTCTCCACTGTCGCAATGTCCTCGTGACATCGCTCGCCATCCTCATCGCTCGCTGCTCCGCAGTTCGGAGGGAAAACATCTCGATGAGAGTGCAAACAATGCACCTTTGGTGACATGTTGCAACCAAAGCTTTTGAATGCCTTGAGGAGGTTTTCCACCAACTCCCTGTAGTTGTATCCGAGAAAATGTGTTGCCGAGAAAATGTGTTGCCACTAACTGGAAGGCTTTCCATGCCGTCTTTTCCTTGCCACGCAGTGCACTGTCAAATGCATCATCTCAGAGGAGTTCACGAATCTGAGGACCAACAAAGACAAGTTCCTTCATCTGAGCTTCACTCAACCTTGGACATTCCCCACGGAGGTACTTGAAAGCTGCTTGTGGTTTGTCCATGGCTTTGACACAGTTCTTCATCAGACCCAGCTGGATGTGGAAGGGTGGTAACAAAATCTTACTTGATTCAACAAGTGGTGGATGCTGAACACGTCTCCTCCCAGGCTCCAATGACTGTCGGAGTGGCCAATCTATCTTGATGTCGTGGGGAATCTCTCGCACGACTATCCCATTCGCAGAGAAATCAGCAGTACTTTGTGTATCCAGTCTGCAGACCAAGCAAGAGAGCAACAACCTTCAAGTCGCCACAAAGCTGCCACTGATGTTGGTCATAGTTTATGCACCTCAAAAGTTGTTTCATGTTGTCATAGGTTTCCTTCATATGGACTGCATGACCAACTGGAATTGATGGCACACAATTTCCATTGTGCAGCAAAACAGCTTTAAGACTCATCTTCGATGAATCAATGAACAGTCTCCACTCATCTGAATCATGAACGATGTTGAGGGCTGCCATCACACCATCGACGTTGTTGCAGGCTACAAGATCACCTTCCATGAAGAAGAATGGGACAAGATGCTTTTGACAGTCACGGAACATGGAAACCCTAACATCACCTGCCAGGAGATTCCACTGCTGCAGCCTGGAGCCCTACAGCTCTGCCTTGCTCTTGGGTAGTTCCAAATCCCTGACAAGGTCTTTCAGTTCACCTTGTGTTATGAGGTGTGGTTCAGAGGAGGAGGATGGGATAAAATCTGGGTCACGTGACCTTGATGGTTCAGGACCAGAAGTTGCATCCTCTTCCTCGTCTGACTCAAGTGAGAATGATGCTGGTGCATCACGAACTGGCAGTCCTCCGTGGGGTACTGGGTGTATCGCTGATGGAATGTTTGAATAATGCACAGTCCACTTTTTAAATTCTTTATATTAAGTTCGCTTGCTTGCTTACGACCGTGCAAATCTTTCGGTCGTTTTTAACCCACTTCCCGTGATCCAATCGAGCTGAGATTTTGCACACAGACTCGTTGTGCGTGACAATGAGTTTTCGTGAGAAAATTTTTTTCCAAAATTTTACACTGTTTAGGGAAAAATTATGGTATGATTGTGTGTGTGTGTGGGGGGATCTGTTTGTATGTATGTGCGTGCAAGTCTTCATACTGGTTCTGGTTGTATGTGCTTGCGTATGTGCTTGCGTGTGTGAGTGCGTGAGACGAGGTGGCCGAGTGGTTAAGGCGATGGACTGCTAATCCATTGTGCTCTGCACGCGTGGGTTCGAATCCCACCTTCGTCGCGATTTTTTTTTAATCCTTTATATTAAGTTTGCTTGCTTGCGCGCTTACGACCGTGCAAATCTTTCGGTCGTTTTTAAATCCTTTATTAAATCCTTTATATTAAGTCCGCTTGCTTGCTTACGACCGTGTAAATCTTACGGTCGTTTTTAAACCCACTTCCCGTGATCCAATCGAGCTGACATTTTACACACCGACTCGTTGTGCGTGACAATTAATGTTCGTGAAATTTTTTTTCAAAAAATTTACACTTTTTAGGCAAAAAAATTGTATTTTACATTTATTCAAATAGAACTCATTCATGGCTTTGGCTGAACGTCACAGTGTAGGAGCCCAGAGCGTGACGCCTCCACAGGCCGTGGTGGAGTAGCGCAGTTGGTAGCACCCTCGCTTCCCATGCCAGAGGTCGCGGGATCGATCCCCGCGTCCTCCACAGGCGAATATATATTTTTTTACATTTATTTAAATAGAACTCATTCATGGCTTTGGCTGAACGTCACATTGTAGGAGCCCAGAGCGTGACGCTTCCACAGGCCCTGGCGGAGTAGCGCAGTTGGTAGCGCCCACGCTTCCCATGCCAAAGGTCACGGGATCGATCCCCGCGTCCTCCACAGGCGAATATATTTTTTTAATCCTTTATATTAAGTTCGCTTGCTTGCTTACGACCGTGCAAATCTTTCGGTCGTTTTCTAACCCACTTCCCGTGATCCAATCGAGCTGACATTTTCCACACAGACTCGTTGTGCGTGACAATTAATGTTCGTGAACTTTTTTTTTTTAAAATGTTACACTTTTTAGGGAATTTTTATTTTTATTTTACATTTATTCAAATATAACTCATTCATGGCTTTGGCTGAACGTCACAGTGTAGGAGTCCAGAGCGTGACACCTCCACAGGCCCTGGCGGAGTAGCGCAGTTGGTAGCGCCCTCGCTTCCCATGCCAAATGTCGCGGGATCGATCCCAGCGTCCTCCACAGGAGAATATATTTTAAATCCTTTATATTAAGTTCACTTGCTTGCTTGCTTAGGACCGTGCAAATCTTTCGGTCGTTTTTTAACCCACTTCCCGTGATCCAATCGAGCTGACATTTTCCACACAGACTCGTTGTGCGTGACAATTAATGTTCGTGAAAATTTTTTTCAAAAATGTTACACTTTTTAGGCAAATTTTTTTTTATTTTACATTTATTCAAATATAACTCATTTATGGCTTTGGCTGAACATCACAGTGTAGGAGCCCAGAGCGTGACACCTCCACAGGCCCTGGCGGAGTAGCGCAGTTGGTAGCGCCCTCGCTTCCCATGCCAAAGGTCGCGGGATCGATCCCCGCGTCCTCCACAGGCGAATATGTTTTAAATCCTTTATATTAAGTTCGCTTGCTTGCTTAGGACCGTGCAAATCTTTCGGTCGTTTTTTAACCCACTTCCCGTGATCCAATCGAGCTGACATTTTCCACACAGACTCGTTGTGCGTGACAATTAATGTTCGTGAAATTTTTTTTCCAAAATTTGACACTTTTTAGGACAAAAATATTATATTTAATTACCAATTGCTTAATGGTGCCATGCAATCATCTGACCCATAGGTGGCAGCCATCTCAAGCCAGAGGACGAGAGGACTCTAGCCGCCACGCATATAAAGGATTTATAGTGAAAAACTTTGTTTTTACGGGTTAATTTTTTCTTCTTTGACACACATTTCCCAACTGGAGGCGCCATGGCAGAAGTAACAATTGCTGATATGATCTGTTGGCTCTCTCCACATCATTGGCACTGCAACAGGCATAGATTTCCTTTTCCTGTTCAACCACTGGCGAAGATTTGTTGCACAAGTGTTGCAGCATATGTGTGGGGCCCACATCTTGTCCTGATCTCCAATTTTCAAGTCAAAATGAAGGTGATAGGCTTTCTTAACCATAGTGGCTATACTGCGCTTTTGTGACGCAAACGTCACTTCACCACGCACATAGCAGAAGTGATCTGCTTTGTTCACACAAGTACAAGACATCTCTGCTCACTTTGGCTAAACAGAAATGTGTCCCTTTGCAAAATCAAACACTGACAAATAAGAGAGCACGACACTGCATGATTTCTAGAGCTGATATTGGGCAATTTGTTCAGCAGAGGGATGTAAGCCTAGTTATGGTTGCATCATCCATGACTTCTAGGAATAATCCATAATGTATGATGCAATACCAGGTTCAGATTGCATCATTCATTGTTTTGCTCAAGAAGCAAGTACTGTCCAAACCGTGTAATAGATTTATTCATTGAGATCCAGTAATTTCTGGTTTAAATTGAGATCCCTTACTTTTATAACTCGCTTATCTTCCGGCATTCCCAAGTCAAGGGTCGTATACACTGACCCAGTAGCATATCTTGAAAACTAAAGGCAATCAACAATTTTAAGCATCATTTTCATTCTCAGTGACCCAGAATCAGTCGAGTTCGACTGTAGACCAGTGGAAGTGACAAGGCAGAATTCAATGGAGGGTGGGGTCCACCTGTAATGAAGAAAGCAGGTGATTGAAAATTAGAATCGCCTGCAGAAAACAAAGCGTCAATCACCATTAGTGCGACCGGCTTCCTATAAATAGGGACCCCCCCACCCTCCACCAAAGGAGAACGGCGGGCGGATGGAGGAAGGCCTCAGCCAGCTCCAGCCGGCAGGGAACAGATTTGCGGTCCCTGAAAACCTCCAAGCGTCCCAGCTTGGACACCTGGTAGCAGGGACGGGGCAGAGGAGCTGCAGGCAGAGGCTGCCCCCGACGGCTGCCCCCGAGGGCTGCCCCCGACGTGGCGAGGAGCCAGCAGGGCCGGCTGGGGTTGGGGCCCACGTCGATCGTCGCCTCGAAGTCGGCTTTCTTGTGAGTGCAGCCCAACCAGTGGGTGGTGAACGCCAGCTAAGGCTAAACACGTGCCTTGTGTGTGTGTGTGCGGTGTTCGGGAATGCGTAGGCTCAGGTGTGAGGTGTGGGGACAAAGGGGTCGTCCTGGGGTGTAGTGTGAGCCCACCGTGTTGTACAGATGTCCGCCGTGGTGTGAACGTGGGCAGGGGGCCCTTGTCTGCAAATTAGTCAAACAAAGCCTCCGAACTACGCGTATTTGTACCATCTTATTTGACAGGTACTAGTCTCTTTTACCGAGTTGCTGACATCCCCAGTGTTTAACAGCGCTGCTGTTGTTTTGGTTTTGGCAGCCAACATTGTCCGTAACCCCTGTGGAGGTTCTTCACTCGGAACTTCCCTTCTAGCCCCTCCTACAACATCAGAGTGCAGCGCCACATTAAATACGCACTACAATGACAATAGTTTAAAGCGATTTGAAGCATGTTTTACTTTTTGGGGGGGGGGGGGCAGAGCTTTGTGACGTCATATTTGAGGGGGGGTCTGACTTTTTGTGACGGGGGGGGGGGGGTCAAAAAACGTCAAATCGCGTGACGTCATTTATGGACGGCCCCTAAGTGCAGCTATCCGAACGGTTAAATTTCATTTTATTTCTCTCAATTTAGATAGATGATCTAATTAGTCTTGGCCAGTCCTAACTAATTTTGCACCGAACTTAAACATTGCTGGCACGCGTGTTCTGCCCCTACCGACAGTTGTGTGTCTGGGAGTGTTTGATATTCATTTGGTGTTCTCTTAATCTCGTGCTGATCATTCGTCCGGTCTGCCCAACGCAGCATTTGCCACACGTGTCAATTAATCCGGTACACACCTTCTGTTAGCTTCGGTAATACATCTTTGGTACGAGATATTAATTTCTATTTGATGTACCGCGCCAAATCTGACTTCGATGTTCTGTTTTTCCAAACATCTGGCTAGTTTATCAGTTACTCCCGCAATGTGTACGGTGTTTTAATCGTTTAAATCACTTGGTCAGTTTCCATGCTCGTGTTATTTGATTTGGTTTCGGCATTCAATGCCCTGTCGATTTGCGCATCATTGTAACCGTTAATTGCAGCGCTTCTTTAACATATTGAATTCCATTTCTCAGGCTATCACCATCTGACGCTTTCTTAGTCCGATGTACGAGCCTCTTGATGAGAGCTGATGTTTGTGTGGGGTGATGGTGTGACTGCATTCAGGCGTCAGCGTGCGTTTACTTTCGGTGAACGCTGTTTTTTACCATTTCGACCGCGTCGTGGGTTATCTGTAGCTACATCAGAGTGCTGAGTCCTCTAAATGACTCGTTGACTGTAACCCTCGTGAACAGAGAAGTCGCATCAAAACTTACGAGAACATCATTCGGCTTAAGCTTAATATCTTTAATTATATTGACGATGTTCAGAGTTTTTAATGAAGAAGAGGCCCTACCGATGTAGGGCTGTATTCGTTTCTTTACGTATTGTGCTCATTTGTATGTGGCAGAGCCGATTGTACTAACTATAGATCTTAATGGAACATCAGGTTTGTGAATCTTTGGTAGCCCATCAAGTCTTGGTGGTTTTGACGCCTTGGGGTTTGATCCGGTATTGATTGCTCTTCCTTGGCAATCGATGACTTGGCAATGATTGCCGTTGTTTTACGTCCCAAGGTGTTGGCTGGGTCTCGTTCATCTTTGACTATTATCGTGATCCTCACGGAGCATCACAACAGTTGATCGGCCGTTATCAGCGGCAAGAATTTGGATATCTTTATTTGCTCAATTCGCACGTTTTGTAATCCATAGAAATAGCCCACACGGCGATGCAATACCCATATGCATTTATATCCCTCCCGCTTCGGGCAAGAAGTGCGCACACGTTTAGTCAACGAATAAAGTCAAACAAAAATAATATGTTTCACCACGTTAGCGAGATGCTTAAGAGGAAACAATATTGGTAGGGCAAATGTGTGCACAAGACAAAGTTCCCGTGGGCAAAATCTAGAGAATACGGCGCAAGTAGGAGATTGACTGCTGCTGCACTGAGCTTGTGGTGGTTACTGCTGCTGCTGCACTGCGCTTGTGGTGGTTACTGCTGCTGCTATACTGAGCTAGTGGTGGTTACTGCTGCTGCTGCTACTGCTGCACCTCCGGCAGCATCGCCACTGAACTTCGCCGCTCCGACTAACGATCTCAGAGCGGCGCGTTCCGTGACCCCGTGGCCAACACGCAGCAGCAGCGGCGCGTGATTCAAAGTAATCGTGAGCGCACGCGCACAAAAATTAGTCTCCATTCATCTAACGCGTTACTTGAACGCGCTTAAAACGCCAGGCGATTGTATACACGTGTGTGTGTGTAGAGCAATACACGGGTGTGTGTGTAGAGCTATGTAGCATTAAAAAAACGAACACAGCGGTCAGGATGGTTAAACTGCGTGTTCAGTTTAATTCGTCACCATCGTCACCGCCATCACCATCGCCATCACCATCATGAACTCGCTTACCCATTTCCTTTGTTACACAATTATAAAAACCCGCTTTCTCCCACGCCCGTGGTTTAGTCGAGTGACAAATCTCGCGTACAAAGAGGAAACCACGGTGTGGGCAAAACCCTGACCAAGCAGGCGAGCAGATTTGTACAGGTTTGAGTACAGTTGTGCAGGCGAGTACAAACGGGGCAATCTTTCCGCACAGGTGAAACCCAAACAGGTAAGTCGAGTACGTACAAAGGTAATTCCCAGCGTAAAGACGTAAGAGAAGCCCCGTGCACAGGTAGTGAGCTCATTGCAACACAGGCGAGTCCAATCGGGCAGGTAAACCCCAGTGCATAGGTGAGCTCGGTACAGTGGTAGCTTGATCCCCAGCCACAAATTGAAATCCGGTGCACAGGTAAATGAGTCAACACAGGTAGGTACGTACGTACGACAACAAAAACAACCCCTCCACCCACCTCACCTGTCGGGCAGGTGAGTTAATCGCACACGGACAAGCGAGGCGTGCAGGTGAGCTCATATGAAAGTGGGAACTAAATTTGCACATGGCGAGTCCATTTTCTGCAGGTGAATTCGATGCAAATGTGAGATCAGTATAGAGTCGAAGAGAGCGTGAAAGTGAGAACACTGCACAGGTAAAGGTGAGATCAACACACAGGTGAACTTATATCCCCGGTTGAAGTCGGTTCGTCAGAAAAGGTGAGAGCAATGAACAGCTGAAGTCATCCCGGGTTGAATTCGGTTCATCAGTAACGTTAAGAGCACCGGACAGTTAAAGTCTCTACACAGGGGAGCTCTGCGTTGGCATCAAAGAGTGCTGAAGAAGCGCCGTGCGGGCGGAGCTGGAACGTCGGACAACGGCCCGAGAAGTCGCCGGGACCTCGCGTAGCGACACCGCAACTTTGAAGAGTAACTCGAAATCCGGCGTAGAGGTGAACAGCCAGTTAAGATGAAGCAGAGGCGAAACTGAAGCCGAATTGCACAGTACCCGTGGCGCAGATGAACCGGAGCTCAAAGGTACAAAACGCCTCGTGGCACGCGTGGCTTCATTTGGGCGCAGGCGAGCGCGGCGGCAACGACATCGTGAGCTCGGTGAGTGCGGCAATGGGTCAGGTGGGCCCCCAATGTTGTGATTTGTCTCGCACGGCCGCACCCTCGAGGCTACTCTATCTCATGTCCTCATCCACATCGTCGTTACGCTCACGGTCTCGAACATTGAACGCTGCCGGGGGCGCTCCAACGCCCTGGTAAAATGCAGCCCACGACAGCTCCGTGCTAGAAACAAAAGTAAACCGCGTTTTCAATAACTGCTGTACTTTGACACTGTTGCAAAAAATCTCATGATGGTGGTCAAGGGGGGGGGGGGCAACTCGTAGCTTTGACCACCGGGGGGGGCAGGGGTGGGGGGACAGGGGGGGGGGGCAAGGCACCCCCCCGTTCTCCCTCGCGCTCGTTAAATTATGTTGTCAATGCATTACGCACGCAACGCACTCGATATTCAAGTTTGTGACTGTACAGGCCACGCGCCCTCTCGTGGCTGTCGCCCTGCGCCGGTTGAGCAGAAACCACCGCGGGTTTCGGAGTGCGACTGATCAACTCAACGTCTGCCGGGTTGCCCGACAGAGATGGGGACATTTCATTGGAGTCGATACACGGTGGGGGACGGAGGCGGCGGATGAGATTCCAAGTGACGAGGTGAGAGAGTGAGTAATATTGATTTGAAGCTTTCGTGACTGCAGGAATCCATGCGCTTTGGTTCTTTCGGTAAAGTCACGTGGGTAGAAAAATAATAAGAGCACGACGTTTCGATCGCGATTGCTGCTGCGGGGTCCACTTTCTGTCCCGCCTCTCCCCCCCCCCCTACTGCTGAGGCCTACTATATAACCTCGTGCCACGGCAGATGTCGCCTACTATGGCAGTTTGTTCTTGCTGTGGTTGTCCCACCTGATGATGATTGCTTGTGTTGCGACCGAAACGTCGTGATCTATTAGTTTTCTACCTACGTGACTTTAGCGAAAGAACCAAAGATTGTGAGTGAATATGTGAGTGAATAGGTGAGTGGGTGAATGAGAAGGTAGGCGAGTCAGTCGGTGAGTAGGTGAGTGAGTGGGTAAGTGGATGAGTGAGCGAGTGGATGGCGAGTAGGTGAGTATTAGGGTGCCACTCAAAGCACGTAGAGGCAGAGGAGAGAATGAAGTGGCTGGAGAGGGTGGGGACTTTGAGCCCCTGTGACTGAGCAGAGTAGAAGGCGACTCAGGCAGTCAATGTTACGTTCCACAAGTCACAGAGGGGCGAGCGATCAAACCGAAACCTCACTGTGCCATACGCATATTGAGTGTCATCCTCCTGCACGGGTGAACCCATATGACATATATATACACGCCTGTTATATACAAATACACAGACTTAGAAGTTGGGACACAGACTGACTTAGCCATACGCAAGAAGAGTTACAAACTTAGGGAAACGGGCCGGTCCCGCCCATGGGGGTGCGGGGGCTGGAGTGCGGGGGGGGGCGGGGCTGGATCGGCCACTGAACGGCATGGAGGGGTTTGCGCCGCCTCGCTTGACAACGCCGAGCTGTTCCCGCAGCGCACGGGGGGACTTTGCCGCGGTTGTCAAGAACTGAGTCCAGAGTCCACGGGTCTCTGTGCAGTCATTGTTGACTCGGCTGAGACCACCGACTCGCTGCGCTTGAGAACCCGGTTTTTAGAATTGAAGGACAGCTGAGAAGCCAGAACCCCGGACACCGGGGACTCGGTGGAGGTGGCTTCGTGTCGCGTTCCCGACATGGACATTGCGAACCCCCTGCAGCCACCCGATCACTGCTTGTGACCTTGAAATTCAACAACAAAATCCATAAGAAGGTTTTTTGGGTTAGATTGCGTAAATAGAAATGTGTCGTTAAACCCACCACCACCTGACGCAGCCAATTAGGAAGGTTTGTCACTTAGACAGAACACGCCAATTAATTACCAGTTCAGCACAACGGTGTTTGAGGGTAAACCAATCACGACATTTACAATTGTACGCGATTTCACCAAAAAAAACCTCATGGATAAGATTGGTCGCGAAAGCCTACTACTATGACGTGTTAAAACTAGCAAAAAAACAACTTGCACTCGACTACATGATGAACATCGATGGAATGCAATTGGCTGACTGGACTGTGATGGGGGGGCGACCGTGAGGTTATAAAGCGTCATCGGTAAACTGTTTCTAACCATGCCGCCGCCGCGTGTGTGAATCCAGCAGATCGTCCTATACAGAACCCTCGTCTCGTCCACTAAATTAACCATCGGTCTATCTTTCTACATAGTGAGTCTTTTGTGTACGACTTGGGGAAATGCGCATCGATGCAGAGAGCGACTCTACACATTAAAGGAGAGAAAGTAAAAAGTAATTCCGTTTGACTTTTGTCAACTCTTCGATTTAAAGCTTTCGTGACTGCAGGGATTCATCTTCTTGGTTCTTTCGGTAATGTCACGTAGAAGGGAAGTAATACAATAATAAAAATAAAACATAATAAAATAAAATAATATAAAAATAAAACATAATAAAATGAAATAATATATTTTATTTTATTATGTTTTATTTTATTATGTTTTATTTTATTATGTTTTATTTTATTATGTTTTATTTTTATTATTTTATTACTTCCCTTCTACGTGACATTACCGAAAGAACCAAGAAGATTTTGTCAACTCGCCAAAAAAATAACCCTCGACTCAAATCACGTGTTTTGACCGACTCCATACACACAGCGTATTGCGTTTATATCCATACTATATATGTACATATATATACTATATATCATATATAAGTATATATACAGGGACTCCTGTAAGTGCAACTTCATTCCTGTCGATTCCAAACACGTCATACGGCGTGTCCACTAAACATGGAGAAATGGCTTTAAAAGTTGTATAATCTCCTCTAGATGTAATGCCACTGGTTCTTTGTGTTCTGCTGATGTAGATGCCACTGGTTCTTCGTTTTCTGTATATGGAGATGCCACTGGTTCTTCGTGTTCTGCAGATGTAGATGCCACTGGTTCTTCGTTTTCTGTATATGGAGATGCCACTGGTTCTTCACGTTCTGCAGATGTAGATGCCACTGGATCTTTACGTTCTGCAGATGTAGATGCCACTGGTTCTTCGTGTTCTGTAGATGTAGATGCCACTGGTTCTTCGTGTTCTGCAGATGTCACTGGTTCTTCACGTTCTGTAGATGTAGATGCCACCGCCGCCATCTATTGCGCGGCGGTTGAACTTACGACTCGCGGTCCAAACAGGCAACTTGACATGCGGACCAGGTTTGTTCGTATCCGAGTTTGTAATTCGAATGTTCGTAAGTAGAGGAGTCCCGGTCTGTATGTATGTGCACAACAGCAGCCGCCATTTTCACACAGTGGCGGTGACATCACCACGCTATTTGTGCCAGGCCAGGTGCACCTCGAAGGCTGTCACGAAGGTGTGTAAAGTGCTGCTGCTGCCAGGAGCTCCACGGGACAGACCCAGGTAAGTACCAATAGTGGACTCCTGTGCCAGGCTAGGTGCAGGAGGAGGTCCCGGGACAGACCCAGGCAGGTGCCACATGGGTTGACCGACCTTAACTTGGCAGAGGCACCACCTGTGCTCCCAATGTGCCAACAATGGCAACAGCCGCCATTGACCACTAAGTGGCGGTGATGTCACCACAGCGCTTGTGCCAGGCCGGGTGCACTTTGAGGCCACTTGAAGCGTCGAGTGCTCGCTGGCAGGAGGTCACAGAACAGACCCAGCAGGTGCCACGTGTTGACCGACTTGGACGACTGGCTGACGATATGTACATACACGCACACCTGTCTCGACGTTCGTCCAACGTGGAAGAGTAGGCCAAACACACCTAGAACCCGGAGGCTTGAATCTTTACCTTTCCAGCTATTGTACATACACACGACTTATGCAATGTACACAGTATTTATCTTAAATCTTTTTTATACAATTTGTGTAGGTAGTGACGTGTATATATATATAACATATGTCTGAGACTATTGTGCTCAATCTAATTGGATTCACAATTGACTGCTTTGGGGCAGATGGCTTCAGTAACTCGCCCGACGATGCTGGTTGTAACTTCCAGCGAAGCGTCCGTGTCGACCCAATTGCTGTGCATACGTTGAACTCAATTTCATTCACACCGTACGTAGCCAACTACGCTAGCCAGAGGTGTGACACACGTTGTGTGTGGATCACTCTTCCCCCGCACCTCTAATCAGCACGGTTGATTACGTACTGTTCGAAAGAAGTTAAACACGCACACACACACACAAAGTCGAAAAATCACTTTCCTCTGCCTATCACTTTTCCCTTTCCAAATCCAAATTGCAAAATCATTTCTGTTGAACTGCTTTTTCCGTGCTAGTTTGTCATTCCCCCGCACCTCCGATCAGCACGGCTGGTTAGGTACTGCGCGAAAGGAGCGCAGACCACAGCGGGCTCACCGTGCAGTCCGTAGCTTGTCTTGAGTGTATCTCGATGGGTCTCTGTGTCTCATTGGGTCTCTATGGGTTGACTTTATGGTCCATCGTTTGGGTCTCATGACCACAGCCGCACGGCCTTGGGCTCGTGTCTCTAACAACAAATTGGCAGTGTTTGTTTGACGGGGCAATGTTGCTACATCGGCCGTGTCGGGTGGAGGAGGGTACGACTACACACGCAATTATTTTTTTTACCGACACGATCCGACTCCAAAAAGTCAGCGAACCGGCGGCTCGCTCCGTTCCACAAGTAAACACGTGACCTTCGCGTCGGCCGCACCACGGAGGAGTCTGGGTTGGACTCCCGACCTCGGGGTGCCAGTCTGCGTGGAGCGTGCACATTCTCTCTTCCCCCTCCCCCCCCCCCGTTCCCTGCCACGGGGCTTCCTCGGCGTTCTCTCGCTTCATCCCATGGCAACAACCCCCATACACCACACACGCACAAACAACGGAACAACGGATATCCACCAAATCATCACCACTTGCTAAATAATCACTGCATTCGCATGGCACGGAGCAGCAACAGCATCGCTGCCCCGCCCCCCGTGCTGTGAACACATGGCAAGACCCCCCCACACCCCTGCAAAGGAGTATTTCTCAGTGACACCGCGTGTCGTTCGTGTGTACCCTGTATGTCTGCCTGCACGTCGCCCACATCTGTCCATCACTCCGCGTACGTTACCAGCGCGCGTGTCCACGTTGCACGGCGTGACCCCATCGTGTGCCGTCGCGTGTTGTCATCAAGTGCCACGAGTCGTCACGTGCCACCACGCGTACGTCATGACGTCTCAACGTTAATCAACAAGCGTGTCAACACGCGTGTCGTCACGCTACGCATGGTCGCGGCTCGTCCACACGTCGCCACACGCGTGCCGTCGTCACATGTTGTAGGCCACGTAGATGGGGTCGAGCTTGTCCGCGAAGAATCCGTCACGCAGGTGCAAGCGCTGCTTCTCCCCCCGCGAGTTGATGGGAATGACGCCCACGTCCACCACCACCACGACGCCAACCTGCACCACCCGGGGTGGGAGAGATGCCACGCCGTTACCATGGTGGACAAGAGAGGGATGGGACGGGTGGAGGGATGGACAATGCCACCACCAAAACAGGACAAAGATCCCCCGTGTGTCGCCTTAACAGACGGTAGGGGAAAGTCTACGTGTTTAAACAGGGGCAAGTGCTGTTAGTGGGTAGCCCCTATGAAGGCCAGCACGGCACTCCACGGGGTGGGTCTCCCGAGTGGTGATGTTTACTGCACACCGCACCAGGTATTCGTTTGAGACAGAGTCGATCTAGGGGAGGCTCGGCACCGATTGAGATAATGGTCAATGGTGTTGGCCGTCAGCGGGAGTCGAACTCTGGTCGCCAGGGTTGTAGTGCAACATCACTGCTCCCCACAACCACCACCACTACAACCGTCACCCCGAAATATCAACGTCACCACCATCATCACCAACACCCCACCAGCATCGTCCTCACCATCATCGTCATACCACCATCAACTTCATCACCGCAATCACCAAACTCTTCATCGGCAGGTTCCACCACCATCATGAAGACGTAATAACAGACAGCTGGGGAAAGTGTGAGCACCACCCAGTAAAACGTGCAACGTTAGACCAACGTTGGACCAACGTTCCACGTGTAATGAGAGCCTATGTCTGGCTCACATGGTGATTGGCTCTGGCGGTCCTGCTCTACAGCCAATGGGGGGAGAGCCTGGGAGCATGGCCCTGGTGTGATCGAGGGATGTCAGCTAGGATGATTGGTTCTGCTGGTCTTAGCCTCAGCCAATGGGAAGACAAGTCAGGGGCGTGGTCCGGGAGTTGATGAAGGAATCTGGAACATTCAGCGCAGGCTATGAAGGATTGGCTGGAGGGTACCACGTGACCCAGGCATTAAATAACGGAAGAGCGGAGGGACATGTGGTCAGACAAGGAACGAAGAGAGAGAGAGGGGCCACGACTGAGCAGGGCTCCAAGTGCCACGTGGCAGTGCGTCTCTTGCCATCTGTCTGCCCACTTCCCATTGCCTGCCAGCAATGGGGAGTGCTTGTGAATGGAGAAAAGTAAATAAAAAGACGGACTCCACAAGCTGTCTCCAGAGTGTTATTACACACGCATTCTAGGCACCCCAAGCCCTCTACCCACTCCAGAGTGGGGGCTGTGACGAGGCAGAAGAAGTCACCAGCCCCCAAGGCCCCCACCAGCGCCCCCCGCTCACCCACCAGCCCCCCCCTCACCCACCAGCCCCCCCCTCACCCACCAGCGCCCCCCCTCACCCACCAGCGCCCCCCCTCACCCACCAGCCCCCCCCCCCCACCCACCAGCCCCCCCCTCACCCACCAGCCCCCCTCACCCACCAGCCCCCCCCCCCCCCTCACCCACCAGGAGGTGATGCTCCTCAAGTGCGGTGGCCGTGACGAGGGCGACGAGGTCGAGGGCCTCCTGCTCGGAGCCCTGCAGCTCGAGCACCACCACCAGCAGGTCGGTCCACTCGAACACCGCACTGGTGACCACAACAATTACTCGTCAACAACAATTACTACAGCCTCAGCACCACGACGAGCCGACTACCCCGATCCAGGCTGCCACGCAGACTCACGCTCCACGTGACGCTACGCCGCCCCCCTCACTTGCACGCCGAAAGTGTGCGTGTGTGCGCACGTGTGTGCGCACGTGTGTGTGCGCGTGTGCGCGTATGTTTGTGTGTGTGTGCACCCCAGGACCCCCCCCCCCCACCACTCGGCGATGTTGCGGTGGGCGCGCAGGATGGACGACTCGATGTCGATGGGGTGGTAGCGCAGCCCCTTGAGCTCCATCGCCTCCTCCAGCGCGCCCACCACGTACAGTGCGTCGTGGCGCTCTGCACGCACGCACACACGCGCACACACACACGCACACACAGAGAAAGATCTCCCCCGTGTAGCCTTAACAGACTCTTGAGGCATCTGCTGTTAGCGAGCACATACACAAACACATACAGACTGGAAAAAATACATCGTCCGGCTATACATTCTGGCACACAAGACACGCACATACGTACACACGCACGTACGTACACACGCATGCACGTAGACACGCGTGCACAGACGCACAAACACACGAACATACATATGCACAGACGCACGAACACACACGCAGACACACAAAGACACACACGCACACGCAGACACACACACAGACACACGCGCACACAGACGCGCACGCACCGCCGCTGGCGTCGGTGAGCTCCGTGCGCCGCAGGAAGCCCAGGTAGCCGGTGCGCGCCCACGCCGTGTGCGTGTCGCCGAAGCTGAGCCGCGCTCCAAAGTGCTCGGAGCAGCGAGCGTCGTCGCCGTGCACCGAGAAGTAGCCGCTGGCGCTGTGCGGGCTGCTCACCCAGATCTACGGAGACAAAGATCCCCCGCGTAGCCTCGACACACCGTTGGGGCAAGTGCTGTTAGCGAGCAGCGCCTACGGAGGCCGGCAACAGCACACGAGCGGGTGGGTGGATGGAGCCAGCAACCACGCCCGGCCGCCTTTGTCTCCCCGGTGGCGACGTTTACACACCGCGCCAGGTACTCATTTGAGGCCGAGTCGACCTTCGCGAGGCCCACGGCAGGTTCAGGTAATCGTCTCCGGCCACTGTTGACCGAGCGGGACTTGAACCCGGGTGGCTGAGTTTGTGGTGCAGTTATTCCGCGTTTTCTCAGTGCATAACCTTGTCTGTCTGTCTGTGTCTGCGTGTCACCCCATCTGTCCATCGCTCTGCACGTCCACCGCGTGTCCCCGCACGTCTCCCCTCCCCCCCGTGTCTGTCCGTGAGTGTCTCCACCCCCCCTCCCCGTCCGCGCTACCCGCCAGCGTGAGCCCCTTGCTGCCTGTGAAGGCTACAAGGGGGGGGGGGGGGTGTGGGGTTTGTTGGGGGCCCCACCTCCCCGAGGTGGGAGTCCCCGAGGGGACCCCGGTGCTCGGGGCTCACGATGATGACCCGCACGCCCGGCAGGATCTGAGGGGACACGGGGCGACGGGGAGATACAAGGACACAGATACAAGGTGGGACAGACAAACATAGATGAGGGCACGTAGGGACAGGGGGAGACACGCAGGGACAAGAGGAGACAGAAAAGGGATGCGGAGACGAGAGAAAGCGGGGAGGCAAAGATTAATTAGTTTTGGAAAACATCGTGAACAGTCAACAAAAAGAATGAGTCTATAGCTACCAGACCTGGGCCAGTCAGTCAGTCAGTCATTGGCTGGGCTAGTCACGTGCAGACACTGACCTTGCCTGACTCCATCAGTGCGACACTGTGAGGAGCTCCCCTCTCCACGATCCGAACCCTGCACACACAAGACAAAGATCCCCCATGTAGCCTTAACAGACTGTTGGGGCAAGTGCTGTTAGCGAGCACCTATGAAGGCCGGCACGGCACACGAGGGGGGGGGGTGGCCAGTGCCACGCCCGGCCGCCTTTGTCTCCCCAGTGGCGATGTTTACACGCCGCACCAGGTACACATTTGTGGCTGAGTCGAGCGGGAATCAAACGCTGTCTACCAGGTTCGTAGCTCGGCGTGCTAACCACTACACTACCGCTACACACACACGGGTACACACACACACACACACGGGTACACACACGTGTACACACACACACGGGTGCATACACACACACGTGTACACACACACACGTGTGTGTGTATGGCTGTGCGTACCGGTCGTGCCACAGCGCTCTCGTGTCCACGTACACCGTGGTGGGGTCGGGCCCTGCCGCACTCTGCTGAGAAACACGCGGCCAGCAGCACACCACTCGGCACACCGCTAGGCATACCACTCGGCACACCGCTAGGCATACCACTCGGCACACCGCTCAACATACCACTCAGCATACCACTCAGCACCATGGCCAACATACCACTCAACATACCACTCAACATACCACTCGGCACACCGCTAGGCATACCACTCGGCACACCGCTCAACATACCACTCAGCATACCACTCAGCATACCACTCAGCACCATGGCCAACTTACCACTCAGCACACCACTCAGCATACCACTCGGCACACCACTCGGCACACCGCTCAACATACCGCTCAACATACCACTCGGCACACCACTCAACACACCACTTGGCACCATGGCCAACATACCACTCAGCATACCACTCAGCATACCGCTCAACATACCACTCGGCACACCGCTCAACGTACCACTCGGCACACCGCTCGGCACACCGCTCGGCACACCGCTCGGCACACCGCTCGGCACACCACTCGGCACACCACTCGGCACACCACTCGGCACACCACTCGGCACCATGATCAACATACCACTTGGCACACCGCTCGGCACCACGATCAACACCACGGCCAGCACAATGCTCATCACACCGCTCAGCGCACGAGCCCACAATCCCCTACCAAATCACGCACATCACACACACAGAGATCCCCATATAGCCTGAAATTCAACTAAACTATTGTTAATTTGACCAGGTAAGGCCCACAGAGCTATGTAGCTATTTTTCATAAGCGACCTGGCCACAAATGACAGCTCAATGAAGTGGCTTATCACGCGTGGTGATGTTGATTCTCAATGCGGAGGGAAAAACCCGAGGACCCGGAGCAAAATCCACGCGACTACAGGGAGAGAGACGCACAAACTCCAAATTTACAGCAGCAGGCGTCAGGGTCGGGATAGAACCCACGACCTCCTGTATACCAGGCAAGATAGTTAACATCTCCCAGCCACTGTGCTGTTAGCGAGCACCTATTAAGGCCGGTATGGCACATGGGGGTGGTCAAGCACCACACCCGGCCGGCTAATGCCACCCGAGGGATGGTTAACACACCACGTCAGTTACTCTGTTAGGGCTCAGTCGACCTAGAGGAGGCCCAGTGAGCGGCTCGGATTTTCGTCACCGATATTGGCTGTGAGCGGGAATTGAACTCCGGCTGTGCGGGGTTCGTTTAAGATGTAATTGTTTTATTTTCTCTACGCTCACACGTGGCGGCTGGCCAACGCGTGCCACATTTGCCCCGGACGTTTAATAGACGTCCGGCAAGCCGGTGACCAGTTTCCCAACCGGTTGAACCCGCAGGCGGTGACGGCTAACGCACACAAGCCGCTTTCAACCGCACGGCACACGCGCGGGAGGGGTGGCGGACGAGGAGGAAGACGAGGAGGAGGATTCCGACCTCTGACCTTTACCTGCTCTGACGTCTTCCCGAGCCTGTGAGGCTGGAGGTGGCGCGGGGGGTGGGAGGGGGGAGAGGGGGAGAGGAGGGCAGGAAGGCACATTAGGACAGGCCACCAGTCGGGCGGGGGGCAGGGGGGGGCAGGCGGTGCGGCCCGAGGTTGAGAATGGGCGCGGAGGAGCCGGCGTGAGGGTTTGATTCGGGGGCGAGTGCCGGGTGGGCGAGCAGAGAAGTAGAGGTTCGTGCAGGGCGGTGTGGAGATGTGCAGGGCATTGCATGGAGGTGTAGGAAGGTTCAAGGAAAGTGTACGGAGGTACACGGTGGTGCAGGGTGGTGCAGGGTGGTGCAGGGTGGTGTAGGGAGGCGCAGGGTGGCACACCTGCAGGCACACGGCGGGGCTGACGCGGCAGCCGAAGGCGGTGGTGACGGCGCGGGCGTGCAGGCCCAGGTGGCGGAACAGCTTGGAGAAGGAGAGCGTGAGGGTGGCGCGCGGACGCTCCTCCGCCACCACCACGCACGTGCGCACCCGCGACAGGTCCACGCCACGCGCCTGCACGCGGCACACCGACGTGCGCAGCACACCACATACAGCACACCACATACAGCACACCGCACGCAGCACACCACATACAGCACACCGCACGCAGCACACCACATACAGCACACCGTGCGCAGCACACCGTGCGCAGCACACCGACACGCACAGCACACCACACAGCATACCGCACGCAGCACACCGACACACACCGCACGCACAGTCACATTCTTCTTCTTTCGTGTGGCGTTTGAGCAAAGCAGCAGCGGCAGCGGCGGCGGGGCTACAACCCGTACGTCTAATGTCATCAGCCAGGCCAACCGAGTTCGGTAGCCCACTTGTGCCGCCAGAGTACGTGTACTCTCAATTGCGTCCGTCGCTTCTGAAACATAAGCTCATAGCGCGGTGGGCTTTTCCCTCACCAGTTGTGTACATGTCTGTTTTTACGGTGATCTGTTTACCGTTCTTCTACTTCGCACTCCTGTCGTGTTTGTATTGTTTGTTGTTGTAACGTTCCGACCCCCGTGTCCCTACTGGGACATCTGTCAAAAAAGAGCTTTTTAGATCATCGGATTCCTCCTGGGTAACTAAATATTCCGGAGCGGTCGTGTAGCGCCGAACACTTCCCGTCCACCTCCGACCACCTAACGCCCTGAACAGCCCCCCACCCAGCCCCCCACCCAGCCCCCCACCCAGCCCCCCTCCAGCCCCCCCCCGCACCTTGAGCGCGTCGGTCTGGGTCCCGAGGCCGCGTGTGCACAGCTCCATGGCGGAGTAGGAGCAGAAGGTGTCCCGCACGCGGTACTGGCTCACGGCCGAGAGCCACAGGGACACGTTCAGCTCCAGCTCCGACGGCGGGATGAGGATCGACTGGTGGCCCGAGTACACGCTGCTCACACACGCACACACACGCACGCACGCACGCAGGCGCATGTGTCTGAGGAAGCGCGCGTACGAAGCGCGCGTACGTAATGCACACAAGCAAGCAAACGTAAACAAGCACGTGTACGTAATGTGCATGTGTACGTACACGCGTCTTTGTATATAAACACGTCGCGCGTCCACGCGTATGCATGGGACGCGCACGCAGACGAGTGAGCAAGCAAGCAAGCGAACGCACGACCGGGCGGACTAACCACGTGGGCAAATGAGTAAACGCACGAACGAGCGAGCGTGTGCGTGTGTGTGCGAATGACCCCGATGGGGACGCGCCGCCGCCGCCGCACACCTGCTGAGACACCAGAGCACGAAGCCCATGCCGCAGTAGGGGTCCAGGCAGAGGGCGACCTCGCGCGACGGGTACAGCTCGCACTGCAGCTTGATGGAGCGGCACAGCGCGCCCACCGCACCGTGCGGCATCTACGGCGGGCAGAGGGGCGCACGTACGCACGATGATGACGGCCGCTCATCCGTTCACAACCGCTCGTCCATTGACAACGGCTCACCTACCCCACACTGGGGGTTAGGGGCAGCGTGGGCACCGTGTGGTTGGTGAGCGCTGGACCCCCCCCCCCGCCGCGCACCTTGACCCCGGCGAGCGTGCCGCTGGTGGAGACGCTGTAGTCGAGGTAGCAGAGCGCGTCGGGGTCGCAGGGAGAGTAGAGCTGCGTGGGCCTCCGCTTGGGCAGGTCGTCTGGGGTGCGGGAGAGATGCCAACACCACCACCACCACCACTCGCCAACCACGCTCAACCACGCTCAACCACGCTCAACCAACACGCTCAACCACGCTCAGCTGTGAGCTCGAGGGCAGTAGTGCAGCAGCACGGGTCGGTAGTGCAGAGTGGTAGTGTGGTAGTGCAGTGTTGCATTGTGGTAGTGTGATAGTCCTGTGTGGTAGTGTGGTAGTGCAGTGTGGTATTGTGGGAGTGCAGGATGGTAGTGCAGTGTGGTATTGTGGGAGTGCAGGATGGTAGTGCAGGGTGGTAGTGCAGTGTGGTAATGTGGTAGTGCAGTGTTGCATTGTGGTAGTGTGATAGTCCTGTGTGGTAGTGCAGGGTGGTAGTGTGGTAGTGCAAGGTGGTAGTCTTGCGTGGTAGTGCAGTGGGGAGGCATTGCGGTGGCTGCAGTTCAGGGTGGTAGTGCGGCAGCTCTGCGTGGTGGTGGTGGGACCTGTGTCGATGATGAGCGGCCAGGCTCTGGCGTCCGGCGTGGGCCCCGCGTCCTTGGAGCGCAGCAGCTTCACCACGGCCTGCGACGCGAGGACGCAGGCCGACTTGCTCACCTGAGCCGACGCCGGTCACGGGGTCACGGGGTCACGGGTCAGAGGAGGCACACGGCTCAGGAGGACAGAGGTCGAGGGGTCAGAGCGGTCTTCTGCACTCATTTTCAGAGGTGGGGGGGGGCACTGTCGCCGACATGACGTCACCGGTGTGAGCAGGGCCACCACATGCTTACAGCCCTTGCCGGGTTTCACAGCAGCAGCACGCCGATGATGATGATGGGGGGTGATGTGATGATGATGGGGGGTGATGTGATGATGATGGGGGGTGATGTGATGATGATGGGGGTGTTGTCGCTCGTTGTGTGGTTGTCAGGGGCCGCACTAAAAGGCCACCAGGGGCCGCCAGTGGCCGGCGGGGCCGCGCTGGGTTAGACGCAGGTCGGGGCAGGGCGGAGGTTGAGGGGGTAACGACGGCACGAGGTTTGCAGTTTGGGGCCCGAGTGGTAAGTGGGGGCAACGATGGCTGCAGTTGGGGCCATGACGGTGTGGCGCGGAGTGGCCAGTGGTTGTGGCTGCGAGTTGTGGCTGGGGGTTGTGGCCGGGCAAGGGCGGTCCGACGTTGCGGCAACAGCAATGGTGGAAGCGGTGGTGATGGTAGTGGTGGTAGTGTTGGCCGTAGTGGTAGTAGTGGTGGTGGTTATGGCAGTGGTGGTGGTAGTGCTGGTGGTGGTAGTAGTGGTCATGGTAGCAGTGGTGCGTCACACGGCACTGGGCTGGTGCTTGCCGGCGTGTCGGTGGTGCGTCTACCTCGACGACCATCCTGGCGGTGGGGAGCGTGGTGGCGACGTGCTGCGGCTGTGGGGGCCGCACGGCGACGGGCACGCAGCCCGCGTACAGGCAGCCGTAGAATGACGCGATCAGCTCGATCCCTGCCTCCCGCACGCACGCACGCAGAGACAAAGACAACATCAAAGATCCCCCGTGTAACCTCGACAGACTGGACGGGCAAGTGCTGTTAGCGAGCAGCACGAGGGGGTGGGTGGCCAGCACCACGCCCGGCCGCCTTTGTATCCCCAGTGGCGATGTTTACACATCGCACCAGGTACTAATCTGAGGCTGAGTCGACCTAGGGGAGGCCCACGACCTGTTCTGATAATCGTCAACGGTGTTGACCATGAGCGGGAATCGAACTCGGGTCGCCGGGTTCATAGCGCAGCGTAGCGCTTAACCGCTTTCTCCACTACCGTTCCCCGCAGAGACGTACGCACCCACGCACGCAGAGACACGCACGCAGAGACACGTGCAGAGACACGTGCAGTGGACGCACGTGGAAACGCACGCAGAGAGACAAAGGTCCCCTGTGTAGCCTCTATCACCACCGGTGGAACCCGGGGTTCGGACCCTGGTTCCAGGCGCCGCTCACGACCCAACCGGCTACCCTCGACGGCAGTGGAGCCGACCCGTGCACGGACCGATTCCCCCGCCACGGCGAGCGTGGAACTTGCGGCGCGTAACGACTACCTGGCGCGTAGAGGAGCGCCACGTGGTCGCCGGGGTTCACCCGCCCCCTCTCCAGCAGCGCCACCGCCACCCGCTCGGCGCGCCGGTGCAGCTGCAGGCAGCTCACGGAGCTGGCCACCGCGCCCTGCGCGCCTCGGACAAAGGCAAAGGTCCCCCGTATTGCCTTTACAAAGTCGGGGCGGGCAAGTGCTGTTGGTAGCGAGCAGCAGCACCTGGTGACGAGGGGTTCACCGAGACAAAGATACACCGCTTAGCCCCCTCCTACACACTGCCCCCCCCCCCCCACACCGGCATAGTCACAGGCTGTTGGGGCAAGTGCAGTTAGCGAGCAGCACCTATGGCAATAAGCTCAGGAGCTTATGGGTGTCCACAATAATGAACGCCGATTTCGAGACCCAGACATCATCGTGGTCCCTCCTCCTGGCCTTGACATTCCTCCTCCTCCTGGAAAGCGCCGCTGGAACCATCATCAACCGCATCGCCACCCACGGCAGAGCCCCGACGCTGCACCACATCCTCGTGAACGGGAAGTTAAAGACGCAGCCACAGTGCTGCGAGCGGCACACCTTGGCGTTGAGCAGGATGAAGATGACGTGGTCTGGAGTGGTGACGGCTCTCCACTGCAGCACCTCGGAGAGGTAGAGACTCTAGGTGGGGGGCAGAGATGGCGGGGGAGGCAGGTGCAGAGTGAGCAACTCTCTCCGTGCGGGGGTCTGCGTTGTGAGACCAGAGAGCCACGTGCCAGAGAGCCAACGCCCACGATGGTAAGTGGAGGGCAGCATCTCGAGCCGTAGATTACTCACTTGTTGATTATGATGTACGTACGAATGTACGTTAAAATTCTTTCGCACCGCACGTAGCCAACCGTGATCATTTGAAGGTGCGGCTGATGGCTACCGGGGTAAGATCGTGATGATGCCTGCAGGGTTAGGCCTCGATTTGTGGTTCTGAGTGACATGGCTCGTGATGATGGCTGCAGAGTGGTGGGTCCAAGTGGCATGGCTCGTGATGATGGCTGCACAGTCGGTGGGTTCGCGCGCCGTGACGACGCCAGTGGCGCGGGCGTCACCTTCTTGGTGGGGTCGTCGTCGCAGGGGCCCAGGTCGCGGCCGCTCGCCTGCGCGATTCTCTTCCCGGCCACCAGACTCCCGACCATCACGGAGGCCGGGCCCACATCCACTGGCACGTGGGACGAGCCGGGGGGGGGAAGGGGAGGCACAAGGGGAATGTACCAAGGATAGCGCGGGGGGGGACAGGGGAAAAGGTGGGGGGGGGGGGGTGCATAGGGAATGCATGAAGACACCATGAATGGGCCAGGCCTCCGGGAATGTACCACAATCAGATAATTTGGGAGGGGGGGAATGTACCACGATAGTAAGGGGGGTGAATGGGGGGGCAGGGGGAGGGTAAGGTGGAATGTACCACGATTGGAAAGGTGGGGGTAGGCCAGACATTACGCGAGTGGCTGACCGGGCGAGGCGGGCAAGGGAGCGGGTGAGCTTGCGAGCGCACGTGCAGTGCTGCCCGCCCTGGAGCCACACCTGGCTGCTTCTGCCGCGGCTTGGGCAGGTTGGTGACGCAGGTGTGCGGGCACACGAGCACGTTGCAGGGGTGCAGGGTCCCCTCCAGGAAGCGCTGGCGCACCTCCGACAAGTGGATGCCGCCCAGCGGCGTCTTGGGCAGCGAGTTTGCGGGCAGCAGCGCCAGGCAGTAGACGCCCACCTGGTGCACACCGTCCACGGCCTGCGGGGAGTCGGCGAGCGCCCGTTAAGGCCGCGACGGTCTTCGCAGGCGGTGGTGCGGCCCGCACGGGCGGGGGCACGCGCGCGCACAGACAAAGGTCCCCCGTGTAGCCTTCAACAGTGTCGGGGCGAGTGCTGTTGGCGAGTAGCGTCGCCGCCTGTGAAGGCCGGCACGGCGCACGAGATTCGTGGGTGGCCAGCACCACGCCCGGTCGCCTTTGTCTCCCCAGGGGTGATGTCTAACACACCGCACCTGGGGAGGTCCAGGACCGGTTCAAATATTCGCCACCGTTATTGGTCGTGAGCGGGAATCGAACTCGGGTCGTCAGGTTCCGGGTGCAGCGCGCGCTAGGCATGACACTTCCGCCCCGCACCTCGCTCACACTCGCTCACCTGCAGAACCCAGGTCATCCACAAACACTCGCTCACACTCGCTCACCTCCAGAATCCAGGTCATCCACAAACACTCGCTCACACTCGCTCACCTGCAGAACCCAGGTCATCCACACACACTCGCTCACACTCGCTCACCTGCAGAACCCAGGTCATCCACAAACACTCGCTCACACTCGCTCATTCACTCACACTCGCTCACCTGCAGAACCCGAGTCATCCACTGGAAGCTGTCGTCCTCCGATGCGTCCGGGCGCTGCTCGGCCACCACCACGATCCGCTCGTCATGCAGAACGGTGATGGAGAACACTGCGATTCTGACGCACAAAGACAAAGGTCCCCCATGTAGCCTTAACAGACCGTCGGGGCAAGTACGGTTAGCGAGTAGCACCTATGAAGGCCAGCACGTTGCACGAAGGGGTGGGTGGTGGCCAGCACCACGCCTGACCGCCTTTGTCTCGCCAGTGATGATGTTTACTACACACCGCACCAGGTACTCATTTGGGGCTGAGTAGCCCTAGGCGAGGCCCAGGACCAGTCAAACAATTGCCACTGGTGTTGGCCGTGAGCGGGAATCGAACTCGGGTTCGCAGGTTCCTCGCGCAGCGCGCTAACCAGGACACTACCACTGCTCTCACGTGTGTGTGTCCGTGCTCATTCATGTGTGCGAGCACATGTGCGTGCGTGTGTGTGCATGTGTACGTGCGTGCATGTGTACGTGCATGTGCGTGTGTGTTTATGCATGTGCGTGCGTGCGTGTATGTGTGTGCGTGCACGTGCGTGTTCAGAATTAGAGCCACTCCCTGTTGTTTGGCAGTCTCCTGCCCCGGGTAGAGGACTGTCCACCCCTCATGGTCCACCGGACCTCCTGAATACCACAGAGATCCAGGCGGTACCGGTCCAGCTTCCTACAGAGTAGTGGCAGCCTCTCCTCCACAGTAAGCATTCGAATATTCCACGTGACCACCCGCAGTGATTTTTTTGTTGTTTCTGGAGGAGCTCCGAGGGTAAAGATTCAATCTCCTGGCTCCGCCAAATGGGGTTTTGGCCAGCAGACGTCATAGACGCCTTTTCCACCATGGCCTCCGGCACAAGCTTAATTAAAGATTTAATTCGTGGTTTAGTGGTAACTAATTGCAGGTGGAGGGGTTACCAGTCCCTCGCACCCGTCCAGAGCCCCCTTTTGCTGCTGTGGTGGCTACAAACGCCAATCGAAATTTGCCCTCTCCCCACGGCACTGAGGTTCCATCTGTTGAGGAAGTACTTAATGTGATCCAGAGTACGAGACCAGGAAAGGCACTGGGCAGATATGATCTCCCAAGCGAAATGCTGAGGGAGGGTTGCGTTTGTGCACAGACTGCCCTTCATCATAACAACAGTCTGGACCACTGGATGGGTTCTGCAGGATTGGAAGGATGCCCTGGTGGTCACCCTCTTAAAGAAGGGGGACCGCACAGATTGTAACAATTACAGGGACATCAAACTCCTCAGTGTGCTGGAAAAGGGCCTGGCAAGGATTATTCAACATCGCCTTACCAGGCGCGCTGGGGAGAGGCTTGCGGAGCCCCAATGCAGTTTCAGGAAAGGGCGGTCCTGCACAGATGCCATATTTTATGTGCATCTGCTACAGCAGAAGTGTAGAGAATTCCAACAAGACCTATATCTCTGCTTTATTGACCTGGTCAAGGCCTATGATACCATCAGTAGGCCTGGGCTCTGGGTTGTTCTTCGTGCTTTTGGAGTCCCTGAACCTCTGCTCACGATCATTAAGGACCTTCATGATGGTGAGCGGGCCCGGGTAAAACTATGTGGCAGCCGGGAGTCGGAACCATTCCCTGTTCACCTTGGGGTGCGACAGGGATGTCCTCCGACTCCCACATTATTTAACATGTATTACGACCACGTAGTTCGTGAAGCCTTCGATGGCTCTACTAAAGGCATTTATATCTGGTACAGATACAATGGGAGGCTGATCATGGAGGAGTTAGAGGCGCTGGTGCTGCACCTGGAGCTTGCCACTATCAGCCCCACCAAAACTAAGCAACTGCCTGGGTATTTTATACCATTGGACACTCCACCCCACAACTCCCAATTGGTGATGGGGCAGTTGTGGAGAGAGTGGAGAGTTTCCCATACCTCGGGAGTGTGCTTATGACCGGCTCTGGTTTGACAACAGAGATCTCACTCCGAATCAGTCGAGCGGCATTCTTTTCATCAGTTGCGTAACGCTGCGTGGAAGCTACCTGGTCTGTCACTCCGCACGAAGCTTCAGGTCTTCTCGGCCACAGTCATTCCCTCCCTTCTCCTAAGCTTGCGAAACGTGGACCCCCCTAATGGAGCATCTTCGCCGGTTAGAAACATTTAGGCTGGCCTGCCTACGACCCATCCTGGGTTTAACCAGGCTGGATTGTGTGAGGAGTTCATAAACCCTTGAAAGATCTGGACAAAGTCCCATCGGTGAGCTCCTCTTGCAGGCAAGGCTGCGTTGGCTGGGTCATGTAGCCCACATGCCAAGTCACCGCATGCCTAAACTGTTTTTTTTTGGCCGGATCGAGGGGGCTAAACGGGCGCGGCACGGGTTAGAGAAAAAATGGAGTGATACAGGAAGATGTGGAGCTGAGTGGCCTTGCCGATGACCGGTACCAGCGGTGATAAGATCGGCCTCTGTGGAGGAGGCTCGTGAAGGACGCTACTGGGCAGTTGGAGGCAGTCGCCCTCCAGCAACAACGGAGGGTGAAGGAGCGACGCTCACGACAACGAGCGGAGCGCTGGGTGGCTAAAGCACAGAAAGTTGGCACAGTAGGGGGCATCAGCCACTCGTCTCAGTCAGTCGACCCGTGGCACCTGCTGGGTCTGCCCCATGACCTCCTGCCAGCGGGCGTTCGACACTTCACGTTGCCTCAACATGCACCTAACCTGGCACAAGCGTCGTGGTGACGTAACCGCCACTTTGTAGTGAATTGCGGGTGTTGTGTGTACGTGCGTGTGTGTGTACGTGCCTCCCCCGGAAGACGAACTTGCCGGGCTCCACAGCGAGCACCGTGGCCACGACGTCGTCCGAGCTGTGGCGCCGGCCACTCACCAACATGGAGCCGTCCACACGGCTCACCACGCTCACCATACCGGCCTGGCGGAGTCACGCCACAACACAGGGGGTCACACCGCCACACAGAGGTCACACCGCAACACAGGGGGTCACACCGCAACACAGGGGTCACACCGCCACACAGAGGTCACACCGCAACACAGGGGGTCACACCGCAACACAGGGGTCACACCGCCACACAGAGGTCACACCGCAACACAGGGGGTCACACCGCAACACAGGGGGTCACACCGCAACACAGGGGTCACACCGCCACACAGAGGTCACACCACAACACAGGGGTCACACCGCCACACAGAGGTCACACCGCAACACAGGGGTCACACCGCAACACAGGGGTCACACCACAACACAGGGGTTACACCGCAACACAGAGGTCACACCGCAACACAGGGGGTCACACCGCCACACAGAGGTCACACCGCAACACAGGGGGTCACACCGCAACACAGGGGTCACCAGGGCTGAGTCCTGC
Organism: Lampetra fluviatilis; assembly: GCF_964198595.1. Taxonomy (NCBI): domain Eukaryota; kingdom Metazoa; phylum Chordata; class Hyperoartia; order Petromyzontiformes; family Petromyzontidae; genus Lampetra; species Lampetra fluviatilis. The sequence goes on from NC_136336.1 coordinate 7,508,154, forward strand.
ACGCACAGCTCCTGTGAATCATCTGCTCCGGTGAATCTGGAGACTCGAGGTTTTAAGAATTGGGAACCTGAGATCTGAGAATCTAGGATTTCACGAATGTATGATCTGATATCTGTGCATCTGTTGATCTGTGGATATGTGGATCTGCTGATCTGGGATGTGTGGATCTGGGATCAGTTGATCTGTGATTCTGTGGATCTAGAATCTGCAATCTGTGCTGTGAGTGAGAGGGGGAGCTGGCAGACGGGGGGGTGGGGTGGGGGTGGGGGGGGCGACTCACAGGCGACACGAAGCCCAGGAGTCCGGTGCGCACGAACGGGAACTCTGCGTCCACCGGCACGCCCGACTCGCTGAGCGGTGAGAGCTGTGCCGGGGGGGGGAGCGGGGTTGGGAGGGGGGTGGGGGCCGGGGTGGGGGCCGGGGTGGGGGCAGGCATGAGGGAGGGGGGGGGGACCGGGGTTGGGCGTGTGGAGTCGGCACGGCCTCGCCCAGCAGAGGCATTGCCGCGAGTAACGGGGCGGTGTTTGCGTGGCACAGTGGTGGTGCAGTGTAGCGGTGCGGTGTGGTGGACTGCGGAGTGGTGCGGTGTTGTGTGTTGTGGTGGTGAGGTGTGGTGGTGGTGCGGTGTGGTGGTGTGGTGCGGGTTGGTGTGGTGGTGGTGCGGTGGTGCAGTGTGGTGGTGGTGTGGTGTGGTGGTGGTGCGGTGGTGCAGTGTGGTGGTGTGGTATTGTGGTGGTGTGGTGTGGTGGTGGTGCGAGGTGGTGGTGCGGTGTGTTGGTGTGGTATTGTGGTGGTGTGGTGGTGCAGTGTGGTGGTGGTGCGGTGTGGTGCGGTGTCGTGTGTTGGGGTAGTGGGGTGGTGGTGCGGTGTGGTGGTGCGGTATGGTGGTGGTGCGGTATGGTGGTGGTGCGGTGTGGTGGTGCGGTGCGGCGCACCTCAAAGCCGGCCTTGGTGATGCCGGGCAGGGCAAAGTAGCCGGAGGCGGTGCCGCTGGAGCTCACGCAGAGTTCCCCCAGCTCGTCCTCCCGGCAGAGCGCCGGCGCGTCCGTCCTCACCACGCTCACCACCGCTACGGCACACGCACACCACGCTCACCACCAGTACCGTCGCACGCTCACCACTCTCACCACCGTTACCGACACGCTGAGACACACTTACCACGTCATGGCAGTGATGATGGGGATGGCGGTGATGGCAGTGGTGATAGCAGCGGTGATAGCAGCGGTGATGGTGGTGGTGATGGAATCGACTGATGTTATCAGTGATGATAGGGGTGATGGCGGTGCAGGAGGTGGTGATGGTGGTGGTGAATGAGATGGAGATGTTATCGGCACTGAACGGGTGCGAGGGGCTGGTAACCCCTCCACCTTCAATTAAATGACCACAAAACCACGTGAAAAATATGCAACTAAGCTTGTGCCGGAGGCCCCGAGGGGACAGGCGTCCATGACATTTCCTGGCCAAATCCCATTTGGCGGAGCCAGGAGACTGAATCCTTACCCTCGAGGCTCCTCCAGAAACAACAAAAAGCCACTACGTGTGGCCACGTGGAATGTTCGAACGCTCACTGCGGAGAAGAGGCTGCCACTCCGCAAGCCTCTCCTCCTGCCAGGACATTTTCTGGCACACTGAGGAGTGAGAAGCCCCTGTAGTTGTTACAGGGCATCCTTCCAATACTGCGGAACCTGTCCAGTGGTCCAGAATGGTGTTATGTCATCTAGGGCAGTCTATGCACAAATGCCAGCCTCTCTCAGCATTTCACTTGCGAAACATGGACCCCGCACTCCCTAATGGAACATCTTCACCAGTTAGAACCATTTAGGCTGGCCTGCCTACAATCCATCCTGGGTTTAACCAGGCTGGATTGTGTGATAGGAGCAGCACGGGCTAGAGAAGAGATGGAGTGATGTGGTACAAGAGGACTTGCCGATGACTTGTACCAGCGGTGTCAATATCGGCCTCTGTGGAGGAGGCTCGTGAAGGACGCTACTGGGCAGTTGGAGGCAGTCGCCCTCCAACAACAACGGAGGGTGGAGGAGCGATGCTCACAACAACGAGCGGAGCGCCGGGTGGCTAAAGCACAGCAAGTTGGCACAGTAGGGGGCACAAGTGGTGCCATCAGCCACTCATCTCAGTCAGTCGACCCGTTGAACCTTGGTCTGCCCTGTGACCTCCTGCAAGTGGGCGTTCGACACTTCACGTGGCCTCTACGTGCACCTAGCCTGGCACAAGCACCGTGGTGACGTTACCGCCCCTTTGTGGCAAATGGCGGTTGTTGTTGTTATCGGTCATGTGATCAGTGATGGTGCTGATGGAGGTGGTGATGCTATTGGTGATGGTAGCGGTGATGGTGATGTTATCAGTGATGTAATCGGCGATGCTATTGGTGATGGTAGCGGTGATGTTATCGGTGATGGTAGCGGCGATGCTATCGGTGATGTTATCGGTGATGGTGATGATGTTATCGGTGATGTTATCGGTGATGGTAGCGGTGCACGCGAGTCTCACCACCGGGCAGGGCCGGGCCGATGTCGAGCACGGCGAGGAGTGAGGGTGCCGCGCCGCGTCGCTCCGCACACCGGACGCCGTGGCTGAGCGCGCCGAGACTCAGCGTGACGCGCTCCGGGGTCCCGCCCGGCTCCTCGCCCCGTCTGCCGGGGAAACGCACAAACACAACAAGGATCCCACACCCCCTCCGTGTGAAACTAGAAATAAAAACTATCAAACAAGGCACCCACTGAGCTACGTAGCTCTTTTTCAGAAGAGACTTGGCCATCACAAATGATATTCCTGCCATCTGGCCACAAATGATATCACATTGACCTGGCCACAAATGATAATCCAACAACAATGGGCTCCCCAGCGGAGGTGGGCCTCCTCGTGGAGGTAAGTGTTCCTATCGCGGAGATTGCCTTCTTCGGTGACATTGTCCTCCTCGTGGAGATTGGGCCCTCTCGTGGAGGTGTGTCCCCCCCCCCCCCCACCTTGCGGATAGATGGGCCCTATCGTGGATGTGATCCACCTCGTGGAGGTAGTCCCCCTCGTGGAGATGAGCCCCATCGTCGTGTTTGAAAGAGCGACCCTCCTTTCTCTAAAACAAACTATTTTATTTGTCCAGTTAAGGCCCCACTGAGCTCTGTAGTTATTTTTGTCAGAAGCGACCTGGCCGCAAAAGTGGGTGAGCGTCGAGTGGGTGTTGAGTGGGTGAGTGCTGAGTGGGTGAGCGTCGAGTGGGTGTTGAGTGGGTGAGTGCTGAGTGGGTGAGTGTTGAGTGGGTGAGTGTTGAGTGGGTGAGTGCTGAGTGGGTGAGTGTTGAGTGGGTGAGCGTTGAGTGGCTGAGCACCGAGTGAGTGTTGAGTGGGTGAGTGTTGAGTGGGTGAGTGTTGAGTGGGTGAGTGTTGAGTGGGTGAGCACCGAGTGAGTGTTGAGTGGGTGAGTGTTGAGTGGGTGAGTGCTGAGTGGGTGAGTGTTGAGTGGGTGAGCGTTGAGTGGGTGAGCACCGAGTGAGTGTTGAGTGGGTGAGTGTTGAGTGGGTGAGTGTTGAGTGGGTGAGTGTTGAGTGGGTGAGCACCGAGTGAGTGTTGAGTGGGTGAGTGTTGAGTGGGTGAGTGTTGAGTGGGTGAGTGTTGAGTGGGTGAGTGCTGAGTGGGTGAGTGTTGAGTGGGTGAGCGTTGAGTGGGTGAGCACCGAGTGAGTGTTGAGTGGGTGAGTGTTGAGTGGGTGAGTGTTGAGTGGGTGAGTGTTGAGTGGGTGAGCACCGAGTGAGTGTTGAGTGGGTGAGTGTTGAGTGGGTGAGTGTTGAGTGGGTGAGTGTTGAGTGGGTGAGTGCTGAGTGGGTGAGTGTTGAGTGGGTGAGCGTTGAGTGGGTGAGCACCGAGTGAGTGTTGAGTGGGTGAGTGCTGAGTGGGTGAGTGTTGAGTGGGTGAGTGTTGAGTGGGTGAGCACCGAGTGAGTGTTGAGTGGGTGAGTGTTGAGTGGGTGAGTGCTGAGTGGGTGAGTGTTGAGTGGGTGAGCGTTGAGTGGCTGAGCACCGAGTGAGTGTTGAGTGGGTGAGCGTTGAGTGGGTGAGCGTTGAGTGGCTGAGCACCGAGTGAGTGTTGAGTGGGTGAGCGTTGAGTGGGTGAGCGTTGAGTGGCTGAGCACCGAGTGAGTGTTGAGTGGGTGAGCGTTGAGTGGGTGAGCGTTGAGTGGCTGAGCACCGAGTGAGTGTTGAGTGGGTGAGCGTTGAGTGGCTGAGCACCGAGTGAGTGTTGAGTGGGTGAGCGTCTCGCTCACCGCCGGATGGCGACGGTGAGCCCCTCTGCTGAGTAGGCGCAGGGCTGCACGGCCTCAGGGCGCAGGCCCCGGCACCGGAACGTCGACACAAAGGCGTCGCAGGACGACAGCGACCCTGGGGGCCGGGGGTCACGCGGGGGTCATGCGGGGGTCACGTGAAGGTCACGCGGGGGTCACGCGGGGGTCACGGGTCATTAGGCCGATGCCGAAGAACCACAGACAAGAGGGGAGAGGCGGCAGCAGCCAGCGCCATGCGCAAACTCCGCTCACTCTCACAAAGACAAAAGTCCCCTGTGTAGGCTTAACAGACTGTCGGGGCAAGTGCTGTTCGCGTGCGCCTATGAAGGCCGGCACGGCACACGAGGGTGTGGGTGGCCAGCAGCACGCCCGACCGTCTTTGTCTCCCCAGTGGCGATGTTCACCCACCGCACGGGGTGCTCGTTTGAGTTGATCGAGGGGAGGACGCCCACGACCGGTTCAGACAATCGTCACCGGCGTTGGCCGTGAGCGGGAGTCGAACTCGGGTCACAGGGTTCATAGCGCAGCGTAGCGCTAACCGCTGCACCACCGCTCCCCACACGCTCGCAGACGATCACAGACACACTCTCTCACACAGACACACACTCTCAATCAGACACACACTCTCACTCAGACACAAACTCTCACACAGACACACACTCTCACTCAGACACACACTCTCACTCAGACACACACTCTCAATCAGACACACACTCTCAATCAGACACACACTCTCACTCAGACACACACTCTCACTCAGACACAAACTCTCACTCAGACACAAACTCTCACTCAGACACTCTCATGAACAGGGTGAGAAAACATAGAAACTCCACGCAGCAAGGTGCCGGAGTCGGGAATCGAACCCAGGCGCTGCTTGCGATGATGGGGAAGATTGATGACGATGTTGACGACGACGACGATGACAATGACGCTGACGATTACAAAGGTGATGACGACAATAACTATGATGATGACGATAATGATGATGATGATGACGACAATAATTGTGATGGCGACAATGTTGATGATCAAAAACATGCCGATGATGACGACAATGACTCATGCTGACGACAATAACTATGATGATAATTGTGATGCCGACGATGCTGACGATGAAAAAGATGCTGATGATGACAACGATGCCGACGACAATAATCACGACGATGACACCGCCGCCGCTCACAGGGGTTGGCCGCGTCAGCGACGAGCAGCGAGCGCAGCGAGGCGAGCTCCACGTCCTTCTGCTCCTGGAAGCCCACCATGGCCCAGTGCAGGTCGCGCGACTTCACGCACGCCACGGCCGCTGGGACGCCACGTGCGGCGTGGCACGGGCGGAGTGGCACGGGTGGCACGGCACGGGCGGCGAGCGGTTGCCGGGGTGAGGAGACGGCGCAGGGGGTGAGGGTGGGACGGGGAGACACGGCGGTGGTGAGAGACGAGGCGGTGCGCTGGTCACACCGCGCCGTGTGCTGCGTTCCGTCTGTGTGACGGTGCAGTACGGTATTTGTAGCATACGCGGTGTGTGTGGTGTGTGTCGTGTGGTGTGTAGCAAGCTGCGGTGTGCCGCGTGCGGTGAGTGGTGTGTAGCAAGCTGCGGTGTGCGGTGTGCCGCGTGTGGTGTGTAGCACGCTGCGGTGTGCCGCGTGCGGTGAGTGGTGTGCCACGTGCGGTGAGTGGTGTGCCGCGTGTGGTGTGTAGCACTCTGCGGTGTGCCACGTGCGGTGAGTGGTGTGCCACGTGCGGTGAGTGGTGTGCCGCGTGTGGTGTGTAGCACGCTGCGGTGTGCCGCGTGCGGTGAGTGGTGTGCCACGTGCGGTGAGTGGTGTGCCGCGTGTGGTGTGTAGCACGCTGCGGTGTGCCGCGTGCGGTGAGTGGTGTGCCACGTGCGGTGAGTGGTGTGCCGCGTGTGGTGTGTAGCACGCTGCGGTGTGCCGCGTGCGGTGAGTGGTGTGCCACGTGCGGTGAGTGGTGTGCCGCGTGCGGTGTGTAGCACGCTGCGGTGTGCCGCGTGCGGTGAGTGGTGTGCCGTGCCGGGGTCTCCAACCTTTGTAAGCGAACACCTTCTGCAGCCAGGACACGGGGTTGACCTTCATGAGGGCGTAGGGGACGCACACCACGTGCAGCATGCAGAACACTCCCTGCAGGGCACAGCACCCCGCCAGCAACACTCGCAACAACACGCACAACAACACTCGCAACAACACGCACAACAACACCCGCCAGCCGCACGTTGACGCCACTTCCAGCACCACCACCACGACCACCGGCACCGCTTCCGTCTGCCCCCCCACCCCCCCCACCACCAACCCCCCCCACCACCACCACCCCCCCACCACCACCCCCCCCCCCCACCACCACCCCCCCACCACCACCACCCCCCCCACCACCACCAACCCCCTCGCCACTCACCGCCAGAATCCCGTGCCAGAGACCCACGTCCTTTTTGAAGTCGAGGACGTTCACCATGGTTTCCCCTGCGAAGAAGAGACAGCCGATGAACACAACCAGCCTGGGTGCAGGCCGGGGTGCAGGCCGGGGTGCAGGCCGGGGTGCAGGCCGGGGTGCAGGCCGCGGTGCAGGACGTGGAAGTTGTGCATGCCACGTGTCGCTCAGGTGTGGACCCAGCGTAGACGAGGGGCGATGTGGGACAATGGTTCGTGCGGGACAGCGGTTCATGTGGGGGACGCCGCGGGGCACCTTCGATGTAGGCGCAGGCCTGGCGCAGGGCACGGCAGTGTTCCAGCGCGGCGCGGCGTGTCACCGTGACGCCCACCACACTGCCCTCCCTGCCCGTCTTGTACTGCCGCGGGCACACCGACACGGGCACACACGGGGGAGGGGGGGGGGACACGATCGTCATCATCGTCCTCATCATCGTCGTCATCATCGTCATCGTCGTCATCGTCGTCGTCATCATCATCATCATCGTCGTCATCGTCATCCAAGGACTGCGGCAGCGCGAGCTCGACTCCACCGGCATGGCGCTTTGCGAGCGCTCGGCCCCCTCACCTCGATCATGGCCGTGCTGTCGTCGGCCTCGTGGACGTGAGGCCTCCAGTCCTTGGGCGGCTTCGAGAGGTTCCGCGAGTCGGTGACGAACCACTGCACCTTGGGCCAGCCTGGGACGACGTGAAAGGAGAGACACGGCGATGACGACGAAGACGACGATGACGATGACAATGACGATGACGACGACGACGACGACGACGATAACGACGATGATAACGATGACGATGTTGACAACGACGACTATGACGGCGATGACGATGACTACGATGATATCGACGACGATGATATCGATGATGATGATGACAATCACGACGACGACAACGTCCACCGCTGTGCGGCAGCTGCTTACGGAGGAGGAACTGCAGTGGGTTTAGCGTGTGGCCCCCACGGTGGGTTGCATGGCCACAGTCGTACTGCTGCGGCTCGTGTCTTGCAATCCAATCGAGTCACCTGCACTGTAAGTGACGTGCCTGATGGCTGACGAGCTACGTGCGTACGATACGCGAGGCGGGCGATGCGTGTGATGCATGTGACATGTGTGACGTGTGTGACGTGTGCGACGCGTGTGATGCGTGCGACCTTTGAACTGCACGATGTCACCGGTGGGGCCCTTGGGAAGGCCGCGGTGGCACGCGTCGCTCGTGAGCGCCACGGCCACGCCGCACGTGCCCAGCAGGAAGCCGATCTGCTGGCTCGCCGAATCCTGCACCCACAGCACAGGTCGCCACGGTCAACCCGCCACGGTCAACCCGCCACGGTCAACCCGCTACGGTCAACCCGCCACGGTCACCCGCCATGGTCAACCCGCTACGGTCAACCCGCTACGGTCAACCCGCCACGGTCAACCCGCTACGGTCACCCGCCACGGTCAACCCGCCACGGTCACCCGCCCAGGTGAAGAGGGTGACAATGATGTTGATGTTGTAACTCATCAGGAGGAAAATGCTGCTGATGCTACTTCTGCTGCTGAGGAAAGCACTGCTGATGCTGCTGCCGAAGATGATGATAGTGCTGATGATGGTGATGGTGGTGGTGCTGCTGTTGCTGCTGCTGCTGATGATGGTGGTGGTGGTGGTGGTGCTGCTGATGATGGTGGTGGTGGTGCTGCTGATGATGGTGGTGGTGGTGGTGCTGCTGTTGCTGATGATGGTGATGGTGGTGGTGGTGCTGCTGCTGATGATGGTGGTGGTGCTGCTGATGATGGTGGTGGTGGTGCTACTGCTGGTGGTGGTGGTGTTGGTGCTGCTGCTGATGGTGGTGGTGGTGTTGGTGCTGCTGCTGATGGTGGTGGTGGTGTTGGTGCTGCTGATGATGATGGTGGTGGTGCTGCTGATGATGGTGGTGGTGGTGCTGGTGCTGCTGATGATGGTGGTGTTGGTGCTGCTGATGATGGTGGTGGTGGTGCTGGTGCTGCTGATGATGGTGGTGTTGGTGCTGCTGATGATGGTGGTGGTGGTGGTGATGGTGGTGGTGGTGCTGCTGATGATGGTGGTGGTGCTGCTGATGATGGTGGTGGTGGTGCTGCTGATGGTGGTGTTGGTGCTGCTGATGATGGTGGTGGTGGTGGTGCTGCTGATGGTGCTGCTGCTGCTGCTGATGGTGGTGCTGCTGCTGCTGATGGTGGTGCTGCTGCCGATGCCGCCGATGGCAGTGGTGGCCCGCGCACCTTGCGGGAGAGCGGCACCTCGACGGGCACCGGCGTGAGCTGGGCCAGGAGGCAGCCGTAGAATGCGGTGACGAACGCGGTGGCGTCGCTGTTGGGGTACACCAGCGCCACCTGGACAAAGAAAACGGCACCCCCCCCCACCTCCTCCGTATCGCCTCGGCCACTCGCGACGGACGCGGAATTCGACACCGAGCGGAGGCTGCCCACCACCTAGGCCCGATAGCCCCGCGAGCCACGCTTCACCGCACAACCGCCACGGCCACAATCACCTCCACCACCACCGGCATAACCACAATCACCACCACCACCACCGGCATAACCACAATCACCACCACCACCACCGGCATAACTACCACCACCATCACCGGCACAATTGTCACAATCACCACACGGCCTGCGATGATTACTACTGATCAGGCGAGCACGCCGACACTCACACCACCACAACCCCCACCATTACCACCACCACCACCACCATCAATACCACCACTACTAGCATCATTACCACCACAACCACCACTATTATCACCACTACCAACACCGCAATCATAATTACCACCACCGTCATCATTGTTACTACCACCGGCACAACAACCACTACAGCCACCATCACCACACAGCCTGCAATGCTAACTCACGTACACACGCACAAAGCAAAGACAAAGATCCCCCCCCCCCCCCGTATGGCCTCAACAGGCATGTTGTGGCAAGTGCTGTCAGCGAGCACCTATGAAGTAGTGGTGGTGTAGTAGCAGTTTTGGTAATAATAATAGTAGCGGTGTAGTGTAGTAGTCGTGGTGGCATAGTAGGAGTGGTTGTTCAGCCGTGGTAGCGGTGATATAGTCGTGGTTGTGGTGTAGTAATCGTTTAGTGGAAGTGGTTTAGTGGTAGTGGTTGTGCATTAGTGGTAGTGGTGATGTAGTAGTGGTCATGGTTTAGTAGTGGTAGTAGTGGTGTAGTGGTGGTGGTGTAGTAGTGGTGGTGGTGTAGTAGTGGTGGTGGTGTAGTAGTGGTGGTGGTGTAGTAGTGGTGGTGGTGTAGTAGTGGTGGTGGTGTAGTAGTGGTGGTGGCGTAGTGGTGGTGGTGTAGTAGTGGTGGTGTAGTAGTGCTGGTGGTGTAGTGGTGGTGGTAGTGGTGTAGTAATGGTGTAGTAGTGGTGTAGTAGTGGTGGTGGTAGTGGTGGTGGTGTAGTAGTGGTGGTGACGTAGTGGTGGTGGTGTAGTAGTGGTGGTGGTGTAGTAGTGGTGGTGTAGTAGTGGTGGTAGCGTAGTAATGGTGTAGTAGTGGTGGTGGTGGTGTAGTGGTGGTGGTGTAGTAGTGGTGGTGGTGTAGTAGTGGTGGTGGTGTAATAGTGGTGGTGGTGTAGTAGTGGTGGTGGTGTAGTAGTGGTGGTGGTGTAGTAGTGGTGGTGGTGTAGTAGTGGTGGTGGTGTAGTAGTGGTGGTGGTGTAGTAGTGGTAGTGGTGTAGTAGTGGTGGTAGCGTAATAGTGGTGGTGGTGTAGTAGTGGTGGTGGTGTAGTAGTGGTGGTGGTGTAGTAGTGGTGGTGGTGTAGTAGTGGTGGTAGCGTAATAGTGGTGGTGGTGTAGTAGTGGTGGTGGTGTAGTAGTGGTAGTGGTGTAGTAGTGGTGGTGGTGTAGTAGTGGTAGTGGTGTAGTAGTGGTGGTGGTGTAGTAGTGGTGGTGGTGTAGTAGTGGTGGTGGTGTAGTAGTGGTGGTGGTGTAGTAGTGGTGGTGGTGGTGTAGTGGTGGTGGTGGTGTAGTAGTGGTAGTGGTGTAGTAGTGGTGGTGGTGTAGTAGTGGTGGTGGTGTAGTAGTGGTGGTGGCGTAGTAGTGGTGGTGGTGTAGTAGTGGTGGTGGTGTAGTAGTGGTGGTGGCGTAGTAGTGGTGGTGGCGTAGTAGTGGTGGTGGCGTAGTAGTGGTGGTGGCGTAGTAGTGGTGGTGGCGTAGTAGTGGTGGTGGCGTAGTAGTGGTGGTGGTGTAGTAGTGGTGGTGGTGTAGTAGTGGTGGTGGCGTAGTAGTGGTGGTGGCGTAGTAGTGGTGGTGGTGTAGTAGTGGTGGTGGCGTAGTAGTGGTGGTGGCGTAGTAGTGGTGGTAGTGTAGTAGTGGTGGTAGCGTAGTAATGGTGTAGTAGTGGTGGTGGTGTAGTAGTGGTGGTGGTGTAGTAGTGGTAGTGGTGTAGTAGTGGTAGTGGTGTAGTAGTGGTGGTGGTGTAGTAGTGGTGGTGGTGTAGTAGTGGTGGTGGTGTAGTAGTGGTGGTGTAGTAGTGGTGGTGGTGTAGTAGTGGTGGTGGTGTAGTAGTGGTGGTGGTGTAGTAGTGGTGGTGGTGTAGTAGTGGTGGTGGTGTAGTAGTGGTGGTAGCGTAGTAGTGGTGGTGGTGGTGGTGTAGTAGTGGTGGTGGTGTAGTAGTGGTGGTGGTGTAGTAGTGGTGGTGGTGTAGTAGTGGTGGTGGTGTAGTAGTGGTAGTGGTGTAGTAGTGGTGGTGGTGTAGTAGTGGTGGTGGTGTAGTAGTGGTGGTGGTGTAGTAGTGGTGGTAGCGTAGTAGTGGTGGTGGTGTAGTAGTGGTGGTGGTGTAGTAGTGGTGGTGGTGTAGTAGTGGTGGTGGTGTAGTAGTGGTGGTGGTGTAGTAGTGGTGATGGTGTAGTGGTGGTGGTGGTGGTGGCCAAACTCACCCTGTGTCCCGGCTTGAGACCGCCGTCCGGCTTGCCGCTGAGTTTGTGGAGCAGCGTGAAGGCCACCTTCACGCTCCGGCTCCACAGCTTCCCTGCACACACCATCACCATCACCACCATCACCAACATCACCATCACCAACATCACCAACATCACCAACATAACCGTCACCATCAACATCACCACCATCACCAACATCACCATCACCAACATCACCATCACCAACATCACCATCACCAACATCACCATCACCATCACCAACATCACCAACATCACCATCATCACCATCACCATCACCGATATCACCATCAACATCACCACCATCATCAACATCACCATCACCGATATCACCATCAACATCACCATCATCATCACCATCACCATCATCGACATCACCATCACCAATATCACCATCACCAATATCATCATCACCAATATCATCATCACCGATATCACCATCAACATCACCACTATCATCGACATCACCATCATCGACGACATCACCATCATCATCGACATCACCATCATCGACATCGCCGCGCCACGAGTGTGAGCGCGTACCGTAAGTGAGCGTGCCGAGCGGCTTGCCGTAGGCGTCCAGCGTCGTGGTGCACGGCATCTTGGAGGCCGTGCTCCCCCACCGCTCCAGCACCGCTTCGAGTGATGCCCCCGCCGCACCGCACTCAACACACTCACCACAATCACCACCACCGCCACCACCGCCGCCACCGCCGCCGCCACCGGGACCCACCACCAACCTCTCACCCCGCCCTGGCCTCATCTCGGGACCGCGGGGCCTCGGCTGGTTGGGGTCCGGCTGGTGGACTGCGACGCCGCAATAAGAAAACAAAGACAAAGATCCCCCGTGTGGCCTCAACAGACTTGTTGGGGCAAGTGCTGTTAGCGTGCTCCTATGAAGGCCGGTGTGGTGCACGAAAAAGTGAGTGGCCAGGACCATGCCCGGCCGCCTTTGTCTCCCTAGTGGCCATGTTTACTACACGCTGCACCAGGTCATTCGACCTAGGGGAGGTTTTGGACCGGTTCAGATAATCGTCACCGGTGTTGGCCGTGAGCGGGAATCGAACCTGGGTCGCCGGGTTCGTAGCGCAGAGCACTAACCACACCCAGACGTGGGCAAAGGTCTCTCGTGTCGATTGCACACGATGTTGGGGCAAGCCCTGTCAGCAAAGGCCACCAGGCCTGGCCCTCTTTGTCTCCCCAATGCTGATGTTTACGCAACGCATCGGGGGTGTGGATATATTAGGGTCGCCGCTAAACTACCGCTCTCCACCAACATCATCATCATCATTGTCATAGGCCCTGTGTAGGCCCAATATAGGCCCCGTATAAGCCATGTGTAGGCTCCGTGCAGGCTCCGTGCAGGCCCCGTGCAGGCCCCATGGAGGCCCCATGGAGGCCCCGTGCAGGCCTCGTGTGCGAGCGCGACGCGGCGCTACCGACGAGCGTGTGTGGAGTTCTCTCGGTACCTTCCAGGAGCTCCTCCGAGTCGTCCACAAAGAACTCCTTGAGCGGAGGTCTCTTCGGCCGCTTGAGGGTCTCCACCAGCTGCTGGATCTTGGCGGAGACACGGCTATTCACCGGGACTCCTGCATGCGGCAAACACGCGGAATCATCATCATTATCATCATCCACCCATCAATCATCCACCCATCAATCATTCACCCATCAATCATCCACCCATCAATCATCCAACGATTGATCATCCATCATTGTCATCAGCAGCAGCAGCGGTAGCAGCAGCACCATCATCAGTAACTGCGTCACCAACAACAGCGCCATCACCAATAACTGCACTACGCTCACGGTCAACGCTGGCGACAAATATCTGAACCGGTCACATGCAGCTTGCACCGTACATCGGCGCGCTAACTGCTACCACTACCGCTCCCCCACCACCATCACCACCGCCGCTGCCGGAACCACCACCACCACCCACCGCCACCACCACCCAACACCACCACCCACCGCCGCCACCACCACCACCACCCGCCACCACCACCTCCGTGCTGGTGCCACGCACCGTCGGCCGTCTCCATGAGCTCGACGTTGCCGAGGCGGCGTGGGAGGCCCCGCACGGAGGCCACGTGCGAGCGCTTGGCGTGGGGCGGCCGCCCAGGGGGGTGGCGCTCGCCGGCGCCGCTCGTCACGTCCGGCGGAGCCCCGTAGCTCCCTGGGTCGCACGCACACACAGACACACACACAGACACACACGGATACACACACACAGACACACACACACAGACACACACGGATACACACACGGATACACACACACAGACACACACACAGACACGCACGGATACACACACAAAGACAAGTCACATGAACCCCCCCCACTCTCCTCGCACTGTGACGTCATCACCCCGTTACTCCTCGATCTACGAGACCGGAAGCAAGAAGACTTCTTCGCAATTCCGGCGAATCGCGCGATGAGGCTGCTGATGGTTGTTGTTAAATAAATGTTGGAGTGAGTTTACTCTCCAACACGCCGGTGTGCTGTGCTAGTCTGTAGTTTTCCTTTCCTGGGCAACACATCCAGTGTTCTCGTCGCCTTCAAAATTGTGAAACTGCCGTTGTTGAGTGTGCCTGTGCACCAGTGCCAACGCAGCACCCAACCGTGTAGCGATGGCAGTGGCAGGGGCTGTGGTGGACAGCGGGGAGCGGTGCAGCGGTCGTCTCCAGCTACAGAACCACTCAATTGTAATTGCTGGCGAAACGTTGGACTTCAGATTATAAATGTTGCGGCTTTGCTCTCCAACACGCCGGTGTGGCTGTACTAGTAACGAATCGGCACGTTTTGTCTACGTGACAAACCTTGCTCATTGGCTGTGCCGGGTGATGGCCGGTTAACGACACATTTATATTCACGCGATCTCATCCCCCAAAATACGGATATCCCTGCGTGTAGCCTGTAACACACTGTTGGGGCAAGTGCTGTTAGCGAGCAGCACCTATGAAGGCTACCGGCACTGTGGCACACGAGGGGGTGGGTTGCCGGCACCACGCCCGGCCGCCTTAGTCTCCCCAGTGGCGATGTTTACTACACACCGCACCGGGTGCTCATTTCTGGCCGAGTCGACCTAGGGGAGGCCCAGGACCGGTTCAGTGTTGGCCGTGAGCGGAGCACGGTTATTATGTAACGGTACGTGATCTTCGGATCGTGATACACCGTCAGCTGCATCGTCGGTCCCGCCGCTTGTCGCTCGAAACATTCGCCAAGCACTTCCCGCACCGCGCCCGGGGCGGGCGGCTCAGCCCGGGGCCCGCGGGGCCCTGACCGCGGGCCTACTACTCCCAAGGCGCCGCAGCTTTGCCACTCGCAAAACATCGAGCGGCGGCCGCACCCGCCCGCCCGGGTGACGTCGCGGGCGCGCTACTTTACGGCCGCGGTCGATGTTGGAGGCGGCGGCTGGGGGCCCCGCGGCGATCGATGGGCCCGGCCGCTCCGCCACGGCCGGCGGGTTGGCGCCGCGAGTCTATAAAACGTGGCGCCGGCCCTCCCCCGCGCCCCCCCGCCGTCAACGGCCGCTTTATTTACGGCGGCCGTCCGCGGTTTACGACGCAGACGGCCGCGAGCGGACCGGACGGGCACGGTGGGCGCTTGCGTTTGACGGCGCGCGGTTAAACTCCCTCCTCCCCGGCGCTTTACGAGGCCCCGGGGGCTCGCCGCCCGTCCTCACCGACTCGCGAGCGGCCCGCCACGGCGTCGGCGAGGGCCCCGACGCTGCAGGCGGCGCCCGGCCCCGCCGCCGCTTCCGCCCCCCCGGCCCCCCCCGTGGCCGCGCCCGTCCCGTCGGCCCAGCGGGGGCCGCCCAGGCACGCCAGCGCCCCATGCGACACCGACAACCGGGCGCCGTCGCCCGTCGGCCAGTGCTGCTGCTGCTGCTGCTGGTGGTGGTGGTGCTGGTGGTGGTGGTGGTGCTGGTGGAGCTGGTGGAGCTGCTGCTGCTGCTGGTACTGGTGGTGGTGCAGGTGGTGGTGTCGATGGCGGCGGTGGTGGACGGCGTCCGCGGCCGGCCGGCCGATTGCTCCGCCGCGGACCGGCGTGCAGTCGGAGCTCACGGAGCGCCGGTCGGCCGAGCGGCCGGCGCTGTGCGAGGAGGACGACGAGGCGGACGAGGAGGAGGTGGAGGAGCGGCGCACGGCCCGGCTGATCCACCGCTCCACGCTGAGGCTGCACGGGCTGGCGGAGGAGGGGGTGGCGCCGCCGACGCTGCCGCCGGCGCCGCCGCCGCCGTCTTCGCGGCCCACGGCCGGGCAGTGCAGAGAGCCGTCATCGTCGGATGCGGACGAGGTGTCTGAAAGGACGGGGGGGGGGGGGGGAGCCCAAGTGGTATGAGTGCGCGCGCATGTTTGTGTGTATCTATGTGTGTGCGTGTGTGCGTGTGTGCGCGTAGGTGCGGCGTAGCGGGTTAGCGCTACCGCTGCGCTACGAACCCGGCGACCCGAGCTCGATTGCCGCTCACGGCCAACACCGTCAGTGACGATTATCTGATCCGGTACCTGGGCCTCCCCTAGGTCGACTCGGCCTCGATTGAGTACCTGGTGCGTTGTGTAAACATCGCCGCTAGGGAGACAAAGGCGGTCGGGCGTGGTGCTGGCCACCCACCCCCTCGTGTAGCGTTGTGGCCTTCATAGGTGCTACACGCTAACAGCACTTGCCCCAAGAGTCTGCTAAGGCTACACGGGGGATCTTTGTCTTTGTGTGCGTGCAGGCACCTGGGGGGGTGTAGGTGTCCACGGACATCTGTGCGACTAGCGAGTGGCGTTTGGAAGGCATGGGGACCCCCGAGCGCCGCTCGCGCTGCCTCGCCAGTGCGGCCTGCACCGCCTCCGAGTGCTCGTCTGCACCGCCCACGCACACGCACGGACAGACACGCGGACGCACCCACGCACATGGACAGACACGCGGACACACGCACGCACACGGACAGACACGCGGACACACGCACGCACACGGACAGATACGCGCACGCACGCACACGGACAGACACGCGGACGCACGCACGCATGCACGCACACGCACACGGACAGACACGCGGACGCACGCACACGCACGCACAGACACGCGGACGCATGCACGCACGCACATGCACACGGACAGACACGCGGACGCACGCACACGGACGCACACGGACGCACACGGACGCACACGCGGACGCACGCACGCACACGGACGGACACGCGGACGAATGGACACGCGGACAGTGAGACCGATAGACAGTCAGACAAAGAGATGGACAGATGGACAGACGTATGGATGGATGAATAGAAAGAGAGATTAATGCAAATACAAATAGATGGACAAACGGACATGTGGACAGATGGACAGACAAACGGGCAGATATACGCATGGAGAGACAAAGCAGCAGATAGAAAGTTATACTGGCAGATGTAGGGTGAGAGACAGACGGACAGATGAGCAGAGGGACAGAAGTAAAAGATAGGTGGACAGATGGATGGACAGACGGCTGGACAATAAGGTCGATGGACAGACACCGGAACGGAGACAGATCAACTGGTGGTTGGATAAATTGATGACAGACGGTTGGACAGATGGATGGATAAAAAGAATGGACAAGCAGATTAGACAGACAGACACGTACAGCGTTGGTTGTAGAGATGGACAGACAAGGCAGGGCCTAAAGCAGTAGCGATCATCACAGAATAAATGGCGGTGGCAGCAGTCCCAGTGATGGTGGTGGTGATGATGGCGGTAATGATGATGGTGGTAAGGGTGATGATGATGATGGTGGTAATGATGATGATGGTGTTAGTGGTGGTAATGATGATGGTGGTGGTGGTAAGGGTGATGATGATGGTGTTGGTAATAATTATGGTGGTGGTGGTAATGATGATGGTGTGGTGGTAATGATGATGGTGGTGGTGGTAATGATAATGGTGGTGGTATTGATGATGGTGGTAGTAGTAATGGTGGTGGTGGGGGTTGTGGTGGTGCGAGTGTAGGCGTGCTCGCCTGATCGGTAGTAATCATCGCAGGCCGTGTGGTGGCGGTGGCGGTGGTTGTGCCGGTGGTGTTGGTGGAGCGGTGAAGCGTGGCTCGTGGGGCTGTCGGGCCTAGGAGGCAGCAGCCTCCGCTCGGTGTTGAATTCCGCATCCACTTTAACAACAACAACAACAACACAAGTAGTAGGAGTAGTGTTGTTGTTGTTGTTGTTGCGAGGGGGGCGGGGGGGTTTGGGGGGAGCTGCCGCCGCTGCTGCGTAATCCCAAGTGAGTCCGCCGCGCGCTCGCTCCACGTGCTCGCTGCACGTGCTCGCTGCACGTGCTCGCTGCACGTGCTCGCGCCACGTGCTCGCTGCACGTGCTCGCTCCACGTGCTCGCTCCACGTGCTCGCTGCACGTGCTCGCTCCACGTGCTCGCTGCACGTGCTCGCTCCACGTGCTCGCTCCACGTGCTCGCTCCACGTGCTCGCTCCACGTGCTCGTTCCACGTGCTCGCTGCACGTGCTCGCTGCACGTGCTCGCTCCACGTGCTCGCTCCACGTGCTCGCTCCACGTGCTCGTTCCACGTGCTCGCTCCACGTGCTCGCTCCACGTGCTCGTTCCACGTGCTCGCTCCACGTGCTCGCTCCACGTGCTCGTTCCACGTGCTCGCTCCACGTGCTCGCTCCACGTGCTCGTTCCACGTGCTCGTTCCACGTGCTCGCTCCACGTGCTCGCTCCACGTGCTCGTTCCACGTGCTCGCTCCACGTGCTCGCTCCACGTGCTCGCTGCACGTGCTCGCTCCACGTGCTCATGCCACGTGCTCGCTCCACGTGCTCGCTCCACGTGCTCGCTCCACGTGCTCATGCCACGTGCTCGCTCCACGCGTGGCGAGCACACGACGCGTTTTCGCAACAACGCGAGGGTCCCCCCCCCCCCCCCATTGTAACGCGGACCGTGCACCGTTGTAACGCAGCAGGCGCCCTTCCGCTATAACGCGGTTTCTGAGCGGTGGACGACGAACTACTTTCCTGCGCCGCGCGGCTGAACGCTCGTTGGCCGGGTGTCCGCAGCGCGGAGTGGCACGCCGCCGCCTCGCCGCTCTCAATGATCACCGTCGTCACACGGCGTCACGGCCGGCCGCCCGTGTAACGACGCGGGGATAAATTACGGCCGTCGGCTGGGGGGGGACCCGCTCGTAAATCGGCTCGGCCGGGTGCCGCGTGGCTCGCCGTGGTACGGCCCGGCAGTGCCGCCCGGCGCCGGCACCCGGCGGACGATCCCTGCCCCTCGCCGGTTCGCTCCGGTAGCTCTCTCGCTGTCGGGCGGTCTTGGCCGCTACTTCCGCTGTCACCATCGCCCCCCCCCCCCCCGTCACTCTCTTGCTGCTACTGCTGCTGCAGGGACGTGCGGTCAGGGGAGGCAGGGGAGGCACAGCCTCACCTGTCAAACTCCAATGGAAATAGCGGTTACTAAAAAAAAATAAGAATAATTACGTTAAAAAATATTAAGATTTTTCCACTGATCTGTGTTTTAAATGTCATTTCCGTACGATTCCAATCATTTTTATAGTCAAAATCGCCAAATGTGCGGAGCTCCGCTGCAAATACATGAAGAGACGAGAGGTGAGGCAGCGACGAGCTCAGCCTCCCCTCTGATTGCGCAACCCCTCAGTAGCTGGATGGAGCGCGGGCAATAAGCGCGTGCCTGTCACTATGTCTCTCTGTGTCACCAATGTAATGTTTGTAGACCCCTTCATTTCATGTCCTCGCCTTCCATACTCCAGGTAACTTATTTCACGTGTGTGTATCAAGATATTTAGGCTCGCTGGTCTCGTCATGAAACTGCAATGAAAAAGCACCAGGGGAGGCAGCTGTCACATCTGCCTCACTGAGGGGAACGATGTGTCTAACACGCCCCCCTCAGTGAGGACACGCCCCCCTCAGTGTGTGAATCTGGCTCTGACACGAGCCAGTGCCTCCCCAGCCATTGACCTCACCGCACGTCACTGTGCCACTGTCACCATCGCCCCCCTGTCACTCTCTTACCGCTACTGCTCGGTCGGGGGGGTGGGGGGGGGGTTGGGCGGGGGGTGGGGGTCAGGGGGGGTGGGGGTCAGGGGGGGCGATGGTCTTCGTCGCCTCGCGCATATCGAATCAAATCGACGTTGAGACGTATGTTGTGCACCACGACGCCGGTCAACGCGACTGCCGGGGATGACGTCACGACGGGGGGGGGGGTCTTTAACGTTAGCGGCGAACACGACGGGGAAGACGCGCGCCGGCGTATTAACCGGCCGCCCCGGTTCGAACCGTGAACCTCGGCGAGAGCGGGCGGCGGGAACGGCGGTTACCTGTGATGTGTGGTTACCTGTGATGTGTGGGATGAATGGCGAGCGAAGCTGGGACCTCTTCCTCCGGTAGCCTCTCGGTGTGATGTCGCCTGCACGCACACGCAGACAAAGATCCCCGTGTGGCCTTCACAGACTGCAGGGGCAAGTGCTGTTAGCGGGCACGCCGAGGGGGTGGGTGGCCAGCACCGCGCCCGGCCGCCTTTGTCTCGTCGGTGGCGGTGTTTCACACGCCGCACACACCGCATAGTGCATCCCACACCATACGCACTGCACCATGTACACCACACCGTACACAACACCGTCCGTACACATATCATATACACCACACACACTGTACAAACCGCACACACACTGCATACACACCATTAACACCACGCACCATACACACCACGCACACACAACATACCACCCCACATGAACTTACACCGCGTACACACACACACACAACAGCAACACTGAACACCACTTTGCCATCACAGACAAATCAGCCCGTGCCGCGCCGCGGCCTGTGCTAACAAACAGTCTGGAATATTGTATATTGCCGCATCACTGCAGTATATATACATATTTTTAAAAATCCCAGTCATTCTCTATCCACTGCTGGATGAAGGCCTCCCAACCCCCATGTCTGCCGCGAGGCTGTGTAGATAATCACGTGGATGTTGTAGATCGAGAGGTGAGCTTGCGGAGAGCCAATTAGGCATTCACAAACAGGTTCAGATCGATAAATACTTCACCTGGTGACGTGCACTTGCAGATATTCAGGTCTAGAGATGGCCGTAAAAAAATGCGACCGCCGAGCGAGGATCGAACTCGGGTCGCCGGGTTCAGAGCGCATTGCCCTAACCAATGTCCCACCGCTCCAAACGCACGCGAGACACGGACACACACACGGATGTAATGCACAAAGACACAGGCGCACACACACACACACACGAGACATGAACAGAGACGCAGACAGACGCACATACATGTTACATAGTAACACACACACGTACTGTACATTAGCACACACCGCACATACGTCGTGTGACGGTGATGAAGCGAATGCCAATGAATGGCGGGTGAACGAATTGGTGGTGAATGAATGACACACAAATGGATAAACGAGGGGTGAATGGATGACCCGGGAGGAGGGGCAATGCACGAATCACTCGAGGGAAGATTAATGAATGACGAATGAATGACCGGGAGGAGGGGGTTGTTTATTCATTCATGTGATGACAAACGACTGGATGAATGACTCGAGGGAGATGATTGACTGAAGGACGAATGGCGAATTAATGGGTGAGCGTGAGCAGAGTGGGTAACGTGTGAACTAATGACAATCGAATGCATACGCGAAGGACGAATGAATTACGGGCGAATGAACCGATGAATGAATGAACGAAAGCGTGGCATGTGTACGCACCTTTGGACCGGTTCGAAGTGATGGGTGTCCGAGGTGACAGACAGACACTCTAGATAGATAGACATTCAGATAGACAGACACTCGAGATAGACATTCAGATAGACAGACACTCGAGATAAATAGACATTCAGATAGACAGACACTCGAGATAAATAGACATTCAGATAGACAGACACTCGAGATAGATAGCCAGGCGGGGAAGGTAATTACACACGCAGACACATTGGACTAATTACACAACAAACAACCACCAGATAAGCGTACAATCACACGGAGATACAGGCGATTAGGATGGACAGTTAGACAGATAGACAATCACACGGACAGGGAGATACACATAGAGTTAGTTAGACACGGAGATCCTCATATGGACACTGAGATGATACGATAGGCATGCAGATTCTAAAGCCATGGCCATGAAGATGGACACGATCAGATGGACGTGCATCAGATGGACACGATCAGATGGACGTGCATCAGATGGACACGATCAGATGGACGTGCATCAGATGGACGTGCATCAGATGGACACGATCAGATGGACACGATCAGATGGACGTGCATCAGATGGACACGATCAGATGGACACGATCAGATGGACGTGCATCAGATGAGACATTCAGACGGAGAGACAATCGCGTAGACGGTTCTCACGCCGTTCCGACAATGTAATATAAACACAGAAGAGAGAGATAGACAAACACTTCTGCATGGAGCTCCAGACAGACACGCACAGGACGACGCAGGCCGCAGTGTTCACGGCATACACTCAGATAGACGCAGATGATCAGGCCAACAATAACAGTCTCGGCAGCATGGTACTCGGACACACGTCGAAATGAGATGTACCGCAGAGGGACGGGGATTGAGAGGAGACGCGGACACGCGGTGAGCTTACAGATACAGGCGTGTGTAGAATGACGGATGTCAGACAGATGTTTGTAGAGCGACACACATGGGATGGACAAGCAGCTGTGTCGAGCTATAATGTAGTCAGAGACAGGCAGAAAGGTGAACAGAGTTGCACTGCAATGCAGACGTCAACATACACGCACACAGGGGCATGCACAGAGCAGACGGACGGACAGGCAGCTTAGGCGGCTAATTGGAGAGACGTGTGGACATATAGAGACGCGGAAAGATGGGCAGATGGTGTTGGCCTCTACATAGACAGACAGAGAGACACGCAGATGGATAGACAGAGAGAGACACGGGCTGGCAGGGCTGTGGCACACACCTCGCGGTGTGCCCCAACAATGGGCGCGGTGAAGGGAGAGAAAGCAGAGAGAGCGCGGGGAGAGCGTGGAGAGAGCGGGGAGAGAGAGGGGGGCAGAGAGAGCGCGGGGAGAGAGAGAGCGGGGAGAGAGAGGGGGGAGCAGAGAGCAGGGAGGGAGCAGGGAGAGAGCTGAGAGCAGAGCTGGGAGCAGAGAGGGAGCAGGTTGATAGCGGGGAGGGAGCGCGGGGAGAGATGGAGATCAATGGAAGGGAATGGAACAAGATCCGGGTTCTCAATCGACGGCAGCGGGCGATTGGAGAGGGGTGCACTGGGGGAGGAGAGAGGGAGGAGAAAGGAGGAGAGCGATGGGAGGGAGAGCGAGAGACACCGGGGGGAGATGCACAGAGAGAGAAGATGAGCGGAGAGGTTGAGAGAGAGCGAGGAGAGAGTGGATGGGATTGTCAAAGGGAGATGGTGTAGAGCACGGGTCTAGAGAGCGGTGACGAAGAGGAAGGGGGGGATAGCGATGGGAGAGAGAGAAAATGGAGAGGCCGAACGGGAAAGAGAGGAGAGATGGAGGGGCGAGCGAGCGCACGTGGAGGGGGGGAGAGACAAAGGGGGAGGGAGAGAAGAGGGAATGGGGCAGAGAGAGGCAGAGACACGGGGAGAGAGACACGGGGAGAGAGACACGGGGAGAGAGACACGGGGAGAGAGACACGGGGAGAGAGACACGGGGAGAGAGACACGGGGAGAGAGACACGGGGAGAGAGACACGGGGAGAGAGACACAGAGACGCGGGGGGATGGAGACACGGGGAGGGATACACGGGGGGATGGAGACACGGGGAGGGATACACGGGGGGATGGAGACACGGGGAGGGATACACGGGGGGAGAGACACGGGGGGGGGGAGAGACACGGGGGGGGGGGGGAGAGACACGGGGGGGGGGGAGAGACACGGGGGGGGGGGGGAGAGACACGGGGGGGGGGGGGAGAGACACGGGGGGGGGGGGAGAGACATGGGGGGGGGGGGAGAGAGACACGGGGGGGGGGGGGAGAGGCACGGGGGGGGGGGAGAGACACGGGGGGGGGGAGAGACACGGGGGGGGGGGGAGAGACACGGGGGGGGGGGGGAGAGACACGGGGGGGGAGAGACACGGGGGGGGAGAGACATGGGATGGGGGGGAGAGACACGGGGGTGGGGGGGAGAGACACGGGGGTGGGGGGGAGAGACACGGGGGGGGGAGAGACACGGGGGGGGAGAGACACGGGAAGGTAGACACGGGGAGAGAGACACAAGGTCGACACAGCAAGGGACGGGGGCGAGGCAGGGTGACAGGATCCACGAGGCGTTGCACGCAGCTGATTAACAGAGAATGCCGCCCCACTGATTCGGAGTGAGACCTTGCTAATGACAAAGATCCCCCGTATAGCCTTAATAGACTGTAGGGGCAAGTGCTGTTAGCGAACACACATGAAGGCCGGACACGCCCGGCCGCGTTTGTCTCCCCAAGTGGCGATATTTTACACCACACCGGGTACTCTTTTGAGGCCGAGTCGGCCTAGGGGAGGCCCAGGACCGGTTCGCATGAACGTCACCGGTGTTGGCCGTGAGCGGGAATCGAACTGGGCTGGTGGGTGTTGCAATTTATTTACGAAATCACGGCGCTCGTGTCAATCCACTGCTGGATGAAGTCCTCCACGTCGGTCATGGGGATTGGTTGACCATACTTCACCACTCGGGTACGTGCGGGTTGTGTGTGGTGGGGGGCAAGGTGGTGGGCAGTGGAGAAGCGGCGAGCACAGTCAGCACACCGCACTCCGAAACTCGGCCACCCGAGTTCCCGGCGCTGGCTGTCTCAAGACAGCAAAGGTGCAGCACCTGCAACGGCTGGCTGGGGCTGGAGGTGCCTGCGGCGCTAGAGTTGGGGCAATCGTTGGGCCCGCCCTGCCGCGTCGACCACACGTCTCGGAAGACGCCGTCGCCCAACGCGTTGCCCCCACCGCACGTGCGGAGGTGACACGTGCGGCGGTGACACGCGCGGCGGAGACACGTGCGGCGGCGCTTGGAGGGTGTATTTCAAGGAGCCCGTGCCACCTGGAGCCGGAGTCGAACCGAGGCACCTCCCGCCCCTCTGGATCGCGAGCCCAGCGCGCGGCTACAACCGGCCGCCGCGGTTTACATCTAGACGCGCGCGTTCGTTTGCAGGTTACTCGCATTTCATTATCGACCAACGCTGGAAATTCCGCAACTCCCGTTACGTAATGAACAAAAAAATAGAATTAGCCAAACAACTTCGCTGTGAATTCACGGCCTAATACTCGCGAAGGAATTCCACCGATTCGGGAGGAATTATGGGCGGGGGGGGGGGTGTTGAAATTCCAATTACGTGAAGGATATTTCAATCGTTTGTACGTCCAGCCCAAGAACCCCCCCCCCATCACCACCACCCCTCATGCAGCTGCAATGGCTGCTTTGAGTACATGGTCCAGATCGCCCCCGAGACCCTGGCTGACGGAGGAGGTGTTCAGGCTGCTGATAAAAAGCGACAGGCCCACTCTCATCGTCTACAGCATCCCACGTCGGAGAATGAGGAGGCTTACCGCAGCCTTCGCTCGGAGGTTCGGAGAGCCGTGAGGCGCTGCAAGGATGGGTGGTGGTTGCTGAGGAGATGGAGTCTGCCTCAATGGCCCGCGATCACAAATCGCTTTTTTATCGCTCTTTCGTCAAAAAAGTAACCTGCAGCTTCACACCTATTACCATCATTCGGAGAAAGAACGGTGATCAATCTCCGGCCCCCAGGAATAGGTTTGCAGATTTGCTGAGCATTTCTGTGAGGTCCCGGGGGAGGGGAAATCCCTCAGCCTGGAAAACATCGTGGGACAAAGTGGGGATAACCCTGCGGAGGCTGCGGTGCCTCAAATATTGGAATAAGTCACCCCCTTTAAGTGGCTGGCTGAGGTGCCATCTGTTGAGGAAGTACTTAAGGCGATCCAGAGTATGAGACCAGGAAAGGCACTGGGCAGAGGTGATCTTCCAAGCGAAATGCTGAGGGAGGGTGGCGTTTGTGCACAGACTGCCCTGCATGACATCATAACAACAGTCTGGACCACTAGGTGGGTTCCGCAGGATTAACAACGACAGGGGCATCATCTCACTCCTCAGTGTGCCGGGAAAGGTCCTGGCAAGAATTATTCAACATCGCCTTGCCAGGCACGCTGAGGAGAGGCTTGCGGAGCCCCAATGCGGTTTCAGGAAAAGGCGGTCCTGCACAGGTGCCATATTTTCTGTTGTTCTGCTACAGCAGAGGTGTAGGGAATTACAACAAGGCCTATGATACCATCAGTAGGCCTGGGCTCTGGGTTGTTCTTCGTGCTTTCGGAGTCCCTGACCCTCTGATCACGATCATTAAGGACCTTCATGACGGTGAGCGGCCCCGGGTAAAACTACGTGGCCGGGAGTCAGAGCCATTCCCTATTCACCTTGGGGTGCAACAGGGATGTCCTCTGGCTCCCACATTATTTAACATCTATTTCGACCATGTAGTTCGTGAAGCCTTCAGTAGCTGTACCAGAGGAATTTCCATCTGGTACAGATACAATGGAGGCTGATCGATGCCCAGGTGCTGTCAAGGGATGGCTCCCTATTGCTCAACCATGTTATGTATGCTGATGATCTGGTAATTGCTGCTCATTCAGAGGAGGAGTTGGAGGCGCTGCTGCTGAACCTGGAGCTTGCCACCAAGAGGTGGGGCTTTACCATCAGCCCCACCAAAACGAAGCACCTGCCTGGGTATTTTGTACCATCGGACACTCCACCCCCACAACTCTTAATTGGTGATAGGGCAGTTGTGGAGAGAGTGGAGAGTTTCTTATACCTGGGCAGTGTGCTCACGACTGGCTCCGGTTTGACAGCAGAGGTCTCACTCCGAATCAGTCGAGCGGCATTATCTTTTCATCAGGTTACAGGACGCTGTTTGAAAGCTACCTGGTCTGTCACTCTGCACAAAGCTTCAGGTCTTCTCGGCCACAGTCATTCCCTCACTTCTCTACACGTGGACCCCCCTAATGGAACATCTTCGCCGGTTAGAAACATTTAGGCTGGTCTCCCTCCGATCCATGCTGGGTTTAACCAGGCTGGATTGTGTGAGGAGCTTACACATCCTTGAAAGATCTGGACAAAGTCCCATCGGTGAGCTCCTCCGGCAGGTAAGGCTGCGCTGGCTGGGTCATGTAGCCCGCATGCCCAGCCACCGCATGCCTAAACAGTTTTTGTTCGGCCGGATTGAGGGGGTAAAACGGGCGCGGCACGGGCTAGAAAAGAGATGGAGTGATGTGGTACAGGACGATGTGGACCAGAGTGGACGTACCAATGACTGGTACTGGCAGTGTCAAGATCGACCTCTATGGAGGAGGCTCGTGAAGGACGCTACTGGGCAGTTGGAGGCAGTCTCCCTCCAACAACAACGGAGGGCGGAGGAGCGACACTCACAACAACGAGCGGAGCGCCGGGTGGCTAAAGCACAGCAAGTTGGCACAGTAGGGGGCACAGGTGGTGCATCAGTCAGTCATCTCAGTCAGTCGACCCGTGGCACCTGCTGGGTCTGCCCCGTGACCTCCTGCCAGCGGGCGTTCGACACTTCACGTAGCCACAAGGTGTACATAGCCTGGCACAAGCGTCGTGGTAACGTCACCGCCACTTAGTGGCGAATGGCGGTTGTTGTTGTTGTTGTGTGCGATGGGCAGCCCAGTTTCTCCGCTGCCTCCTGCCACTGCCTGTAGCGATCGCTGCGTGCGAGGTAGAAGCCACGCGCCTAAGCTTGGGGTAATCCCGCATTAGCTCACTCCGCACAGCGCCACCCCACGCCACTCCACCCCACCCCACGCCGCCCCACCCCACGCCTTTAGGGGCAGGTGCTGTTAGCAAGTAGCATCATGTGAAGGCCGGCACGGCACACAAGGGTGGTGGGTGGACAGCACCACGCCCGGCAACCTTTGTCTCCCTCGTGGCGATGTTTACATACAGCACCATATATGCTAGATTTGAAGCTTTCGTGACTGCAAGGATTCATATTCTTACGTTTTTTCGGTAAAGTCACGTAGGTAAAAAATTAAAATTAATAAAAGTAAAATAAAAATAAAATCACGACGTTTCGGAGGCAACACAAGCCTCCGTCTTCAGGTGGAACCATCACAGCACGATAGCTGTATCAAGTGAGAGAAATTCCAAGAAAACAGTCCTTGTATATATACTGGTTGAGGGTGGGAGGAGCCAAGGTACCGCACCGAACCTCACAAAAAATAATATTCAGGGCCTACCTTGGCTCCTCCCACCCTCAACCAGTATATATACAAGGACTGTTTTCTTGGAATTTCTCTCACTTGATACAGCTATCGTGCTGTGACGGTTCCACCTGAAGACGGAGGCTTGTGTTGCCTCCGAAACGTCGTGATTTTTATTTAAATTTTTATTTTACTTTTATTAAAAAAAATTTACCTACGTGACTTTACCGAAAAAACCTAAGAATTTGAAGCACCATAAACTCGTTTGAGTCTGAGTCGACCCAGGGGAGGCCCAGAACCGGTTCAGACAATCGTCACCGGTGGTGACCAGCACCACCGCCTGACGCACATTGATACACCCCCCACTCCCACGCATGCACACGTGTTCAGCCAGTCACTAATATCACGCACAATCCCCGATGCACATTCGGGTCAAAAGACAAAAATCACCACCCGCCCCCCCCCCCCCCTGTACAGTCTACGCAGGGCAAGTGTTGCACACGTGGACACATATTACAACAAGAATGTTGCTCGTTTGAGGCTGAGTCGACCCAGGGGATGCCCAGTACCGGGCACATGCATCGCCACTCTGTTGTTAGCCGTGGCGGGTAAAGGAATACGGTGGGTGGCGCTTCAGCAGCGAAGTGCGCTGACCACTTGCGCCACCGCTCCACTGGAGCGTACACCACACGTACACCACACGTGCACCACACGTGCAACACACGTGTAACACACGTGCACCACACGTGCACCACACCTACACCACACGTACACCACACGTGCAACACACGTACACCACACGTGCACCACACGTGCACCACACGTGCAACACACGTACACCACACGTGCACCACACGTGCACCACACGTGCACCACACGTACACCACACGTACACCACACGTGCACCACACGTGCACCACACCTACACCACACGTACACCACACGTGCAACACACGTACACCACACGTGCACCACACGTGCAACACACGTACACCACACGTACACCACACGTGCACCACACGTACACCACACGTACACCACACGTGCACCACACGTGCACCACACGTGCAACACACGTACACCACACGTACACCACACGTGCACCACACGTACACCACACGTACACCACACGTGCACCACACGTGCACCACACCTACACCACACGTACACCACACCTGCACCACACCTACACCACACGTACACCACACGTGCAACACACGTACACCACACCTGCACCACACGTGCACCACACGTGCACCACACGTACACCACACCTGCACCACACGTGCACCACACGTACACCACACGTACACCACACCTGCACCACACGTGCACCACACGTACACCACACGTACACCACACCTGCACCACACGTGCACCACACGTACACCACACGTACACCACACCTGCACCACACGTGCACCACACGTGCACCACACGTACACCACACCTGCACCACACGTGCACCACACGTGCACCACACGTACACCACACCTGCACCACACGTACACCACACGTGCACCACACGTACACCACACCTGCACCACACGTGCACCACACGTGCACCACACGTACACCACACCTGCACCACACGTGCACCACACGTGCACCACACGTACACCACACGTGCACCACACGTACACCACACGTGCACCACACGTACACCACACGTACACCACACGTACACCACACGTGCAACACACGTGCACCACACGTGCACCACACCTGCACTACACGTACACCACACACACGTACACCATTACTCGCGATCCAACCCTATTACCCGCGATCCAACCCTATTACCCGCGACTCCGATCCTATTACCCGCGATAGAACACTATTACCCGCGACACCAACCCTATTACTCGCGACTCCAACCCTATTACTCGCGACTCCAACCCTATAACTGGCGATCAAACCCTATTACCCGCTACTACAACCCTATTACCCGCTACTTCAACCCTATTACCCGCGATCCAACCCTATTTCTCGCGAGACAACCCTATAACCCGTGCTCCCACCCACCCCGGCGTCCCCTATGAAGCGGCATCGTTCCCCTTGAAGACAACTCAGCGGCGGCAGCGGTGACGGGTATCGGGTCTGGGTCACGTGGTGCGAACACCCCCCCCCCCCCCCACGAGTGCCAAACCAACCCCTCCCACCAATGCCCCCCCAATTCCCCCATACCCCCCCCCCCAATATCCCCCCCAATCCCCCCTCCAATGCCCACCCCCCAATATTCCCCCCCCCCATACCCCCCACCAATGCCCCCCCCCACCCAAGAGTCCTCATCTCCACCACCCCCCACGACCCAGCTCCCCCCACACCCCCCAACAGGCAAGGTGTACACGGGGCACAGCAACAACAACAACACAACAACAACAACAACAGCAGAGAGAGAGAGATGACGAAGCTGCCATTGCAGTCGATGCAGAGACGGGGACACGAGGAGCGCTCACGCGGCAACGCGCCACGGGGGGCGGCGGCGGCGGGGAATGATGGCAAGACGGTCGCGCGTAACCCACAACGCGGCGTGGGGAGGTTGTCCGCGTGTGTCCGCGTGTGTACGTGTGTGCGTGTACGTGCGTGCGTGTGTGTGCGTGCGTGTGCGTGTGTACGTGTGTCCGCGCGTGCGTGTGTCCGCGTGTGTGCGCGTGTGTGTACGTGCGTGTGTGTGCGTGCGTGTACGTGCGTGCGTGTACGTGCGTGCGTGTACGTGCGTGCGTGTACGTGCGTGCGTGTACGTGCGTGCGTGTACGTGCGTGCGTGTACGTGCGTGCGTGTGTCCGCGCGTGTGTCCGCGCGTGTGTCCGCGCGTGTGTCCGCGCGTGTGTCCGCGCGTGTGTCCGCGCGTGTGTCCGCGCGTGTGTCCGCGCGTGTGTCCGCGCGTGTGTGTGTCCGCGTGTGCGTGTGGGATGAGGTCTTCACCCAGCAGTGGATGACTGACAGTGGTGGGAGCTTGTGGCTGCAGGCGGTGTGCCGCGGAGAGAGGCGAACGCGACGACAATCACGGCCCCCGCTTGCGTCGTGACGCACACAAACAACAACAACAACAACATCAATCGCGATGTCATATCGGCAGCCATGGTCAATCCACCGCTGGATGAAGGCCGTCTCCCAAGCCTCCTCCCGTCATCAATCGCAGCAGCGGCGGTGGCCACTCCACTGCTGGATGAAGGAGGCATCCTCCCCAACAGCGTTACCTGTGGGACGATCTCGGCCCCAGCACCCGCTGCGCGCCGCCTGATCTCACTGCTCCAGCTTCACCCCCTCCCCCTCTCCTCCCTCTCCCCTCCCCCTCTCCCCTCTCCTCCCTCTCCCCCTCTCCCCTCTCTCCCTCTCTCTCTCCCCTCCCTCTCTCCCCTCCTCTGTTTTTTACGATCAGAGGAAACAAGAAGGTGCTCGGTGTAGTCGGCACTTTGCTTCGTTCATCAGTTCGTTTTTTTTTTCAATGCTTTGCTTTGTGCCACGCGCCCCCTTTAAAATGAAAGATTTCACAAAAAATGTCACGCTCTGCTCTCCTCCTTCTTACCCCTTCCCTCTCTCTACCCCCTCTCTCTACCCCCCCTGTTTTCTATGCAATATTTTTAAACTACGACAAGTGATGCATCTGCACGCAACCCTTCTCGCAGTCCTACAGCCTCCGCCGGGTAGCTCATTCTGCATGCAGAGCTGTTCTGCCACCGAGCACACGGCCTCCTCCAGCGCCCACTGCTGCTTAAAGGCCGGCATCCCTCCCCCTCTCCCCTCCCCCTCTCTCCCCTCCCCCCCTCTCTCCATCTCCCTCCCTCTCTTCCTCTACTCGTGGCTGCCGCTCCCCAGAAATCCAGCCCCTCCCCTCAATCCACTTTCTCCTCTGCCCCCCTCCAATCTCCCCCACTCCAATCTCCCCCCCTTCAATCTCCCCCCCTCCAATCTCCCCCCCTCTAATCTTTCCATCCCCCCACCCCACCAAGACTCCCCCCAACCCCGTCCATCCCCCCCCTCTACCCCCCCCCCTCCATCTACTCCCCCCCCTCCATCTACCCCCTCTACCCCCACCTCTTTCAACCCCGCCGCACCAGCCTGCCTAGCAGGCTGCAATGCTTCACGAGCCTGGATCTGCTGATGAGACCCCCAGGTGGTCCAAACCGGTTTCGAGATTGCTGAATCAAATGCTGCTGCTGGGTAACATCGGGCTGGAGAGCCCCTCCCCCTCTCCTCCATTTCCTCCTCCCCTCCAAAGCCCCCCCACCCATCCCCCGATCAATTCCACCCACCCTCCCAAACAATAGAACAAAAATATCAACGCATTCGTCAATTAGGACACTCTGTGTGCGTGCGTGTGTTGTGTGTGTGTGTGGCCTTTATAAACATATATAATAGGCGACGTTTCGGGCAACGGCTCTTCTTCATCGCACGACTATTGCCCGCAGCGGTGGTGCTGTTCAATGTGACGCCGCCCTTTGTCAGCCCACTGCTGGATGAAGGGCGATGGGCGGCGTGGGTCGACCATACTTCACCACGGTGGCCAGGCTCGGGCTGGTGGAGACTTGGTGGCAGCGAGGACGTTCTCGACACCCCCATTCAACCAGCCCAAGTGCCCGGAGTGGTCGGCAGAGGGCAGTGCAATAATGACTATACAACAATAAGGCTGCACAGAAACTAAACTAAACATCATTTCAGAGACAGACGAATGCCACGATTCCTTATGTCACCTGAGACTCGTGTGAAACCCAAGAATCTCACCTCCAAGTACCCATCCAGCAGTGGATGGAGCACCGTGCCAGCCGCTACGTGAACAGCATTGTCAGCGATTCGATGACGTCACGCTCATAACCTCCGCAACGACGTCATGGTCACGGAGGCGATCGTGACGTCATGCCTTTAAACCACACAGGCGGATGGGTATCTTAAGAGCGAAGCCATGGGCGGGTGGGAGGAGGGGGGCTTAAGGGGGGCTCTGGAGTAGCGACGCGGGGGAGTTGGGTGGATCATG
Organism: Lampetra fluviatilis; assembly: GCF_964198595.1. Lineage (NCBI taxonomy): Eukaryota > Metazoa > Chordata > Hyperoartia > Petromyzontiformes > Petromyzontidae > Lampetra > Lampetra fluviatilis. The sequence goes on from NC_136336.1 coordinate 7,541,002, forward strand.
GCTGGAGCCCGTAAATTAATTGGGGGGGGGGCTTAAGGGGGGCTCTGGAGGAGCAACGCGGGGGAGTTGAGTGGATCATGGCTGGAGCCCGTAAATTAATGGGGGGGGGCTTAAGGGGGGCTCTGGAGGAGCAACGCGGGGGAGTTGAGTGGATCATGGCTGGAGCCCGTAAATTAATGGGGGGGGCTTAAGGGGGGCTCTGGAGGAGCAACGCGGGGGAGTTGAGTGGATCATGGCTGGAGCCCGTAAATTAATGGGGGGGGGGGGCTTAAGGGGGGCTCTCGATGCTCCGAGTAGGAGATATAAAGGGGTGGAGAAATGGCGAACACCACATGTAAACACAAGTGTTTGCATGACGATGATCCCTTGCAAAATACCATTCAACAGTTGCTGATTTCCTCAGGCAAGCCTCATGTTGACCACAGTAGCGGTGGGGAGGGGGTGCGGTGGGGTGGGGAGGGGTGGGGGAATCGACGATTGCTTCGTGCACGATCCCAACTGAGTAATATGCGGTGCAATTTTGCAACTTTGGTCAAATCTAGACCGCGACTGCCGGCACGCAACAAACCGAGCGTCTCGCGACTGACGCCACCGGCCCTTTAGCGCCCGACGCGAAGCAACAGCCGGGCGCGTACTACCACGGCTAATAAACACGCGGCAGACCTCAAACAACCAAGCCAAGGCCGGGGCCGTTTAAAGAAGGCATTTATATTCTGTACATATGTACACACACGCACACAGAGAGAGAGAGAGCGGGTTTCGAAGACGGAGACAAAATCTTGAAACGCGCGTGGACGGAGACGCTACGGCGTGGCGTGCTCCACCAAGCAGCCAGCAGCGGCCACGCTTTCCGTGCTTGAACATTCGTCACAACGGGGCAATCATCCCAATATCGAGGGCTCTGTCCGTGGTGCTGAGAAGCGTACACGGTGATGTAGTGAGGGAGCTGTATGTGGTGCTGATCGGAGTATGCGGTGATGTAGTGAGGGAGATGTATGTGGTGCTTATCGGAGTATGCGGTGATGTGGTGAGGGAGCTGTATGTGGTGCTGATCGGAGTATGCAGTGATGTGGAGAGGGCGCTAGCCGTGGTGCTGATAGCACAAGCGTAGTGCCCTGGATACGGTGCTGATCTCAACAAGAGACCGCTGCCCATGCGAGTGAACACAGCAATGTGAAGAGGGCGCTGTGCGCCGTGCTGATCTCAACAGACTGTACAGAGAGTGCTGATCTCACTGAGGGCGCTGTTCATGGTACTGATATGAACAGGGGGGGCGCTGTCCGTGGTACTGATGTCCATGGAGAAGGCGCTGTTCGTGGTGCTGTTATCAATAGAGAGGGCTATGTTCGTGGTACTGATGTCCATGGAGAAGGCGCTGTCCGAGGGACTGATATCACTAGACGGTATTGTCCGTGGTCCACATATCCGCCAATGGCTGCCCTTTTCTGTTTTACGAGTGATGGGTGATCTTGTTCAGTGGCAGAGTGATGAGTTCAACTCCTGGTTCAGTGAATGTGGAGGGAAGAGTTCAACACCCGGTTGAGTGACGGACACCAGCGATGGGGCTTCCAACAAAACGCACAGAGACCAACGGCGGCACGAGGTTCAATCCCTGGTACAGTGACGACGTTAATGAAAGCAGCGTCAACGGTGAATGAGTTAACCACCCGTTTCACGCAATGGAGGGTGAGAGAGACGCAAAGTTAAAACTTTAAAAGGTACAAAACATAGGGCCGTTTGTTCGGCAGTCATTATAACAATCGATTGCTAACATGTGCGTATACATCGCTTAATTTACACCGATTAATCGGTCGTGTGAGCACGAGTCAGTGACAGCCACGACACGTGACGCTCAAGTCACTCATCATCACGAGCCACGGTCTGCCCATTGCCGGATGAAGACGTCACCATCATCATCATCATCACGCTGATCATCATATCATCTTCATCATAAGCCACAGGCTGCTCACTGCTGGATCAAGACATCACCATCATCATAATAACAATCATCATCACGAGCCATGGTCTGTCCACTGCCGGATAAAGGCCTCCGCATGCCATCACCATCCCTCGCACGCCACGTGGTGGCTCCAGCCACACGACCGCACGTGGCTCCACCTCCCCACGAGTGCTGGCGAGTGCTGGCGCGGGCTGGAGGAGTGCGGGGTGACGCGCTCCGCGTGTGCCTTGACGACCCCGTGGCGGCGTGCCGAGCCGAGCGTTGGCGCGAGGCGGACGGCGAAGGCGGCCGGCGGGAGGGAGTTCCCACGTGCGGAGTGAAGACCGTGCGTGACGTTGCCCCCCCGTCTTCCTCCACACCACCACCCCACCTCTCCCCCCCCCCACGCCCTCCCCCACCCCATCCCCCATATCAGTGTCCGCATGGGTCCATAACCAAGGATGCCTCGGTTGCCATGGCGATAGATGAGGAGTGTGGGGGGTTGCCGAGCGACCGAGGTCACACGGGCATGGCCAGCTCGTCGTACTCGTCCTGCCCCTCCTCCTCGTTGAACGTCGGCTCACTCTCCTCTCCGTCCAACTGGAGGGGGGGGGCAGGGGGAGAGGGAAGGGAATGTGGTGAGTGATGGGGATAACAACAACAACAACAACACGTTCAACTGGAAGAGCATCTGCCCGCTCACCGGCAGTCAGTCGTCTCCTTATCACTCTGCTATCGCTACTGCCATGGTTACTGTGTTGAACCACCACCATCAACCACACTGCACATCCCAACAACATTCACTCATCCACCCACTCACCCACTAACTTACTCACTCACTCACCCACTCGCCCACTAACTCACCACACTGCAGGTTACAACAAGCACTCACCCACCCACTCACTCACCCACCACTCATTAACTTACCTACCCACTCACTCGCCACTCATTAAACTTACCGACCCACTCACCCACTACTCATGAACTTACCCACTCACTCACCCACCACTCATTAACTTACCTACCCACTCACTCGCCCACCACTCATTAACCTACCTACCCACTCACTCACCCACCCACCTATGCACTCACCCTACCACTCACCCACCCACTCACCCTACCACTCACTCACCCACTCATCCAGCCACCCACTCACCCTACCACTCACCCACCCACTCACCACACTGCAGGTCAACTCACTTCACTTTGGAATTCCCTCCTCCCATCATCACCGTCACACCTCTTTCTTCCCCCAAGCTCTTATAATAAATAACCTCGTCCGACTAAAGACACGTGCGTCCTTCTCCTGCTGGCCGTTTGGCGACCTGTGGTCACTGTGCTTCGCAACTGAGGTTCAAGCTAAAAAACAACAACCCCGAGTTTAATTTACAGCTCTTAGTCATTCCACTGCTGGATGATGGAGAGACGTGGGGAGAGGCCTGGAAAGGTATGGCAAGAGACCGGGAAACAAGGGGAGAGATGGGGAGAGACCAGGAGACACTGGGAGAGATGAGGACACACGGGGAGACAAGTGGAGACACTAGGATACATTGAGAGACACTGGGAGACACCAGGATACATTGAGAGACACTGGGAGAGATGGGAACACACGGGGAGAGACCAGGGTACATTGAGAGACACTGGGAGACACCAGGATACACTGAGACACACTGCGAGAGATGGGGACACACTGGGAGAGACCAGGATACATTGAGAGACAAGGGGAGACACCAGGATACACTGAGAGACGTGGAGAGACCAGGATACACTGAGAGACAAGGGGAGACACCAGCATACATTGACACACACTGGGAGAGATGGGGACACACGGGGAGAGACCAGGGTACACTGAGAGACGGGGAGAGCCTCACCGCTTGCAGCTCCTTGGCGGAGAAGATGCGCGGCAGCAGGAGCCAGCGGCAGGGCACGGTGAGGATGAGCAGGAAGGGGAAGGCGAGCGCGGCCGGGGTGAGCTGCACGGCCCACAGCACTGCGAGCAGCAGCACCTGGGCACAGCGTCAGCACGCACCGCCGGCGTCAACGCACGCACCGCCGGCGTCAACGCACGCACCGCCAGCGTCAACGCGCAAGCCCCGACCGCGACGACACCGCTCGCTCGCGGAGGCTCGAATGGGAATCATTCCGCTTCGTCGTGTTCGGCCAACTGCGTTGTAAGTCGTGAACTCTTTGTCGTTGTTGTTGTTGTTGTTGTCGTTGTTGTTGTTTTTGTCTCGCGAGGCATCGTGCCCCCTCTCTTCCGGGAACAGCCGGGAGCTCAGGGGGTGGGGGCTCTTTAGCTCGCGGTAAGTTAACGTGGCGATTGGAAGTTGCCTCTGGTTTGTTACATGCCCCCCCCCCTATTTACACATGCATGTTAGTGGTGACCTGCATGTTAGTGGTGACCTGTGTGTTAGTGGTGTTAGTGGTGACCTGCATATTAGTGGTGACCTTACCACTCACTCTTCACTCGCCGTATTTGTGTGTAAAGTTTGTTGTCCTTCCTCCACACGGTGGGGTACGTATGGAGCGAAAGAAATTTGACGTACACACATATATACCACCCACCGTCTAACACACCATCACCACCACTACCACCTTCCCTCTAACACCATCACCACTACCACCTTCCCTCTAACACATCACCACCACCCACCGTCTAACACACCATCACTACCACCTTCCCTCTAACACCACCCCCACCACCTCCCCTCTAACACACCACCACCACCACGACCACCACCTTCCCTCGCAACTCTGATTGACACGGTTGGCTGTGTACGGTGCGAAAGAAGTTCGCCGTACACACAAACTTAAACCTCCCTGTTCTGCCTCGTCGCTCCCACCTGGGTGGGGCAGAGACGATGCCAAAGGGGGGCTGAAGACGACCGCTCGTGCTGCGATCGAAACGTCGTCGTTTTTTGTTATTTTCTTTGAACCCATCGACGTGACTTTACCGACAGACCCAAAGCAAACGCGGCAACGCCGTGCGGCTCCTCGCTCTCGACGCCAGTCCCTCGTAGCCGCGAGCAGCGCGCTGGCGCTCAGCGGCGCGCGCTGCGGTTTACCTGGATGGCGGTGAACATGTTCATGCGCCAGGTCTTCACCTGCGGGCACACGCGCACACCAAGGCAAAGGTCACCCGTGTAGCCTGGGACAGACTCTCGGGGCGAGTGCCGTGAGCGAGCAGCAGCACCCTATGCGGGGCCGGCACGGCGCACGAGGGGGCGGGTGGCCAGCAACACGCCCGAACGCCTTTGTCTCCCCAGTGTGTTTACACACCGTAACAAGTACTCATTTGAGGCTGAGTCGACCTAGGGGAGGCCCAGGACCGGTTCAGAAAATCGTCACCGGTGTTGGCCGTGAGCGGGAATCGAACCCGGGTGGCCGGGTTCGTAGCGCAGCGTAGCGCTCACCGCTACACCAGCGCTCCCCACTCGGGAACGCACACGCACACACGCACAGACACACACACACACGCACAGACACACACACACACGCACAGACACACACACACCTACACACACGCACAGACACAAACACCCACACGCACAGACACACACACACACGCACAGACACACACACACCTACACACACGCACAGACACACACACACACGCACAGACACACACACACCTACACACACGCACAGACACACACACTTGCACAGACACACACACACCTACACACACGCACAGACACACACACGCACAGACACACACACACACACCTACACACACGCACAGACACACACACACGCACAGACACACACACGCACAGACACACACACACGCACAGACACACACACACACGCACAGACACACACACACACACGCACAAACACATACACACCTACACACACGCACAGACACACGCACACACGCACAGACACACACACACGCACAGACACACACACACCTACACACACACACACCTACGCACAGACACAAGCACAGACACACGCACACACGCACAGACACACACACGCACAGACACACACACAGCTACACACACGCACAGACACACACGCACAGACACACACACAGACACACACAGACACACACACACACCTACACACACGCACAGACACACGCACACACGCACAGACGAACGTGTGCACGCAGGCAAAGATCCCCCCGCGTAGCCATTAAACAGACCCCTTGGGGGCAAGCGCTGTCAGCGAGCACCCATCAAGGCGGCGCCGCCGGCCACGGGTAGCGGTGGTGCTGGGGGGGGGGAGTTGGTACCGCGGTGACGTATCGGCGCTCCGGGTGGTACTTGGTGGGCTTGAGTGCGAGCAGCATGCGCTCCACCATGCGCACGCCGCTCAGCGACGTGACGCCCATGTAGAGGAAGATGCCGAACAGCACGGCCAGCGGGATGTGGCTCAGCACGTCGCCCAGCACCACCGAGAGGCCTGCGCCACGCGCGGGCACAAGGACACACGCACGGACACACGGACGGACACACGGACACACGCACGGACACACGGACACACGGACACACGCACGGACACACGGACACACGCCCGCACGGACACACGCACGCGCGGGCACGCGGACACACGCGCGGACGTACGGACACACGCACGGACACGCGCACACACACGCGCATGCCCAGACGCACGGACACACAGACAAACGGACGCACAAGCACGCGCGTACACACGGACACACAGGGATGCAGCGATGGTTAGGTTCGGTTCAGAAGTTCTATGAGTCCAAATTAATATTTCAGACACTTTCACGGCACTCCACCACCACCACCATCACCTTCCACCACCACCATCACCACCACTATCACCACCATCAACACCATCACCATCACCACGACCATCACCACCATCACGACCATCACCACCATCACGACCATCACCACCATCACCACTATCACCACCACCACCACCAGCATCACCACCACCACTATCACAACCATCACCACCACTATCACCACCATCAACACCATCACCACCATCAACACCATCACCACCACCACCACTATCACCACCATCACCACCATCACGACCATCACCACCACTATCACGACTATCACCACCAGCAGCATCACCACCACCACCACCGTCACGACCATCACCACCACTATCACGACCATGACCACCACCAGCATCACCACCACCACCATCAGCACCACCACCACTATCACCACCATCACGACCATCACCACCACCACCACCATCACCACCACCACTATCACCACCATCACGACCATCACCACCACCACCATCACCACCACCACTATCACCACCATCACGACTATCACCACCATCACCACCACCATCACCATCCCCACCACCATCACCACCATCACCACCACCACCACTATCACCACTATCACCACTATCACCACCATCAGCACGACCATCACCATCCCCACCTCCACCACCACCACCAGCATCACCACCACCATCAGCACCACCACCACTATCACCACCATCATCACCACCACCATCACCACCATCACCACCATCACGACCATCACCACCACCACCATCACCACCACCACTATCACCACCATCACGACTATCACCACCATCACCACCATCACCACCATCATCATTATGACCACCACCATCACCACCACCACCACTATCACCACCATCACCACCATCACCACCATCACCACCATCATCATTATGACCACCACTATCACCACCATCACGACTATCACCACCATCATCATTATGACCACCACTATCACCACCACCACCACTATCACCACCATCACCACCATCACCACCATCATCATTATGACCACCACCATCACCACCATCACCACCACGCCCCCCGCCCCCCGCGGCCCTCACCGACGAGCAGGGCGACGGCGAGTGCGGTGAGTCGCTGCTCCACGACGCGCTCGGTGCGTGGCCGCTCCCCGGGCGCCGTGGCGCGGCTCATGACGGTGAGCGCGTTGGCGTGGCTCACGGAGCGCACCGTGGCCGCCGTGAGCCACGGCAGCCCGAGCAGCGCGCTCGCGCCGCCCATGAGCGCGATGAGCAGCAGGTCGAGGTGGAAGCCCGAGCCCTTGACCAGTCGGCGCTCCTTCTTAGCCAGGATCAGCCTGGGGGGGGGGGGGGGGGGGGCAGAGGAGGTGGGGGTCAACAGGATGGTGGTGGTGGTGTCATGGTGGTGGTGGTGGTGGTGTCATGGTGGTGGTGTCAATAAACTGGTGGTGGTGGTGTCATGGTCATGGTGTCAATAAACTGGTGGTGGTGGTGTCGGTGGTGGTGTTGTCTTGGTGGTGGTGTCAATAAACTGGTGATGATGGTAGTGGTGGTCTTAAGAAGGTGGTGGTGGTGTCATGGTGGTGTTGTCATGGTGGTGGTGTCAATAGGGTGGTGGTGATGGTGGTAGTGGTGGTCTCAAAAAGGTGGTGGTGGTGTCACGAGGGTGGTGGTGTTGAGGTGTTGATGGTGGTAGTGGTGGTCTCAATAAGGTGGTGGTGGTGGTAGTCTCAAGAAGGTGGTGTTGAGGTGGTGGTGGTGTCATGATGGTGGTGTCATGGTGGTGGTGGTGGTGTCAAGTGGGTGGTGGTGGTGTCATGGTGGTGGTGGTAGTGGTGGTCTCAAGAAGGTGGTGGTGGTGTCATAGTGGTGGTGGTGTTGAGGTGGTGGTGTTGTTGAGGTGGTGTCGGCAAGGTGCTGGTGGGGTCAAGAGGACGGTGGGGGTGGTGGCGCTTGGTGGCCGGTGACTGGACACGGAGTCAGTCACCGATCAACCAAGTGGGAAGGCAGCTGCAGAAGAGACACACGGGATGATGAATGGCGGCAGCCGGCCATTGTCGGCCGCGGGTGAGGGGGGGGGGCAGCGAGTGAACACGACGAGGTGTGTGGGTGCAGGAGGGTGGCGGTGTGACCCACGTGGTGATCTGCGTCTCCATGAAGACGAGGATGAGGACGAGGGCGCCGGGGATGACGGCCGCGAACATCATCCACACGGGGAAGGGCCGGCCGGAGGGACCCGCGGGGCTGATGAACCAGCCGCGCTGGCTCGGCTCGGACAGCGACACGCCGCTCGGCACCACCAGCTTCTGCTTGCGCCGCGTGGCGGAAGCGGAGGGGGGGGGGGTACGACCGATCGGAGGCTGTTCGCTCGCTTAATCGCTCGATCATTCATTCGCTCGCTCGCTCACTCGATCATTCATTCACTCGCTCGCTTGATCATTCATTCGCTCGCTCGCTTGATCATTCATTCACTCGTCGCTTGATCATTCAGTCGCTCGCTCGCTTGATCATTGATTCACTCGCTTGATCATTCATTCGCTCGCTCGATCGATTGTTCATTCGCTCGCTCGATCGTTTATTCATTCCCTCGATCGTTCATTCATTTACTCGTTTGCTCACTCGATCGTTTATTCGCTAGTTCGACTGTTCATTCGCTCATTCGCTTGCTCAATCGTTCATTCGCTCGCTCACTCGATCGTTCAAGTAACTCAATCATTCATTCGCTCATTAGATCCTTCATTCGCTCGCTCGATCGTTTATTTGCTCATTCGCTCACTCGATCGTTCATTCAATTGACTGTTCACTAACTTGATCACTCACACGATCACTCGCTTGATCAATGATTCACTCGTCCACGCGTCTGATCGAGCGCTCACTCGTTCGGTGTTTTGATGTCTCTAGGAGGAGAGAAGAGGGCTCGCCCACGCTCACCTCACCCGGGTGCGCTCACCCACGCTCACCCACGCTCACCCACGCTCACCCACGCTCACCCACGCTCACCTGCAGGTAAGTTGTCTTCACCGCGAGAGAGATGAGCACCATGGCAATGATTGCGATGGCGACACCAAAATCTCCGATCGCCCGTCGGACCTGAGCACGCAGAAAGATAAAGATCCTCTATATAGCCTTAACCGACTGTTGGGGCAAGTGCTGTTAGCGAGTAGCACCTATGAAGACCGGAACGGCACACGAGGGGTGGGTGGCCAGCACCACGCCCGGCCGCCTTTGTCTCCACAGTGGTGTTTTTTACACAACGCGCCAGGTACTGATTTGAGGCTGAGACGACCTAGGGGAAGCCGAGGACTGGATCAGATAATCGTCACCGGCATTGGCCATCAGCGAAAAATCAAACTCGAGTCGCTGGGTTCATAATGCAGCGCGCTAACTGCTACGCCACTGCTCCCCACACGCACGCACGAACACACACGCACACACACACACGCACATGCACGCACACGCACACACACGCACATGCACGCACACACACGCACATGCACGCAATCACACACACACGCACGAACACACACGCACGCTACGCACACACACACACGCGCACATGCACGCACAACAACAACAACAACCGCCATTCGCCACTAAGTGGCGGTGACGTCACCACGACGCTTGTGCCAGGCCATGTGCACCCTGAGGCCACGTGAAGTGTCGAACGCCCGCTGGCAGGAGGTCACGGGGCAGACCCAGGTGCCACGGGTCGACTGACCGAGATGACCGAGATGACTGGCTGATCCACCACCTGTGCCCCCTACTGTGCCAACTTGCTGTGCTTTAGCCACCCGGCGCTCCGCTCGTTGTTGTGAGCGTCGCTCCTCCGCCCTCCGTTGTTGTTGGAGGGCGACTGCCTCCAACTGCCCAGTAGCGTCCTTCACGAGCCTCCTCCACTGAGGCCGATCTTGACACCGCTGGTACCAGTCATCGGCAAGTCCACTCAGCTCCACGTCCTCCTGTACCACATCACTCCATCTCTTCTCTAGCCCGTGCCGCGCCCGTTTAGCCCCCTCGATCCGGCCGAACAAAAGCTGTTTAGGCATGCGGTGGCTGGGCATGCGGGCTACATGACCCAGCCAACGCAGCCTTGCCTGCCGGAGGAGCTCACTGATGGGACTTTGCCCAGATCTTTCAAGGACTTGTGAGCTCCTCACACAATCCAGCCTGGTTAAACCCAGGATGGATCGTAGGCAGGCCAGCCTAAATGTTTCCAACCGGCGAAGATGCTCCACTAGGGGGGTCCACGTTTCGCAAGCGTAGAGAAGGGAGGGAATGACCGTGGCCGAGAAGACCTGAAGCTTCGTGCGGAGCGACAGACCAGGTAGCTTCCACACAGCGTTACGCAACCGATGAAAAGATATTGCCGCTCGACTGATTCGGAGTGAGACCTCTGCTGATAAACTGGAGCCGGTCATAAGCACACTGCCCAGGTATGGGAAACTCTCCACTCTCTCCACAACTGCCCCATCACCGATTGGGAGTTGTGGGGGTGGAGTGCCCGATGGTACAAAATACCCAGGCAGGTGCTTAGTTTTGGTGGGGCTGATGGTAAGGCCCCACCTCTTGGTGGCACACTCCAGTCTCAGCAGCAGCGTCTCCAACTCCTCTTCTGAATGAGCAGCTATTACCAAATCATCGGCATACATAACGTGGTTGACCAATAGGGAGCCATCCCTTGATCGCACCCGGGCGTCGATCAGCCTCCCATTATATCTGTACCAAATGGTAATTCCCCCGGTACAGCTTTTGAAGGCTTCACGAACTACGCAGTCGAAATAGATGTTAAATAATGTGGGAGCCAGAGGACATCCCTGTCGCACCCCAAGGTGTACAGGGAAAGGCTCCGACTCCCGGCCACGTAGTTTTACCCGGGCCCGCTCACCATCATGAAGGTCCTTAATGATCGTGAGCAGAGGGTCAGGGACTCCGAAAGCACGAAGAACAACCCAGAGCCCAGTCCTACTGATGGTATCATAGGCCTTGTGTGTGTGTGCACGCACACACACACACGCACACACACACACACACGCACAAACACACACACACGCACGCACACACACACACACGCACACACACACACACGCACGCTACGCACACACACACACACGCACACACACGCACACACACACACATGCACACGCACGCACGGACGCACCACGCCGGGCAAGAAGCGGCTGTTCTTGAACTTGCGGAGGTAGACGGCGATGAAGAAGGTGGAGGCCATGAACACGAGCGACATGAGCGCCGTGTTGGGGCAGCCCAGGGGGTCCTCGTCTCCCGCTGGCCGGCACGCGGTCGCCCCCAACGACGCCGACGAGTTGCCGGGGACCTGGGTCGAGTTCCAGGCGACCGCGGGGGTGCTCACGCCGCCCGCGGACTCGCTCAGCAGCGGGTGGTCCTGGAAGATCTGCCCCGGCGGGCAGAGACGCGACCGCACGCTTAGAGAGACATCGGAGATTCGCGATCGTCGGCCAAGGAGGGGCGTTTGGTTCCCGTGGTGGCGGTGGCAGTGTTGGTGGTAGTAGCGGTGTTGGTGGTGATGGTGTTGGTGGTGATGGTGGTGTTGGTGGTGGTGGTGTTGGTGGTGGTGATGGTGGCGGTGGCTGTGGCGGTGGCGATGGTGGTGGTGGCGGTATTGGTGGAGGTGTCGGTGGTGTTGGTGATGGTGACGTGGCAGTGGCGGTGATGGTGTTGGTGGTTGTGGCGGTGACAATGGTGATGGTGTAGCAGTAGTGGCACCATCGCCATGAGGAACCGGAGTCGAGTCAAGGATTGCGATTCACAGGATGCAGATCTAGCGGTCCTCCATAACGGTCCCCCAACATCGGCATTCCCTACTGCCTAGACCTCTGATTAGCGCAGTTGCCTACGTACGGTGTGAAAAAAGTTCAACATACATACAATGATTATGCCAATCCCTGCACCTACTTTTCCAGGAGTAACCCCACAGTGCGACGACCTGCGTGATTGTGTGGATGTTGAACTTCGTACGTAGCCAATTGGAGGTGCGGGGGAAGGACAACAAACTAAGCACACGAAGGAGTTCCTAAGAAATTAGTTTTCAACCTAGATAATGATTTAAAGTGCATAGCTCCAGTGGCTTCCTAATATCGGAAGGAAGAGCGTTCCAGACGGCCGTAGAAGCGTATCTGAAAGCGCCGCGCGATGCGGTGACCACCGTCTTTGTTCGGTGGGTAGCCAAAAGCCACTGCTGCTGCGAGGATGAGCGGAGTTGTCCTGATGGATGATGCTCCTTGCAAGGTATTGTGGTTCATATTGTGGCTTGGAATGAGGTGACAAGGATGAGGGGAGAGGGAGGAACTAGGAGAGGGGACTGTGGGAGATAAGGGGGCACGTCAGGGGACTGGTAGGAGGGGGAGAGAGCTGTGGATGGAGGAGGGAGCTGTATGTGATGAGGAGAGAGCTGTGGATGAAGTAGAGAGCTGTGGGTGAAGGAGAGAGCTGTGGGTGAAGGAGGGAGCTGTGGGTGAAGAAGCGAGCTGTGGATGAAGTAGAGAGCTGTGGGTGAAGGAGAGAGCTGTGGGTGAAGGAGGGAGCTGTGGGTGAAGGAGAGAGCTGTGGGTGAAGGAGAGAGCTGTGGGTGAAGGAGGGAGCTGTGGGTGAAGGAAGGAGATGTGGGAAAAGGAGGGAACTGTGGGTGAAAGAGGGAGCTGTGGACGAAGGAGAGAGCTGTGGATGAAGGAGGGAGCTGTGGATGAAGGAGAGAGCTGTGGGTGAAGGAGGGAGTTGTGGGTGAAGGAGCGAGCTGTGGGTGAAGGAGCGAGCTGTGGGTGAAAGAGGGAGCTGTGGACGAAGGAGAGAGCTGTGGGTGAAGGAGCGAGCTGTGGGTGAAGGAGAGAGCTGTGGGTGAAGGAGCGAGCTGTGGATGAAGAAGAGAGCTGTGGATGAAGGAGGGAGCTGTGAGTGAAGAAGAGAGCTGTGGGTGACGGAGAGAGCTGTGGGTGAAGGAGAGAGCTGTGGGTGAAGGAGCGAGCTGTGGGTGAAGGAGAGAGCTGTGGGTGAAGGAGCGAGCTGTGGGTGAAGGAGGGAGCTGTGGATGAAGAAAGGAGCTGTGGGTGAAGGAGAGAGCTGTGGATGAAGGACGGAGCTGTGGATGAAGGACGGAGCTGTGGGTGAAGGAGCGAGCTGTGGGTGACGGAGAGAGCTGTGGGTGAAGGAGAGAGCTGTGGGTGAAGGAGAGAGCTGTGGGTGAAGGAGAGAGCTGTGGGTGAAGGAGAGAGCTGTGGGTGAAGGAGGGAGCTGTGGGTGAAGGAGGGAGCTGTGGATGACAGAGAGAGCTGTGGATGAAGGAGGGAGCTGTGGGTGTAGGAGGGAGTTGTGGATGACAGAGAGAGCTGTGGATGAAGGAGGGAGCTGTGGGTGTAGGAGGGAGTTGTGGATGACAGAGAGAGCTGTGGATGAAGGAGGGAGCTGTGGGTGTAGGAGGGAGTTGTGGATGACAGAGAGAGCTGTGGATGAAGGAGGGAGCTGTGGGTGTAGGAGGGAGTTGTGGATGACAGAGAGAGCTGTGGATGAAGGAGGGAGCTGTGGGTGTAGGAGGGAGTTGTGGATGACAGAGAGAGCTGTGGATGAAGGAGGGAGCTGTGGATGAAGGAGGGAGCTGTGGGTGAAGGAGCGAGCTGTGGGTGAAGGAGGGAGCTGTGGGTGAAGGAGCGAGCTGTGGGTGAAGGAGCGAGCTGTGGGTGAAGGAGAGAGCTGTGGGTGACTGGAGTAAGCGGACTGTCTCGGCGTGCTGGCGAGGAGAGCGCCCGCCACACAGAGAAACGAATGGGAGAGGGAAGGAGCGATGCCGGGACGGGGAACCCCTGCGATGGAGAGAGAGGAGGGCACGGCTCGAGATGAGCCGCAGGAAGAGATGAGGAGGAAGGGAACGAGCGCCAGCGGTGGTGATGATGATGAGAGGGTGGAGGGGAGAATGGACGGAGAAGAGAGAAGGAGCGAGCAGCAGCGAGTTAACACGCGGGTGGGTGAGAAGTTGGGCGAGTGGGTAAATGAACGAGTGAGATGGTGAGTGCGTGAGTGAGTGCGCGAGTGAGTGCGCGAGTGAGCCATTCAATGCGTGGGTGGGTGCGAAGGTGGGTGAGTAGGTAAATTGATGAGTGACATGGTGAGTGAGTGAGTGAGTTCAAATTCATGGTTCAAGTTGATTTGGTGTAACCGGGTGAGAATTCTAAACACCAGGACGAGGTTGGGGAGGAGAGGAGGTGGCGGTGGGGTCACCGAACAGAAGTATGGCGCAAAAGCCACCGCGTCGTCACACACGCACACCTCGTAGATCTTCTCGAAGGTCTCATAGATGAAGATGAGCGAGATGAGGAAGGCGAAGATCTCCTGGGTGAAGCGCGAGACGTAGCGCACCAGGAAGCTGCCCTCGGCCGCGACGAGCACGAGAACGAGCAGCACGAGCCACAGGCCCACCCAGACGCGGCCCGTCAGGTAGTCGAGCGAGTTGGACTCGCAGAACTACGCACGCGCAGAGGAGACGTGCGGGGTGGAGAGAGACGCGGAGAGAGAGACACGGGGAGGAGAGAGACACGGAGAGGAGAGAGACGGGGAGGAGAGAGACAAGGGGAGGAGAGAGACACGGGGAGGAGAGAGACACGGGGTGGAGAGAGACACGGGGAGGAGAGAGACACGGGGAGGAGAGAGGCACAAGTGCTCGCTCTGCCCGTGCACTCACGGAAAAGAAGGCCTCCTCGAAGACGAGCAGGGGTCCCGAGAAGCCGATGATGAGGAGCGGCTGCGCTCCGAGGAGTGCGAAGAGGACGCCCTGCGTCGAGGTGGCCACCACCAGCTCGGAGACCCCCATGAGGTTCCCTGTCGCTTCCCCTGCGGCACAGCGGACACGGCGGGGCCTGCGTCACCACCTCGTCCACCTCGTCCCAGCAGTCGCTCTGACCAAACGCATCCTCCGGATCGCGATGCGCTACCTGCCGACCCCCCCCCCCCCCCCCCCCGTCCGTCCACTTCTGTATTTGAAAATTTCGGAGTTGGGATTGTCCACTCTGGCATCATCTGGATTATGAGCGGTCCCTCACTCACCGAGCAGGCCGCCGAAGGTGATGCAGGGCGAGAGGGCTGCGAAGTAGATGAAGATCATCGCCGGGAGGCACTGTAGGTTGAGGGCGTCGCGCAGGTCCGACGCGTAGTGGCCGTAGCGTCGCTTCATGTCGCACCACACCCCGCCGAACGGCACGCCGGTGCGTCGCAGTGGGTCCTCATCGTTGTCGCCGCCACCGTCGCCGCCGGACGCCTCCTTGGCCGGAGCTTTGCCGTCAACCGAGGGCTTTTGGTTGCCCTCGTCCGCGGCTGGGACGGTGGGCGGGGTGACGCGGGAGGGGAGAGGTGATTGAGTTTCATTGTCGTCGTTGTCATCGTCAGCATTGTCGTCGTGAACATCATCGTCGCCGTTATCGTCGTCGTCATCATCATCGTCATCATCATCATCATCACCGTCGTTATCAACATCATCTTCATTATCATCATGATCATCATCGTTGTCATCATCGTCATCATTATCGTCATCATCATCGACATCATCATCATAATCATCATCATCATCATCGTCATCATCAAAGGTGCTGCGACTCGCTCACAGCACTTGCCCTGACAGTGCGTTAAGATCCATAATAGAGGGTTTTTTGGTGAGATCGCGTAAGTATATAAGTGTGTGTCATTAAACCCGCCACCACCCGACACAGCCAACTCATGAGGGTTGTCACGTATACAGGACGTGCCAGTCTGTTAAGAGTTACACGGGAAGCGGTAGGGCAACGCTTCGCACGCAGAGCTCGGAACCGGCGACCCGAGTTCGATTCCCGCCAACACCGGTGACGATTATCCGAACCGATCCTGGGCCTCCCCCAGACCGACTCGGCGTGTCGTAAACATCGCCACTCGGGAGACAAGGTGTCCCGTGCCGGCCTCCACGGCCTCCAACCCTCGCCCCAACAGCAGCAGGCGGCCGAGGGCCTCGCGGGCGACCTTGGGCGGCGTGCGCGTCTCACCGCTGCGCTGCTGGCGCCGCTTGTGCAGCACGGCGCGCTGGAACGAGGGCACGGGCCCCAGCAGCTCGCGGTCGCTCAGCTCGGCGGGGGGCAGCACCACGCTGCTGTCAAGGAACTCGTTGATGGCGCCCAGCAGCTGGCGGCGGTCGTCCGCGCGGTAAGCCGTGTCGTGGAAGTCCTGCGCAGGTTACGACGATAACGACGACAAGCAGGATGTCATACATTTTGTTATTGTCAAGGTTTTATTTTAAAGGTATTTTATCTAATTTTACTACTGGGCTGCCGCGTAGCTCTTTCTCAGAGGCGGCCTGGCTACTACCAATGGTAGCTCAAAGCAAAGTGGCCCATCGCGTCGAAATGTACGGCGGCCAAATCCTCTGCACGCGCGTCCCTGAACAAACGTCAGTCGCCTTCTCTGCGAGAAGTCGCCGGTCAAATCAAACAGACTTACCGTCCCGTCAGTGCTCAATGCAGCGTGGGCTATCATCACCGTGTGAACATTTACAGGAACGCAGGTCGGTCCATCGTACGTCTGTGTGTCAGCGCGTCCGTCTGTGCGTGCGTCCGTCGTCCATCGAGCATCCGTCTGTCGTCAGTCCAGCGTCTGTGCGTCTGTCCGTGTGTCCATCTACCATCCGTGCGTCTGTCCGTGTGTCCATCCGTGTGTCCATCCGTGTGTCCATCTACCATCCGTGCGTCTGTCCGTGCGCGCGTGCACCTTGTCGGACATGAGCGCGGCGAGCGAGCGGCCCATCTCGTGGTAGTCGAGGCCTGCGGCCCGGGGCCCCAGCAGCAGGAAGACGAAGCGCGTGGGCACGGGCACCTCCAGCACGCCGGGCAGCACCACGCCGCGACGCAGCCGCACGAAGGCGGCCGCCGGCTGCGCCAGGAACTCGGCGTGGCCTGGGGAGGGGGGGGGGGGCAGAGGAGGCGGTAAGGGATAGAGGAGGAGGGGGGGTAAGGAGCGATGGGGAGCGAACGTTTTAGAGTTGAAGTGAAGTTGTGCTGGGGGATGATGATCCCAAGGTTCGCCCCGATCCCAACTCTGACCCTGAAACTGACCCCGTGCTGCTGATCCAGCAGTGGAGGTAACAGCAGGAATCGAGCTCAGGTCGTAGAGCGGCGCATTAACCACTACACTACCGCCTCACACACACACACACAACAACAGCTGCCATTCGTCACTAAGTGGCAGTGACGTCACCACGGCGCTTGTGCCAGGCCACGTGAAGTGTCGAATGCCCGCTGGCAGAAGGTCACAAGACAGACCCAGGTGCCACGGGTCGACTGACTGAGATGATTGGACGATACACCACCTGTGCTCCCTGCTGTGCTAACTCGCTGTGTTTTAGCCGCCCGGAACTCTTCTCGTTGTTGTGAGCGTCGCTCCTCTTACACACGCAGACTGACACACACACACTGGCACACAGACTGGCACACACTGCCACACACTGACACACACACTGACACACACACTGACACACACACTGACACACACACACTGCCACACACTGACACACACACTGACACACTCACTGACACACACACTGACACACACTGACACACAAACTGACACACTCACTGACACACCACACGTGCTCACCCACGAGGACGAGCGTGGCCTCGGCTCCGTGAGGGATCTTCTCCAGCAGCTTGGGCCGACGGTCGGCCGCCGTGAACGTGAGGCTCCGCTACACAAAAACAAAGAGCCACCGTGTAGCCTTATCGGACTGTTGGGGCAAGTGTGGCTAGCACACGGGGGTCTCTGGGGTCTCTGGAGGTTCTCAAGGTTTCGGGGTCTCGGGGGGTCACCTTGGGCCACCGTGCGGCCTCCACGTCGCGGTGAGCGGCGGTGGTTCCGGGCGGCGGCCCCCTGCCGGGGGAGCCCGGGGCCGACCCCGGGGCCGACCCGGGGGCCGAGCCGGGGGCCGAGCCAGGGGCCGAGCCGGGGGCCGGGGCGCCGCGCCGCCAGCTGCTGGCGCGGAGACGCAGCGAGCCGAGGCCGCTGCGGAGCAGAGCCGCGGCCGCCAGCTCGGAGTCACACGGCAGGCTGGGGGAGAGGGGGGGGGAGGGGGGAGAGGGGGGAGAGGGGGGAAGAGAGTGAGCACTCGTGTGTTGGAGTGTGATTGTTTGAGTGAGTGAGTGGTGAGTGAGTGGTTAGTGAGTGAGTGCGTGGTGAGTGAGTGGTGAGTGAGTAGTGAGTGCGTGGTGAGTGCGTGTGAGTGAGTGGTGAGTGAGTGGTGAGTGAGTGGTGAGCGGCACCTGTGGCGCTGGGTGAGTGGGTGAGTGCGTGAGTGAGTGGTGAGTGAGTGAGTGGTGAGTGAGTGAGTGGTGAGTGAGTGAGTGAGTGGTGAGTGAGTGAGTGAGTGGTGAGTGAGTGAGTGGTGAGTGAGTGGTGAGCGGCACCTGTGGCGCTGGGTGAGTCAGTGAGTGAGTGGGTGAGTGAGTGAGTGGGTGAGTGAGTGAGTGAATGAGTGAGTGGGTCAGTGTGTGAGTGGGTCAGTGAGTGGGTGAGTGAGTGAGTGAGTGGGTTAGTGAGTGAGTGGGTTAGTGAGTGAGTGAGTAGTGAGTGAGTGGGTGGTGAGTGAGTGGTGAGCGGCACCTGTGGCGCTGGGTGAGTCAGTGAGTGAGTGGGTGAGTGAGTGAGTGGGTGAGTGAGTGGGTGAATGAGTGAGTGGGTCAGTGTGTGAGTGGGTCAGTGAGTGGGTGAGTGAGTGAGTGGGTTAGTGAGTGAGTGGGTTAGTGAGTGAGTGAGTAATGAGTGAGTGGGTGGAGAGTGAGTGGTGAGCGGCACCTGTGGCGCTGGGTGAGTGGGTGAGTGAGTGAGTGGTGAGTGAGTGGTGAGTGGTGAGTGAGTGGGTGAGTGGGTGAGTGCGTGGGTGAGTGCGTGGTGAGTGAGTGGGTTAGTGAGTGAGTGGGTTAGTGAGTGAGTGAGTGGTGAGTGAGTGGGTGGTGAGTGAGTGGTGAGCGGCACCTGTGGCGCTGGGTGAGTGCACGGAGCAGCGGGTCGCGGTCACGTGCCCGGATGATGGCGCTGGTTGCGAGCAGCTCGGTGAGCCGCGCCGCGACCCCCGGCAGCGTCACCTCGGCCACGTCCAGGTGCACCACGCCTGGCACGCACACAGACACAGATCCCCCGTGTAGCCTCAACAGATTGTAGGGGCAAGTGCTGTTAACGAGCACACATACACATAGAAACACACAGACACACACACAGAGACACATACAGACACACACAGACACACACATAGACATACACAGACATACACACACAGACAGACAAAAAAGACAAAGATCCCCCGTATAGCCTTAACAGACTGTAGGGGCAATTGCTGTTAGCGAGCACCTATGAAGGCCACAACGGTACACGAGGGGGTGGGTGGCCAGCACCACACCCGACCGCCTTTGTCTCCCTAGCGGCAATGTTTACACACCGCACCAGGTACTTATTTGAGGCTGAGTCGACCTAGGGGAGGCCCATGACCGGTTCAAATAATCGTCACTGGTGTTTTCCGTGAGCGGGAATCGAACCCGGGTCGCCAGGTTCGTAGTGCAGCGCGCTAACCGTTACACTACCACTAACACACACACAGACACACACACAGACACACACACACACACAGACACACACACAGACACACACACAGACACACACAGGTGTCCCGGGAAGACTCCGTGTCTCCCCCCGTGTCTCCCCTCGTGTCCCTCCCCGTGGCTCCCCCCGTGCGTGCCCCCCCCCCCCACCCCGGCGCGTCTCCCCCGCCGGTCTCACCGCGGGCGAGGACCTTGCGGAGTTCGAGGAGGGCGCGGAAGCTGAGCGAGGAGACGCGCGGCTTGCCCCAGCGAGCCGCCTCCGCCTCGAACGACTCCTCGAACTTGATCCAGCGCGCCGTCTCGCGCCACGACGACGAGGGCCCCCCCTCCCCCCCCTCCCCCCCCCTCCCCCCCCACCTGCTCGCCACCGCCACCGCCACCGCTCGCCCACACCAACTCGTTGAGCTGCACGAACACCTGGGCACGCGGAGACGCGGCGGCGAGATGTTGACTACCTCGCCTGGTATGCAGGAGGTCGTGGGTTCGATACAGACATTGACGACGCCTGCTGCTGTATATTTGGAGTTTGCGTGTCTCTCTCTCATCATCATCATCACGGTGGCTAGGAGATGTTATCCACCTCGCCTGGTATGCAGGAGGTCGTGGGTTCGATCCCAACCCCTGATGCCTGCTGCTGCTGTATATTTGGAGTTTGCGTGTCTCTTTCTCTCTCATCATCATCACGGTGGCTAGGAGATGTTATCCACCTCGCCTGGTATGCAGGAGGTCGTGGGTTCGATCCCAACCCCTGATGCCTGCTGCTGCTGTATATTTGGAGTTTGCGTGTCTCTTTCTCTCTCATCATCATCACGGTGGCTAGGAGATGTTATCCACCTCGCCTGGTGTGCAGGAGGTCGTGGGTTCGATCCCGACCCTAACGTGCGCGTCTCTCTCTCTTTCTTCCCGTGGTTGCGACCAGGTCGCTTCTGACAAAAACTAACTACACAGCTCAGCGGGGCCATGCCTGGTAAAATATATTAAATAGTTTTAGACACGGGGACACGGGGCAGACGGGGACAAGGAGACGCGGAGAGGTGGGAGATGCGGAGAGATGGAGACACGGGGACAGGGAGAGATGCGAACACCGGCATAGAGAGACACAGGCACTTGGAGACACGGAGACGTGGAGAGGTGGGGACACGGGGACGCGGAGACGCGGAGACACGGAGACAGCCAACCCTGGACTGGTCTCGACTTCTCTGTGTCACATCAGCAGGGTGGTTCCCCGTTATGAATGGAGACACTGAACTCCCCACCCGTGTTGCCTTTTCAGGCTGTTGGGGAAAGTGGGAGTGTGACTAGCTAGCACCACGCCCGGCCGCCTTTGTCTCTCCCCGCTGGTGATGTTTAACACACCGCACGGGTTATGGTCAGGGTTCGAGTTCGCCTCTGACCTCGTGGTCTCAGGGTTAGACTCCTACCTCGTGAGGTCTCCGGTCCACGTGACGTGATGCAGGGTCTCCCCGCTTCTTGGATGAGTTGTCATCCAGCCGGTTGCCTGGCAACAACATCATCGCCATCACCACCGCTATCATCATCACCACTATCATCATCACCACCACTATCACCACAACCATCACCAACATCACCATAACCACCACTCTCATCACCACTACCACTACCATCATCACCACCACCACTATCATCACCACCACTATCACCACAACCATCACCAACATCATCCTAACTACCACTCTCATCACCACCACCACTACCATCACCACCACCACTATCATCACCACCACCACTATCACCACAACCATCACCAACATCATCCTTACCACCACGATCATCACCACCACCTTCAATAAAACTATCACCAATATTAACGCCAATGCCACCACTACCAATATCGCCATCATCACCACGACTACCACTCAGCATTAATCGAATTCCTCACGCGGGCTGTTAAGCATCGCCACTGGGGAGACAAAGGTGGTCGGCCGTGGTGCTTGCCACATCGCCTCCTCGTGTGCCATCACGGCCTTCATAGGTGCTCGCTAACAGCACTT
Organism: Lampetra fluviatilis; assembly: GCF_964198595.1. Taxonomy (NCBI): domain Eukaryota; kingdom Metazoa; phylum Chordata; class Hyperoartia; order Petromyzontiformes; family Petromyzontidae; genus Lampetra; species Lampetra fluviatilis. The sequence goes on from NC_136336.1 coordinate 7,563,315, forward strand.
GCCCCAACAGCCTGTGTGGGCTGTACGGGAGATCTTTATATGTGTCTGTGTGTGTGTGCATGCGTATGCACGTGTCTCTATCTAAGCTGTGACTCACCTTTCATCTTGTCGCCTTTCTCTCCCTCCTTCGTCATCTCCACGGCAGATTCACGCCTACAGCAGAGACACGCACACACACAAAGTCACCCCGCGTGCCCTTAACAGAATGTTGGGTCGAGAGCTGTGAGGGAGCAGCACCTGTGAAGGCCGGCACGGCCAACGAGGGGTGGGTAGGTAGGCCAGCACCACACCCGGCCGCCTCGTATGCACGTTGGACTTCTTTCGCACCGTACGTAGCCCACCGTTGCTAATCCGAGGTGTGTGGTAAGAGCAACAGCACTGAACACGACCGGCAGTTTCTTAACGAAATTAGTTCTGCATCTCGATTTCGAGGAGCGCAGCTCCGAGTGGCTTCCTAATGCCGGAAGGGAAGAGCGTTCCAGACGGCCTCTCCCCGGTGTTTACCGCACACCGCACCAGGTCCCAATTTGAGGCTGCGTCGACCTAGGGGAGGCCCAGAACCGGTGCAGACAACCGTCACCGGTGCCGGCGGCCGTGGGCCACGTGGCGGCCCCCCGTCACGTGACACTCGGCGTGGCCAAACGTTGAGATGCGGCGGTGCCGAGCGAGCGGCCAGGAGCGCACCGCCTCTGTGGGCGACCCCGAGTGTGGCCTCAGCCACGCAAAGGGGGCGACGTGGTGGCTAGGAGATGTTGACTACCTCGCCTGGTCTACAGGAGGTCGTGGGTTACTACGCGACTCAACTCCACAACTCGACTCTGCAACTCAACTCCAACACTCAACTCCACCACTCAACTCCACCACTCAACTCCACCACTCAACTCCACCACTCAACACCACCACTCAACTCCACCACTCAACTCCACCACTCAACTCCACCACTCAACTCCACCACTCAACTCCACCACTCAACTCCACCACTCAACTCCACCACTCAACTCCACCACTCAACTCCACCAATCAACTTTGCAACTCAACTCCACCACTCAACTCCACCACTCAACTCCACCACTCAACTCCATAACTCAACTCCACCACTCAACTCCACCACTCAACTCCACCACTCAACTCCACCATTAAACTCCACCACTCAACTTTGCAACTCAACTCCACCACGCAACTCCACCACTCAACTCCACCACTCAACTCTGCAACTCCACAACTCAACTCCACCACTCAACTCCACCACTCAACTCCACCACTCAACTCCACCACTCAACTCCACCACTCAATTCCACTACTCAACTCCACCATTCAACTCTGCAACTCCACAACTCAACTCCACCACTCAACCACCACCACTCCAATTCCACCACTCAACTCCACCACTCAATTCCACCACTCAACTCCACCACTCAACTTTGCAACTCCACAACTCAACTCCACCACTCAACTCCACCACTCAACTCCACCACTCAACTTTGCAACTCCACAACTCAACTCCACCACTCAACTCCACCACTCAACTTTGCAACTCCACAACTCAACTCCACCACTCAACTCCACCACTCAACTCCACCACTCAACTCCACCACTCAATTCCACCACTCAACTCCACCACCCAACTCTACAACTCTGCAACTTGGAATGTTGCCCCCGAACCCCCCTGCCCCCCCCCCCACGACCTGCCGGATTTGCCAGTGCACCGTAGACAACAGCCCGGAGACACCAATCCACACGGAGCTCTCCTACCCAGGCCCCAAGTCCCGGTACACACCCCCCCCTTCACAACGCCACCGCCACAACGCCGCCGGACAGACAGACATGGCCAGGCCACGAATCACGTGACCCACCAACCCCAACCGCCCCCCGCGGCAATGCGCCGAAGCCTCGGCAAGAGTCTCCCCAACGGCTCCGTCAGCGCTCCTGTCCACACACTCTCACACACTCACACACACACTCACACACTCACTCACACACACTCACAACCCCTCACTCACACACCCACACACACCACACACACACTCACACACCACCACAACTCACACCACTCACTCACACACCACACACACTCACACACTCACATACACACTCCACACTCACATACACACTCACACACACTCACACACACACTCACACACTCACTCACACACACCACATACACTCCCACACCCACCACACACACCCACACACACTCACACACCACTCACACACCACACACACTCACTCACACACCACACACACTCACACACTCACATACACACTCACACACTCACATACACACCACACACACCACACACACACCACACACCCACCACCACACCACATACACCACTCCACACACCACACACACTCACACACACACTCACTCACACACTCACACACACTCACTCACACACTCACACACACTCACACACCACATACACACTCACACACACTCACTCACACACACTCACACACTCACACACCTCACCACTCACACACTCACACACTCACACACACTCACACACACTCACACACCACATACACACCACACACACCACCACACACACCACACACCCACACCTCAACACTCACACACTCACACACCACACACACCACTCACACACTCACACACCCCCACACACCACAACACACCACACACTCACATACCCACTCACACACACTCACCCACACACACCACACACCACACACCCCCATACACACACACACCACACACTCACACCACCACCCACACACACCCACACACACCACACACCCCACCACACACACTCACACACCCACACACCTCACACCACACCCCACACACACTCACACCACCACACACACCCACACACCCACACACCACAACACCCACACACCACACACACTCACACCACACCACCCCCACACACCACACCCACCACCCACACACACCACACCACCACACCACCCACCACACACTCACACACACTCACACACACACCCACACACTCACCACACACACCACACACCACACACACTCACTCACACACCCACACACACCTCACACCCACTCACACACACTCACACACACACACCACACACACACCACCACCACACACCACACACACCCACACCACACACCCACAACACTCACCACACACTCACACACACTCACCACACACCCCACCACACCACACCCACACACTCTCACATACACTCACTCACACACTCACATACACTCACACACACACCCACACCACACACACTCACACACTCTCACATACACCACCACACACCACATACACTCACTCACACACCACCCACACCACACTCACACACTCCACATACACCACCCACACACCACATACACTCACACACACACACTCACACTCACACACTCACATACACCACTCACACACCACCCACACACTCACACACTCACACACCCACACACTCACACACCACACACACTCACACACACACTCACATACACTCACTCACACACACACTCACACACACACTCACACACTCACACACACTCACACACCACACACACCACTCACACACCACACACACTCACACACACACTCACACACTCACACACACCACACACTCACACACACTCACACACTCACACACTCACACACCACACTCACACACACACCACACACTCACACACACCACACACACACTCACACACTCACACACACTCACACACACACTCACACACTCACACACACCACACACACCACACACTCACACACACTCACACACTCACACACTCACACACACCACACTCACCCACTCACTCACACACTCACACATACTCACACACACTCACATACACTCACACACACTCACTCACATACACATACACACACACACTCACACACTCACACACACCACACACACTCACATACACTCACACACCACTCACAACACACTCACACACACTCACACACACTCACACACTCACACACACTCACACACACTCACATACACTCACACACACTCACACACACTCACTCACACTCACACACTCACACACACACTCACACACACCACACACACTCACACACTCACAACACACTCACACACACACTCACACACACACTCACACACACTCACTCACACACTCTCACACACTCACACACACACTCACATACACTCACTCACACACTCACACACACTCACACACTCACTCACACACTCACACACACACTCACACACACACACTCACACACACTCACATACACTCACTCACACACTCACACACACTCACACACTCACTCACACTCACACTCTCACTCACACTCACACACTCACACGCACACACACTCACTCACACACTCACACACACTCACACACACTCACACACACACACTCACATACACTCACTCACACACTCACACACACTCACACACTCACTCACACACTCACACACACTCACACACTCACTCACACACTCACACACACACACACACTCACTCACACACTCACACACTCACACACTCACACACACTCACTCACACACACACTCACACACACGCACACACACTCACACACTCACACACTCACTCACACACTCACTCACACACTCACACACACACTCACACACACACACTCACACACTCACACACACTCACACACTCACACTCACTCACACACACTCACACTCACACACACACACACTCACACTCACACACACACACATACACACTCACACACTCACACGCACACACACTCACACTCACACGCACACACACTCACACTCACACACTCACACACACACACTCACACACACACTCACACACTCACACGCACACACTCACACACTCATACACACACGCACACACACACTCACGCACACACGCACACACACTCACACACACACACACGCACACACACTCACACTCACACACTCTCACATACACTCACTCACACACTCACATACACTCACACACACACTCACACACACTCACACTCACACACTCTCACATACACTCACTCACACACTCACATACACTCACTCACACACTCACACACACTCACACACACACTCACACACACTCACACACTCACACACTCACACACACTCACGCACTCACACACTCACACACACACTCGCATACACTCACTCACACACACTCACACACTCACACACACACTCACACACTCACACACACTCACACACTCACACACACTCACTCACACACTCACACACACACTCACACACTCACACACACTCACACACTCACACACACTCACACACTCACACACTCACACACGCACACACACTCACACACACACTCACACACTCACACACACACTCACACACTCACACACACTCACACACTCACACACTCACACACACTCACACTCACCCACTCACTCACACATACTCACACACACTCACATACACTCACACACACTCACTCACATACACATACACACACACACTCACACACTCACACACACTCACACACACTCACATACACTCACACACACTCACTCACATACACACTCACACACACTCACACACACTCACACACTCACACACACTCACACACACTCACATACACTCACACACACTCACACACACTCACTCACACTCACACACTCACACACACACTCACACACACTCACACACACTCACACACTCACAAACACACTCACACACTCACACACACTCACTCACACTCACTCACACTCACTCACACACTCTCACACACTCACACACACACTCACATACACTCACTCACACACTCACACACACTCACACACTCACTCACACACTCACACACACACTCACACACACACACTCACACACACTCACATACACTCACTCACACACTCACACACACTCACACACTCACTCACACTCACACTCTCACTCACACTCACACACTCACACGCACACACACTCACACACACTCACTCACACACTCACACACACTCACACACACTCACACACACACACTCGCACACACTCACATACACTCACTCACACACTCACACACACTCACACACTCACTCACACACTCACTCACACACTCACACACACTCACACACTCACTCACACACTCACACACACACACACACTCACTCACACACTCACACACTCACACACACTCACTCACACACTCACACACACACTCACACACACGCACACACACTCACACACTCACACACTCACTCACACACTCACTCACACACTCACACACACACTCACACACACACACTCACACACTCACACACACTCACACACTCACACACGCACACACTCACTCACTCACACACACTCACACTCACACACTCACACTCACACACACACACATACACACTCACACACTCACACACTCACACACTCACACTCACACACATACACACTCACACACTCACACGCACACACACTCACACTCACACGCACACACACTCACACTCACACACTCACACACACACACTCACACACACACTCACACACTCACACGCACACACTCACACACTCATACACACACGCACACACACACTCACGCACACACGCACACACACTCACACACACACACACGCACACACGCACACACTCACACACTCACACACACACGCACACACACTCACACACTCACACGCACACTCACACACCTTCACAGAGGGAGGACGATCTTGCTAGGGTGGAGAAGAGGCATCTTCTTGCCAGCGCGGGCACGGAGAGCGGCAAGTGTCAGGGCTCCCCGCTCGTCAAGGCGCTCGCCAAGTGACCTCGGCGCGTCCGCGTCGGCACGGCTCTGGCTACGTGCGGTGCGACTTCAAGTCCAAGGGGCACACGTGCAGTGTGCATCTGTCCAGAGCGCACCTCCCCACCCTGCCGCTCTCTCTGTCTACCTTGGCCAGGTTCCTCCCCAGGTGTTTATACCTGGCCATGAGACCCACCCACCCACCCCACCTTTCACACTCCCACTCTGACCTCTGTGGGTGGACTCCTCCCTCTCTTCATCCTCCTCCTCATCCTCCTCCTCCCCCTCCTCCTCCTCCCCCTTTCTTCCCCTCCACCCAATCTAGTAATCGGATTCCACTCGAACCCATATATATATGTTTTTAAGTATTCCAATTTATTCCGGATTTACGTCAAGGGCTTTAATAACATTACTCGTTCATTTTACAAAATCTCGTTTCTTGTTGATCTCCCTCCCTCTCTGGCCCTCTCAAAAATTAATTTTTTGGGTTCAAAATAAAAAAACAGTTGACGTTGCAAAACTTTCTAATGCGTAACCCCAACCACGTGCCCACCTCGATATTACACACGACGACGACGACCATCGCTTAGCCTCTTCCTCCTGATTAGGGGGCAGCCCCCCCCCACTCTGCGCCCCCCCCCCCCCACCTCTAGCGATTTGCAATCGGAAGATTGGAAGTTCAAATCCTGGAAAGTGGCTGGGGGTTGGGTGGTGAGCTAAGCACCTCCTCCCTCCCTCCAGGGTGGCGAAGTCAACGACGGTTGCCCTACGGATAAACTCTCCCCCGCCATATGAACGTGGAATTTCCACCACTGGCTCCGTAGGGCTGTAAACAGATGGGCACCGATGCCTCAATGCTCGTTTGAGCAGCAAATCAAATTTGTTATTTTTGACTTGCGTGTGTGTAAGTCTGTGTGTAAGTCTGTGTGTGTAAGTCTGTGTGTGTGTAAGTCTGTGTGTGTGTGAGTCTATGTGTGTAAGTCTGTGTGTGTGTAAGTCTGTGTGTGTAAGTCTGTGTGTGTGTAAGCCTGTGTGTAAGTCTGCGTGTGTGTAAGTCTGTGTGTGTGTAAGTCTGTGTGTGTAAGTCTGTGTGTGTGTAAGTCTGTGTGTAAGTTTGCGTGTGTGTAAGTCTGCGTGTGTGTAAGTCTGTGTGTGTAAGTCTGTGTGTGTGTAAGTTTGTGTGTAAGTCTGTGTGTGTAAGTTTGTGTGTGTGTAAGTCTGTGTGTAAGTCTGTGTGTCTGTAAGCCTGTGTGTGTGTAAGTCTGTGTGTGTGTAAGTCTGTGTGTGTAAGTCTGTGTGTGTGTAAGTCTGTGTGTGTGTAAGGGGAAGGAGCGGTGGTGTAGTGGTTAGTGCTACGCTGCGCTACAAATCCAGCGACCCGGGTTCGATTCCCGCTTACGGCCAACACCAGTGACGATTATTGAATCGGTCCTGGGCCTCCCCTAGGTCGACTCAACCTCAAATGAATAACCTGGTGCGGTGTGTAAACATCGCCACTGGGGAGACAAAGGCGGCCGGGCATGGTGCTGGCCACCCACCCCCTCCATGTGCCATCCCGGCCTTCACAGGTGCTGCTCGCTAACAGCACTTGCCCCAAGAGTATGCTAAGGCTACACGGGGGGTCGTTGCTGTTGTGAACATTTGTGTGACTGCATTGACACCCGGGTAGAAGTCCGGAGCGTCTCACAGTCGGGAAGAGTGCGGGGCATTCGTCCTGTGCTCATTGGGCAGGTCCCCTGGCTCCTGCCCCCCGACTCTCCATCCCGTCCCGACGTGGAGCTCGCTTCTTCACATCGTCGGCATCACCGCCATCGTCGTCGCCTTCCCAGTTCGGGAAGAACGCTACCGCCGCTACCGCCGCTACTGCCGCTGAATGAACAGAGTGGTACAACGCGGACGTGCAGAAAGAACACATTCCTCCTGCGGAGGGAGCTGGTAGGAACGTTGGATTGCTCGGTCAGTGGCCAGGGTCAACGGCGGCGTGGTGTATTCCGCAAATATGGCCGACTGTGAGGGCGGGCACAAGCCGGCGTGAGTAGGTTAAACGTTGAGTTTGATAAGGGCACTACGGGGTGACCAGCCCCTCAACCCAGCCCCACCCCACCCAGCCCCACCCTCCCCACCCAGCCCCTCCCCACCCTCCCCTCCCCACCCAGCCCCTCCCTGCACGACGGACACAATCATCCCCTGTGGGCTGGTGTAACCAGGAGGTTCCTACCAGTATAAACGCCACCTCGTTCGAGGCTCAAACATCATCATCCATCATCGCACCTCCTCCTGCCTTGTATAGTCCACATCCTCAAAGACTCCGCGTCATCAGAACCTGGTCGGCATGCCGACGCCGTACCACAAAAAAAATAAAAAGCCACGGCTCACAGCGGTGCGGCTGTGGCCACGCAGCCCAAACCGTGGACCGCACAGAGACCCAGTGAGACACACAGAGACTCAGAGACATACACAGAGACCCACAGAGATACACAGAGACCCACAGAGATACACAGAGACCCAGAGAGATACACAGAGACCCAGTGAGATACGTAGAGACTCAGAGGCATACATAGAGACCCATAGACATACACTAAAGACATCGCCACAGCGGTGTGGCTGAGGCAACCAAAGCCATGGACCGCACAGTGAACCCGCTGTGGTCTGGAGGAGGAGGAAGGGCGACACGACACGAACTCTGCCTCTGTCTCTGCTGAAGCCCTCCCCTCGTGCCAGCAGCAGCAGCAGCGGGAGGCCTCCACACTGAGGCCGTCTCGCTCCTGAGACAGACGCAAGAGACAGCAGCAGCAGCAGCAGCTCGAGAGAGAGAGAGACGCAGAGGTCCGCAGAGACGCGATGAAGACTGTGGCCACGCAGCCCAAACCGTGGACCGAGATAATAAACCACTCTGGCCTGAAGCCATCGAGTCGTGGCAGCAGCAGCAGCAAACGTCCACACTGGGACCTGGGGCAGACTGCAGCTGCTGCTGCAGACTGCAGTAGCTGCTGCAGACTGCTGTAGCTGCTGCAGACTGCTGTAGCTGCTGCTGCTGCTGCTGATGAGGATGTGGAGTCGATTCACAGCCGTCGTCTGTCCGCCTCTTGAGCTCTCACCAAACCCAGAATGTGCTTAATGATGATGATGATGATTCAACTCTCCGAGCTCTGAGCCATGTTGCCACTACCCACTCACTCTCGGATTATCCGTAATTACACAATAATGTAATAAAATGAGCTGAGTAAGAATTTTTTGGGTCCAGGGTTTTATATATTTGTTAAATATTTATTAATATATATTATTGAATATTTATTAATATATATTCTTTTTTCTCTGTGTCGGTTTAAGCCGACATTAATACGACATTGCCCATTACTAATAACTGCACGTTTCATAACATTATTACATTCAAACTGCAATTGTATTTTATATTTTGCTTGTTTGTTGTTGTTAATATAATTGTTGCTACTGCTGCTGTTGTTGTTGTTACGACAGCATTGGGAATCTGCCGCAGGTGGTTCGCTGCGAATGAACGGCTCCACCGCAGTCAAAGTTTTATCGGCAAGGCGGTGGGGTAACACGTGGCGGGCACTCCCACATCTTGCGAGACGTCATTGCCAGTTGTGGAAAAACACTTCTGCAGAGCTCCCTCTCGTCATATGATGGTGAGCAACACTCGGGACCACCTGGGAAAAATTCAGAGGTGGTCCGCCTTCGATTCTATCTCCTGGCGCGGCGGTTGAAACAATGTGGAGGTCATTTGACCGGCAGTGGCCTGCGCAGGCACTTGAAGGGCTGCGCTTGAACCGTGTGGGGGGCGGGGGGTTTGCGGGGCCCGGGGCAAATTACACGGCGTGCACCCCCCCCCCTTCCCACCAAAGCGCGGGGCCCGGGACGGTCGCCACGATTCGCCGTCACCCCAAACCTCGGCAGGGTTCTGCCTGAACCACGTGGGTCGCACGCGGGTCCCGAGTTTTGGGGCGGCGAGGCGAGGCAGGTTCGCTCCCTGCCCGTGGCTACGAGACTCACACCGCCATGGCTCGTGTTAGCCCGCGTGCTAGCCCGCGTGCTAGCCCACGTGTTAGTTCCCCCATGTCAGTTCCCGCGTGTTAGCCCGCGTGTTAGCTCCCGCGTGTTAGCCCACGTGTTAGTCCGCGTGTTAGTTCCCCCATGTCAGTTCCCGTGTTAGTCGGCGTGTTAGTCCGTGTGTTAGTCCGCGTGTTAGTCCACGTGTTCGTCCCCGTGTTAGTCCCCGTGTTAGTGCGCGTGTTAGTCCGCGTGTTAGTCCGCGTGTGTTCACTTACCGGCTACCTTGGGAATTGCCTCCATCACCGTTCTGCCGGGGAGCAAAAGGGGAGCAGGGAAAGCAGAGGGGTGGGGGGGGGGCAAGGGGGAGCAGGGGAGGGAGCAGAGGGGGGGGGGGCAAGGGGGCGCAGGAGAGGGGTCAAACGGGAGCCACGGTGCCACACGATCGTCAACGTAGAATATCCCCCTACCCAGCCATACACCATCACACAAAGACAAAGATCCCCCGTGTAGCCTTCAACAGCATGTTGGGGCAAGTGCTGTTAGCGAGCAGCACATATGGAGGCCGACACGGCTCACGAGGGGGTGGGTGGCCAGCACCACGCCCGGCCGCCTTTGTCTCCCCAGTGTTGATGTTTACACACCACGCCAGGTGCTCATCTGAGGCTGAGTCGACCTACAGGAGGCCCAGGACCGGTTCAAACTTTCGCCGCTGTTATTGTTCGCGAGCGGGAATCGAACTCGGGTCGCCGGGTTCGTAGCGCCGGTTCGCTAACCGCCGCGCCACCGCTCCCCACGTGGTCGCCACCGTCACCACGAGCCGTGCTCTGTCCAGTGCTAGATCACCTGCATGCACGCGTCCCCGTTGGGCCCAGGCAGCCGAGTCCTGTGAGTGCGCGGGGTGAGGGTTGGAGTCGAGGCTTTGGGCTCCCGGAGTTTCGAGTCGATGGGCACGAGAGGGGAGAGCGGAAGGCGGGCGTGGAGGTGGTCGCCTCCAGCGTGGCCTGAGGACACGGGACGCCTCGTGGTGACGATCACCCTGGTGGTGGTGGTGGTGGTGGGGGTGGTGATGGTGGTGGTGATGGTGTTGATGATGGTGATGATGGTGGTGATGGTGGTAGTGATGGTGGTGATGTGGTGGTGGTCGTGGTGATGGTGGTGTTGATGGTGATGATAGTGGTGGTGGTCGTGGTGGTGATAGTGGTGGTGGTGATGATGGTGGTGATGGTGGTGGTGGTGGTGGTGATGGTGGTGGTGATGGTGGTGGTGATGGTGGTGGTGATGGTGGTGATGGTGGTGATGGTGGTGGGGATGGTGGTGGGGATGGTGGTGGGGATGGTGGTGGTGGTGGTGGTGGTGATGGTGGTGGTGATGGTGGTGGTGATGGTGGTGATGGTGATAGTGGTGGTGGTGATGGTGATAGTGGTGGTGGTGGTGATGATGGTGGTGATGGTGATTGATGGTGAAGATGGTGATGATGGTGATGATGTTGATGATGCTACGCCAAATTAAGATGATGACGATGATGATAGATTTTCGTTGCTGCTGATTATGGTGATGATGATCATCATCCTACTGCTGTTGATGATTGATCATGCTTGCATTGCTGCTGATTATTAGAATGTTTGATCATGTTATTGTTAATGCTGATGAACATCATCATGCTGATGATGCTGATGATCATGCTGCTGCTGATGATGAAGATCATGCTGATGATGCTGATGATCATGCTGCTGCTGATGATGAAGATCATGCTGATGATGCTGATGATCATGCTGCTGCTGATGATGAAGATCATGCTGATGATGCTGATGATCATGCTGCTGATGATGCTGAAGATCATGCTGCTGATAATGCTGATAATGATCATGCTGCTGATAATGATGATCATGATGCTGCTGCTGATGATGATGATCATGCTACTGATAATGATGATAATACTGCTGCTGATGCTGATGATGAAGATCATGCTGTTGCTGATGCTGATAATGATCATGCTGCTGATGATGCTGATGATCATGCTGTTGCTGATGATGATCATGCTGTTGCTGATGATGATGACCGCACCCTGATAGTCGTCCTTCTACTCACCTCTTCCTCCTCCTCCTCCCCGCCCCTCCTCCCGGCTCACCCTCACCACCGACAACCCGCGGTGAAGTTCCTCCTCATCCTCGTCCACCACGTCCACCACGTCCACCCCGTCGGTGGCGTGGGCCACCTCCTCGCTTCCGGGCCACACCTCCTCGTCGCGAGCAGCTCCATCCTCCAGCACTGCCTGTGACGGGGGGAGGAGGTGCGGGGGGAGGGGGGTGCGGGGGGAGGGAGATGCGGGGGGAGGGGGGTGCGGGGGGAGGGGTGGGGACGTAGGGGGAGGGAGGGACACGGGGGAGGTGGGCGGGGGGAGGGGCGCGGGGGGGAGGGGGATGCGGGGGGAGGGGGTGCGGGGGGAGGTGCGGGGGGAGGGGATGCGGAGGGAGGGGTGGGGACGTAGGGGGAGGGAGATGAGGGGGGAGGGGGTGGGGGCATAGGGGGGGGCGGGCGGGGGGGTGGGGGAGGGGGGTGAGTCGAGGTTCCACGGCTCTGGAGTGAACGCGCCGTGCCTGTTGTGTTCCTCAAGGGTGCAACAGCCCAATGGGAATTCCACGTTAACATGACGGGGGAAAGTCTATTCGGAGAACAGCAATTTTTTGGCCGACTCCCGGCAGGGAAGTTGACTGCCGCTGCTTTAGGAGCGCGCCTTGACACGACCCAGCAGTTGCTGCTGCTGCTGCTGCAGCTGCTGCTCTCCGTGTCCCCGTGGTGGTGGTGGTGGTGGTGGACCACCGTCTGGTTGACCTGTCATTGTGGCCGGCTCGCATCTGAATAAGTAATATTTTTAAAAACACGTTTTTTAAAACACGCTTTTATGTAATGTACTAGAGCAGTGCCATGGATGGGCTGCACTTGCAGGCAACGACAGACAGCCCAGAAGCGGCTGGGGGTTGTGAGGGGTCCTACGATCCTTCGCAAACACTCCCAACGGCCGGGGGGGAGGCTGCGGATGCACTGAGCTGCAACGGCAGACACGCGGACCTCGGTGGGGGCCTCTGGGTCACCCGCGTGCCTCACCGAGGTCCGCACCTCGGCCGAGAAACATATATAAGGCGGACCTCTGGCGAGGTCCAGGCAGTTGAAGATGACCAGTTGAAGCAAGAAGACCCGCTAGAATAGGACCCCTAGCTTAGCCGTCCTTTTAAGGACAGCACCACCGGTTGTGTGTTGGAGGGCCAAGCCACAACATTAACAATCAGAGTCCGACGTTTCGCCAGTAATGACAACCAGCTTCATCAGGAAGCGAGTTGTCTTAGCGACACATTTATACATTTACTCGATCTCACCCCAAAAAATACCTCGATTATGGATGATGTTGGTCGCGAAAGCCAATTACGCGTTCAACTGACTGATGGTGGGGTTTGTGATCAGGCTAATAGTGGTAAATATAATGCGACGGTGATGATGAGACATATTTGACTCATGAGGGTAAGGACTGTGTCGAGGATGATGGTGATCATGATTGTGATCATGATTGTGAGATTTACTTTGAACAAATAAAATCTTGCCCCACCAAAAGGATCCCATCGCGTCAGCATCTTACAACATACAAAATACAAAGGTCCCCCGTGTAGCCTTGAACAGACGTGTTGGGGCAAGTGCTGGTCGCGAGTCGCGCTACCTATGAAGGCCGGCACGGCACACGAGGGGGGGGGGGGTGGCCAACACTACGCCCGGCCGCCTTTATCTCCCCCGAGTTCCGATGTTTACACACCACACCAGGTACTAATTTGAGGCTGAGTTGACCTAGGGGAGGGCCAGCACCGGTTCAGATAATCGTCACCGGCGTTAAACTAAAAACGAAACTATGTTTTATTTTGCGAGGTAAAGCCCACGGGGGCTATAGAACTCGGTTTGATCGCTCAACGAAGCGGACATTTATAGCAGCCAAACGCTCTAAACGCGTGGTGATGTTGGTTCTAAATGTGGAGGGGAAAACCGGAGGGCCCGGAGAAAAATCTACGCGATCACAGGGAGAGAGACAAACTCCAAATATACAGCAGTAGGAGGCGTCGTCAGGGTCTGTATCGAACCCACGCCCTCCTGCGCACCAGGCGAGGTAGTCAACATCTCCTAGCCACCGTGATAATGAGATAGAGGGATAGAGACACGTAAACTCCAAATATACAACAGCAGACGTCGTCAATGTCTGTATCGAACCCACGACATCCTGCACACCAGGCAAGGTAGTCAACATATCTGAGCCATCAGCTGTCGCACACTCACCATGGCCCAGCAGGACTTCCAGTCTCACGGTCGCCTCGGACACCTGAAGGTCTGGAAGCTGAGAGTCTAAGGGCCGATAGGGGTCCCAAGATTTTTAGGGGTCCAAGGTCCCCGTAGGGGGAACGGGGGTGGCGGTGGTGGTGGGATCTGAGTTGTAAACCGCCGGGAGCCTTCTGGATCTTGAGAGGTGTTGAGTTGAGGAGTCGTAGGGTCCAGTGGTGGTGGCGGGTCTCAGAGTGAATCTTAATAACCTCACGGGTCGTGTGGGTGTCTTCGTTATAATGGGGGTCAAGGATTCTCAAGGGGGGGTGGGGGTGGTTCCTGGGATTTGTCTTTAAGAATCGAGGGGGTCCTGGGATTATAATCTAAGGATCTAGGGATTTCCTGGGATACGGGCTAAAGCATCTAAGGGGTTCTGGGAATCGGGTTTAAGGATCTAGGGGGTCCTGATATCCCCTGAGCTGAGTCCTCACTCCCTGCTGCTACTGCTGCTGCTGCTACTACTGCTACTACTGCTACTGCTGCTACTGCTGCTACTACTGCTACTACTGCTGCTGCTACTGCTGCTGCTACTGCTGCTACTGCTGCTACTGCTACTGCTGCTACTACTACTACTACTGCTGCTGCTACTGCTGCTACTGCTGCTACTGCTGCTGCTACTGCTACTACTGCTACTGCTGCTACTGCTGCTACTGCTACTGCTGCTACTGCTGCTACTGTCGCCTTCTCCCAGTCGCCGTGGCCCCTCCACGACCTCTCCGCCCGCCGGCCGGCGACTTGCGTAACCCGCCCGGGATAACCCAACCCCCCCCCCCTTATCCCTCCTGCTGTCCATCCCTACCCCCTTACCCCCTCTCCCCTTATCTCTATTGTCCATCCCTACCCACCCCCCCCCCTTATCCCTCCTGTCCATCCCTACCCCCTTACCCCCTCTCCCCTTATCTCTATTGTCCATCCCTACCCCCTTACCCCCTCTCCCCTTATCCCTCCTGTCCATCCCTACCCCCTTACCCCCTCTCCCCTTATCTCTACTGTCTATCCCTCCCCCCCCCTTATCTCTACTGTCTATCCCTACCCCCTTACCCCCGAGTCGACTCACATCCCTACCCCCTACCCCTGATCGCTACCCCCTTACCCAAGATCATAACCCTACCCCCTCTCCCCCTATCCCTACCCCCTACCCCTAAGTCTAATTATATCCCTACCCCTGATCGCTACCCCCTTACCCATGATCATAACCCTTACCCCCTATCCCCATCGCTGCTCCGATCCCGAACCAATAGCCCTGCTCGACATCCATTACCCCCCCCGCCCGCCCCGCTAGCGGCCCCACTTCTCCTACCCACCTGGGCGTCTCTCGGCTCGGACCCCAGCGACTTTCCTCTTCCCGACTTCAGCTGCCCCGCCCCGGACGCCTGAACCCTCAACTCTGCTGCTGCTGCTGCCCGGCACCGGGTGGCAGGCAGCGCTCTCTCGCTCCCAATCAGTCGAGCGGCAGTATCTTCACGTCATCCATGACATAGGGAGGTTAGATTTCGATTTAAAGCTTTCGTGACTGCAGGGATTCATCTTCTTGGTTCTTTCGGTGAAGTCACGTAGAAGGGAAGTAATAAAATAATAATATATTATTATATAATATTATTTTATTATTTTATTATATTACATTACTATATTATTTCATTGTTTTATTTTTATTATTTTATTACTTCCCTTCTACGTGACTTTACCGAAAGAACCAAGAAGATAGGGATTTCGTAAATATATAAATGTGTCGTTAAATCCGCCACCACCCGACACAGCGCAATGAGTAAGGTTCGTCACGGGAACAGAACGTGGCCAGTTTGTGACGAGCACAGCACTAACCGGTTGTGTGTTGGAGAGCAAATCCACAACAATTGTACTAATCGGCTGTGCGGGGTGGTGGCGGGTTTCACGACACATTTGTATTTACGCGATCTAACCCAAAAAACAACCCCTATGTTATGGATGATATTGGTCGCGAAGGCCTACCACGTGGTAATCTTCACATCAGTTGCGCAACGCTGTGTGGAAGCTGCCTGGCCTATCGCCCCATACGAAGCTGCCGGGTCTCCTCCGCAACTCACTCACGACGCTTGCGACACGTCGAGCCGTCTAAAGACTGGATTACAGCGTGAGGAGCTCACAGAGCCTTCAGAGATCTGGACACTGTCACATCGGTGAGCTTCTCCGGCAGGCAAGGCTGCGTTGGCTGGGTTACGTAGCCCGCATACCCAGCCACCGCATACCCAAACAGCTTATGTTTGGCCGGATAGAGGGGGCTAAACGGGCGCGGCACGGGTTGGAGAAGAGATGGAGTGACGTAGTACAGGAGGATGTGGAGCTGAGTGGACGATGAGTGGTACCAGCAGTGTCAATATCGGCCTCTGTGGAGGAGTCTCCTGAAGGACGCTGCTGCTGCTACTGGGCAGTTGGAGGCAGTCGCCCTCTAGCAACAAGATATTGCCCAACTGTATCCCATTGCGTTAGCACGCACCAACAGGCTCTTATAGAACGCTGAGTCGAAACGTACACGCACACACATGACAACAGCAGTGGCAGTGACGTCACCACAGCGCTTGTGCCAGGCTAGGTGCACGTTGAAGCCCTCGCGTGAAGTGTCGAAGGCTCTCGCTGCCGGCAGGAGGTCACGGACAGACCCAGCAGGTGCCACGGGTCGACTGACTGAGATGACTGGCAGATGCACCACCTGTGCCCCCTACTGTGCCAATTTGCTGTGCTATATCCACCCTGCGCTCCGCGCGTTGTTGTGAGCGTCGCTCCTCTGCCCTCCGTTGTTGCTGGAGGGCGACTGCCTCCAACTTCCCAGTAGCCTTATTATTATAACTCTGAGTCCAGACAAACACACACAAATGTATCTTTTCACTCACTCACTCACTTATCCATTCATTCACCCACTTACTCACCTACTCACTCACCCATTCACCCACTAATTTCACCCAAGTCACACTTGTAAATAAGTCTTATCCATGGTCTCATTAGTTCTCACTGGATACACAAAATACACTTTAATTCACCCACTTACTCACCACCCACTCACCCACCCACTCACTCACCCACCCATCCACACATTCACCCACCCACCCACTCACTAGCTCTAACAGAGACCTAACCCACTCATTCACTCGCTCACCCACCCACTCGCCCACTCGCCCACTCACTCACCCATCCACCCACCCACACACTCACTCACCCACTCACTAGCTCTAGCAGAGACCTAACTCACCCACTCATTCACTCACCCACTCATTCACTCACCCACCCACTCACCCACCCACTCACTCACCCACCCATCCACACACTCACTCACCCACTCACTAGCTCTAACAGAGACCTAACCCACCCACTCATTCACTCGCTCACCCACTCACCCACCCACTCACTCACCCACCCATCCACACACTCACTCACCCACTCACTAGCTCTAACAGAGACCTAACCCACCCACTCATTCACTCGCTCACCCACCAACTAACTCACCCACTCACTCACCCACTCACCCACTCACCCACACACTCACCCACTCACTAGCTCTAACAGAGACCTAACCCACCCACTCATTCACTCGCTCACCCACCAACTAACTCACCCACTCACTCACCCACTCACCCACCCACACACTCACCCACTCACTAGCTCTAACAGAGACCTCACTCACTCATTCACTCGTCCACTCATTCACTCGTCCACTCATTCACCCACCCACTCACTACCTCAGCGAACTCATTCACCCCACTCACTCATCCACTCATCCCCCCCCCCACACACACATACATCCCCACGATTTTTTTGTAAACGAGACTCATCCCTGCCCTCTTAAGTTATCACATGGCCACTTAACGCCATCTTGACCAGACGTGAACCTTGCACACTGCTGGCAAGCGTTGCCCAACATCCAACGTTGGACTGTCTCCCTCTATCACCACCGCATCTCGAAAATTCTGATTCTAAGAAATTCTCCCTCGACTCCGTCCCCACCACCACCACCACCGCCCCCCACTTAGCAATGAGTAATGATCTACGTTGTACAATCTAAAGTGAAGGCAGACTCCACGTCTCTACTGCTGCGGCTGCTGACGATGATGATTGCGGTGTCTGATAAACAAGTCGGGTGGCTGTGGATGTTGTTGCTGTTGCTGCTGTGAGCCAGTGGTGGATCTCTGTGGCTCGTGGTTGGGACAACAGACTCGCATTGAGGAGAGCCGTAGACTCACACAGAGAGCCACAGACTAACACAGAGAGCCATAGACTCGCACAGAGAGCCGTAGACTCACGCAGAGACCCGTAGACTCACACAGAGAGCCATAGACTCACACAGAGACCCATAGACTCACACATAGAGCCATAGACTCACACAGAGAACCATAGACTCACACAGAGAGCCATAGACTCACACAGAGAGCCGTAGACTCACACAGAGAGCCGTAGATTCACAGAGAGCCATAGACTCACACAGAGAGCCGTAGATTCACAGAGAGCCATAGACTTAGACAGATACCAACAGACTTAGAGAGAAACCCATAGACTCAAACATAGTGACATAGACTCACACAGAGACCCATAGACTCACACAGAGAGCCATAGACTCACACAGAGAGCCATAGACTCGCACAGAGAGCCGTAGACTCACGCAGAAAGCCGTAGACTCGCACAGAGACCCATAGACTCACACAGAGAGCCATAGACTCACACAGAGACCCATAGACTCACACAGAGAGCCATAGACTCACACAGAGACCCATAGACTCACACAGAGACTCATAGACTCACACAGAGACACAGAGACTCACACAGATACACAGACTCACACAGAGAGCCATAGACTCACACAGAGAGCCATAGACTCACACAGAGACCCATAGACTCACACAGAGACCCATAGACTCACACAGAGACCCATAAACTCGCACAGAGAGACCCATAGCCTCACACAGAGACCCATAGACTCACACAGAGACCCATAGACTCACACAGACCCATAGACTCACACAGAGACCCATAGACTCACACAGAGACCCATAAACTCGCACAGAGAGACCCATAGCCTCACACAGAGACCCATAGACTCACACAGAGACCCATAGACTCACACAGAGACCCATAGACTCACACATAGACCCATAGACTCACACATTGAGACATAGACTAAGACAGATACCTATAGACTCACACAGAGACCCATAGATTCACACAGAGACCCATAGACTCACACAGAGACCCTTAGACTCACACAGAGAGCCACAGACTCACACAGAGACCCATAGACTCACACAGAGATCCATAGACTCACACAGAGACCCATACACTCACACAGAGACCCATAGACTCACACAGAGACCCATAGACTCACACAGAGACCCATAGACTCACACATTGAGACATTGACTCACACAGAGACTCATAGACTCACACAGAGACACAGAGACTCACACAGATACACAGACTCACACAGAGAGCCATAGACTCACACAGAGACCCTTAGACTCACACAGAGAGCCACAGACTCACACAGAGACCCATAGACTCACACAGAGACCCGTAGACTCACACATTGAGACATTGACTCACAGTGGTGCGCGCACTTCGCTTCGAACCCCCCCCCCAATCTCCCGAGTTCGATTCCTGCTCAGGGCTAATAATAGTCACGATTATGTGAATGAACCGGTGATCCACTAGGTCGACTCAGCCTTAAATTAGCACCTGGTGCGGTGTGTAGCAAACATCAGCACTGTGGGAAGACAAAGGCGGCCGGGCGTGACGCTGGCCACCCACCTCCTCCGTGTGCAGTGCCGCCCTGCGTAGGCGCTACTCGCTAGCAGCACTTGCCCCAACACTCTGTTGAAGGCTACACGGGAGACCTTTGTCTTTTGTATGTCGTACGGTGCTCACGCGATGGGATACTTTTGTTGAAGGCTACACGGGGGATCTTTGTCTTTGTAGAAGCACGCCTTTAGAGTATTTGGCTGCTAAACATCTCCACGTGGCGATGATGACGATGATGACGATGACGATACGCCACTTTGCTGAGCTGTCATTTGTGGGCAGGTCGCTTCTGAAAAAGCGCTACACAGCTCAGTGGGGACCTTACCTGGTCAAACACATCATCGTTTAGCTTCTGAGATGAGTTGATGTGTGCGCGTGTGTGTGCGTGTGTGTGCGCGTGTGTGTGCGTGTGTGTGTGTGCGTGCGTGTGTGTGTGTGTGTGCGTGTGTGTGTGTGTGCGTGTGTGTGTGTGTGCGCGTGTGCGCGTGTGTGTGTGCGTGCGTGTGTGTGTGTGTGCGTGTGTGTGTGTGTGCGCGTGTGTGTGCGTGTGTGTGTGTGTCACCAGCTACTCACCGCGTCTCTCGTCGCTGCTTCATCCATTGGAGCTTCGACTCAACTCTTCCCCCGGTCTCTCTCCCTCCCTACTCACACTCACCCTTACTCACACTCACTCTCACTCACACTCTCCCTTACTCACACTCACCCTTACTCACACTCACCCTTACTCACACTCACTCACACTCACCCTTACTCACACTCACCCTTACTCACACTCACTCTCACTCACTCTTACACACTCTCTCACTCACTCCCTCCCTACTCCACTCACCCTTACTCACACTCACCCTTACTCACACTCACTCTCACTCACTCTCTCCCTACTCACACTCACCCTTACTCACACTCACTCTCACTCACTCTCTCCCTACTCACACTCACCCTTACTCACACTCACTCTCACTCACTCTCTCCCTACTCACACTCTCTCATTCACTCTCACACTCTCTCACACTGTCACTCACCCTCCCTACTCCACTCACCCTTACTCACACTCTCTCACTCTCTCCCTACTCGCACTCACTCTTACTCACACTCTCTCACACACTCTCTAACTCTTACACACTCTCACACTCTCACTCGCTCTCCCTACTCCCACTCACCCTTACTCACACTCTCTCACTCTCTCCCTACTCACACTCACTCTTACTCACACTCTCTCACACACTCTCTAATTCATACACACTCTCACACACTCTCTCACTCTCTCCCTGCTCCACTCACTCTTACTCACACTCTCTCACACACTCTCTAACTCTTACACACCCTCACACTCTCACTCGCTCTCCCTACTCCCACTCACTGTCACTCACTCGCCCGCCCTGCCTCCCTCGCTCACAGACTCTCACACTCTCACTCACTCACTCTTACACACTCACACTCTCTCTCTCGCTCTCCCTACTCCACTCACTCTTACTCACACTCTCTCACACACTCTCTAACTCTTACACACTCTCACACTCTCACTCGCTCTCCCTACTCCCACTCACTGTCACTCACTCGCCCGCCCTGTCTCCCTCGCTGTTGTATGTTTTAACTCACCCTATCTCCTTCTCTCTCACAACAAACAAACTCGTTGACTGTCTCTCCCACTCACACTCCCACACTCTAAGAGCTCTCCTCTCAATCGCGCGCACTCTCTCTACCCATCTCACAGGCTCACTCTCTCGCCCTCTGCTGTTTATATATCAACTCTCTCGCTCTCTCTCAACTCTCAATGAGCATCTGCCACTCTCCAACGCTCTGTCCCATCTCTCTATGAACTCTCTCATTAATCTCTTCATCACCCAATCTCTCTCTCTCAACCCTCTATACTATAAACTATGAACTCTATGATTCATCTCAAAATCACCCTCTCTCAGACTCTCTCTGACTCTGTACGCTATATATCTATGAACTCTCTGCTCTCTCTCTCTCTCACGTGTGATTCTATCTGTCTCTCTGCGTCTCTCTTTTATAGGCACATACACACGCACACACACACACGCACATACACACGCACACACATTCCTACATCACCCCCCCCGCCCCCAAGTCTGCGGTATCTATATCGCACAATCACACAACCACCCTTCACACAACCTTCCGCACAAAATACAAAGATCACCCATATAGCCTTTAACAGACTTTTGGAGCAAGTGCTGTTCAGCGAGCACATTATTGAAGGCCGGCAGGAGATGGGTGACCGGCACCACTACCGGCCACCCTGTATGTCGGCGTGTGTGTGTGTTGAACTTCTCTCGCACAGTGCGTAAGCCAGGCGTGATAATCGGAGGCGCCTTCATCATCTCACGGTGCCGACGTTTGACGCGCACGCCGCGTCAGGACGCAGTCTCCCGCGTGGTGGGTAGCATCCACAGAGGTAGAAGTATCCAGCAGCATCCCAATGCCTTGCGCGACGATGATGATGACGATGAAGACGACAATGATGACGACGATGATGACGACGACGACGATGATGATGACGATGATTACGACAATGATGACGATGATAATGATGACGATGATGACGACGATGATGATGACGATGATGACGACGATGATGATGACGATGATGATGACGATGATGACGACGATAATGATGATGATGATGACGATGACGACGATGACGACGACGATGATTACGACGATGATGATGACGATGACGACGACGATGATGACGATGATGATGATGACGATGATGACGATGACGACGACGATGATGACGACGATGATGATGACGACGATGTACACTAAAACACGTGGTACAGCATGTACACTAAAACACGTGGTACAACATGTACACTAAAACACGTGGTACAGCATGTACACTAAAACATGTGGTACAGCATGTACACTAAAACACGCGGAGTGGCGTTATAACGGGCGCGTTTACGCGTTGCGAACGGGGCGCCGTTCCACGTCGTGCGAAAGGGTTGTTCCCGAACCGACGGACCGCGTTATGCCGAAAACGCGTTACCGCATAAACACGACTCGTTAAGCGAGGACCTACCCGTAACAGGCGTTCACAATCGCTGCCATTAAACACGTCATGATGGCCATGGTATAGATCGTCGGGAATTGAAGTGTACAATGGCAAAACAAAATCAAAATCGGAGGACTAATGTTGAGAAGAACAAAGATGAATGATTACACTCGTGAGGTTGATTAAATGTGGCTACGTTGGGTGACGAATGGGGAGCGCCACGCTGGCGAGGAGATGTTCACTACCTCGCCTCGTAACTAGGAGGATGTGGGTTCGATTCTGACCCTGACGCCTGCTGCTGCTGCTGCATATTTGCAGTCTGCGTGTCTCTCTCCCCATGGTCCCGTGGATTATTCCGCAGGTCCTCCGTCACGACTTTAAGAGTATTTGGCTGCAATAAATGTCCACGATAAGACACTTGGTTGAGCGATGATTTGTGATCGCCAGGCCGCCTTTGTCTCCCCAGTGGCGACGTTTATTACACACCGCATCAGGCACAGTGCTCACTTGACGCTGAGTCGACCTAGGGGAGGCCCAGGACCGGTGTAGATAATCGTGATGGCCGTGAGCGGGAATCGAACTCGGGTGGCCTTTGTTACGCGTCGCCGCGCGCTGACAGCTTCACAATCGCTGCACAGACAAAGATCCCCCGTATAGGCTACACCAGACTGTTGGGGCAAGTGCTGTTCGCGAGTCGCACCTATGAAGGCCGGCACGGCAACACGAGGGGGTGGATGGCCGGTCAAGAACCATCGCCGTGGTCCGTCTGGAGTGGCGGGGGAGATGATACTTGCCGTGGTCTCATTCCAATTGAGTAACAAATCCGTCCGATTTTATAAGCGATGTTTGTGTGTGTGGGGGGGGGTTTCTTTTTTTAAACTTCGCGGAATCGTGAGATAACAACGGGCCCGAGAAACCCGTGGGTTGATGCGACGTTGCCAAGCAGCGCACCAAAATAGTTTTGCGAAATCTTGGTTCTTTTGGTAAAGCCACGTCGGGAGAAATGTAATTTTATGTTAAACCCACGTGACTTGACCGAAAGAATCAAAGAGTAAAGTTCGCGAAATTCCCAGGCCACGGCAATTGTGTTGGCTGGTGGCCCGGCCTCTCCCGCTCAACGATGTTTGGCTGAGCCGTTGTCAAGAGGGGTTCAGGCCACACCAGTTCACGTTAATAATAATAATAGTTCAATTTGTAACACGCACAAATTTGCAGACGTAGTGACCGCAACTCAGCGGCGCGGAGCCAAGCTCAGAGTCACTCGAAAGCACGTGGTTATAGAGGTGAGTTTTTAAGTGTCTCTTGAAGGAGGCGATTGAGGTGATGCTGCGAATGTGCAGAGGGATATCGTTCCAGACTGTTGGGGCTGCCACCGAGAAGCGGCGCATAGACATGACCATCCTGGATCTTGGTATCAAGAGGAGGTCGTGAGTCGCGCTGCGCAGGCATCTGCCGTGTGCTGAGCTGCAAGTTGTCAATAGTGAAGAAAGGTAGGTTGTCACCATCGTCATCATGTTCCACTGCTGGATGAGGTTCACCCCAAGCCTCCGCCTCCATCATTATCAGCAGCAGCAGCCATTGTCACTCCACTGCTGGATGAAGGCCGCCACAACCTCACACGTCTGCGGTCACACCACAACGTGGCAATCGGCCACACGCTCACACACAAACACACACTCAAACACACAAACACACGTTAAAACACACACACACGCACACGCTCAAACACACACACACACTCAAAACGCTGTCATTGACGACTGCGTTAAGCAGCCGCTGTTGTTGTTGTTGTCTGAACAACACTCGCCGTTAACTCCGCGCGCCTCTCTCGACGGTGGCGCGCAGAGACAACTCTAACGACTCTTCTCCTTACTCCTCCTCCTCGACTTACGAACATTCGACTTACGACCTTTCAGAGACACGAACAAACCTGGTTCGTATGTCGTGTAGATGCCACGTGAAGAACCAGCGACATCTACATCTGTAGAACGTGAAGAACTAGTGGCATCTACATCTGCAGAACGTGAAGAACCAATGACATCTACATCTGCAGAACGTGAAGAACCAATGGCATCTGCATATGTAGAACGTGAAGAACCAGTGGCATCTACATCTGCAGAACGTGAAGAACCAATGACATCTACATCTGCAGAACGTGAAAAACCAGTGGCATCTACATCTGCAGAACGTGAAGAACCAGTGGCATCTAATCTGCAGAACACAAAGAACCAATGGCATCTACATCTATAGAACATGAAGAACCAATGGCATCTGCATATGTAGAACGTGAAGAACCAGTGGCATCTACATCTACAGAACGTGAAGAACCAGAGGCATCTACATCTGTAGAACGTGAAGAACCAGTGGCATCTACATCTGCAGGACACGAAGAACCAGTGGCATCTACATCTGTAGAACGTGAAGAACCAGTGGCATCTACATCTGCAGAACACGAAGAACCAATGGCATCTGCATATGTAGAACGTGAAGAACCAGTGGCATCTACATCTACAGAACGTGAAGAACCAGTGGCATCTACATCTACAGAACGTGAAGAGCCAGTGGCATCTAATCTGCAGAACGTGAAGAACCAGTGGCATCTACATCTGCAGAACACGAAGAACCAATGATATCTACAGAACGTAAAGAGCCAGTGGTATCTACATCTAAAGGAGATTATACAACTGTTAAAGCCACCCCCCGCGTTTAGTGTACACGCCGTACAACACGTTTGGAATCGACAGCAGTAAAGTTGGGTCTTGCGAACAAATCGACTTACGAACACACCTCTGGAAGCGAACTCGTTCGTAAGTAGAGGAGTCCCTGTGACCACATTAAGTTGTTTCGAGTCCTGCTGACGTTATCACAGCGACGCGTATCACAACCCTCTGTTCCTCCTCCCGTGGTGAGTCTCGCTGGCGGTGGCCACGTCTCGCCAAGGCCACGCGGAAGGACCACGTGGTTGGGTCCGGGTAATGGGTGGGTGCAACTTTTATGGAATAATGTAATCAGCGCCGCCGCCGCTTATCGAGTACGGCCCCGAAAGATAGCGACACGAGAGAATCCGACCCCGATCACACGCTTACTCGCCCAGGAATAGACAACGGCCGGAGCAGTTAAACATTAAATACGGAGACTATTTGCCCGTGATATTGTCTCCACCGTCAACATCATCAGCGGCAACAGCAACAGCGGCGGCCGTGGCGTTATTATCGCGAGGGTAAATCGGAGATTGTGAAAAATCGCGTGCCCCAGTTCGCGTGACAAGCAATCCGCATCATTTTCACCACCGCCATCATCAGCATCGCCACCACCAACATAATCAACACCACCACCAGCATCACCACCATCATCAACACCACCTCCGCCGTCATCACCACCACCACCATCATCACCACCATCATCAACACATCCGTCAGTCATCATTATCATCATCACTACGACCATCATCATCACCACCACCACCACCATCATCATCACCACCACTATCATCACCACCTCCACCATCATCACTACCATCATCATCACCACCACCATTATCATCACCACCACCATCATTATCATCACCACCACCACCATCATCACCACCACCACCATCACCACCACCACCTCCACCATCACCACTACCACCATCACCCCCGCGAGCTCCCCCTACGAGTGGCGAGAGCGAGCGAGCGAGCGAGCGAGGCAGTTGCAGGGCCTGCGCCTCTGCACCTTGACCCGAGGCACGACGCGCACGTGGTCTGACGCCGCCGTGCGGTTTGCCCTTCTCGTGCGCGCGTTCGTGCCTGCGAACATTCCGCTGAGGATCGATGATCACGGAGTCCCTGACTTTAAGTGGAACGATAACCGGTTTTTTTTCGTTCTTTTACGGTTAGTACCGTTCGTCGGCCCTGAGCTCGCATGAAGCTCTGTTGCGTCATCGCGTATCGTCGAGCAAGGTCGCGTGGCGTCTTTGTGACGCACGCCTCAAGCAAGCACGCCACGCGCTACACTACACACCACACACTATACACTACACTACACACTACACTACACACTATACACTACACTACACACTATACACTACACACTATACACACACTACACTACACACTATACACTACACACCACACACCACACACTATACACTACACACTATACACTACACTACACACTATACGCTACACTACACACTATACACACACTACACTACACACTATACACTATACACACACTACACACTACACTACACACTATACACACACTACACACTATACACTACACACCACACACTATACACCACACACTATACACTACACTACACACTCTACACTACACACACTATACACTACACTACACACACTATACACTACACTACACACACTATACACTACACTATACACTACACTACACACACTATACACTACACTACACACACTATACACTACACTACACACACTATACACTACACTACACACACTATACACTACACTACACACACTATACACTACACTACACACACTATACACTACACTACACACACTATACACTACACTACACACACTATACACTACACACACTATACACTACACTACACACACTATACACTACACTACACACACTATACACTACACTACACACACTATACACTACACTACACACACTATACACTACACTACACACACTATACACTACACTACACACACTATACACTACACTACACACCACACACTATACACCACACACTATACACACACTACACTACACACTATACACACACTACACTACACACTACACTACACACACTATACACTACACTACACACACTATACACTACACACCACACTACACACACTATACACTACACACCACACACTATATACACACTACACACTATACACTACACTACACACACTATACACTACACACACTATACACTGCACTACACATCACACACTACACTACACACCACACACTATATACTATACTACACTACACACACTATACACTACACACCGCACACTATACACTATAGTAGTGTAGTGTATAGTGTAGTGTGTGTAGTGTAGTGTATAGTAGTGTAGTGTACAGTGTAGTGTGTGTAGTGTACAGTGTAGTGTGTGTAGTGTAAAGTGTAGTATGTGTCGTGTGTGTAGTGTATAGTGTAGTGTATAGTGTAGTGTGTAGTGTATAGTGTAGTGTATAGTGTAGTGTGTAGTGTATAGTGTAGTGTATAGTGTAGTGTGTAGTGTATAGTGTAGTGTATAGTGTAGTGTATAGTGTAGTGTGTAGTGTGTAGTGTATAGTGTAGTGTGTGTAGTGTATAGTGTAGTATGGATGTTGAACTTCTTTCGCACCCTACGTAGCTAACCGCGCTAATCGGATGTGCGTGGGAAGGACAACAAACTAAACGCAAGAAGCAGTTCTTAACAAACGAGTTCGTCAATCCAGACGACGATGATTTAAAAGTGCATCACAGCTCTCAGTGGCTTCCTGATAGCGGAAGGGAAGAGCGTTCCAGACGGCCGCGGAAGCGCGCCTGAGAGCGCCGCCTTTGTCCGATGGCGAGCGGCCTAAAGCGGACACTTTTAAAGTCACGGCAAGACCTCCGATGGTGCCAACTAAACTATTTAGACGATTTGTTTTGTATTGCCAGATAAAGGCGTGCCGACCGATGTAGCTCTTTGTCAGAAGCGACCTGGCCATCACAAACGATAGCTCAACGAAGCAGCGGCTCATCATCATCACCACCACCACCACCACGTGGAAATGTGTAGCAGGCAAACACTCGAGACGCGTGGTGATGTCGGTGCTAAATGTGGAGGGAAAACCCGGAGGTCCCCGCGAAAAATACACGCGACCACGGGGAGAGAGAAACACGCAGACTCCAAATATACAGCAGCAGCAGGCGTCAGGGTCGGGATCGAACCCACAACCTCCTGCAGACCAGGCGAGGTAGTTAACATCTCATAGCCACCGTGATGATAATGATGATGAGAGAGAGACACGCAAACTCCAAATATACAGCAGCAGGCGTCAGGGTCGGGGTCGAACCCACGACCTCCTGTAGACCAGGCGAGGTAGTTAACATATCCTAGCCACCGTGGTGATGATGATGAGAGACACGCGTCGCCTGTCAGTGTGTCACGTGCTAGCGAGGCATCGTGTTCCACTTGTCAGCGTGCGAGGATCTCCGCTTCGCTTCACGGCGCGCTCACGCAAATCGATTTGCGTGTGCGTGTGTGTGTAACCCCGTGGTTCAGGGGTGTTGGTGTGTTCCCACACCGCCGCCCGACTTGATGTGCCGATGATGAGGCGAGATAAATCCTGCCCATCAAGCCCCCAATGCAACGTCCCGGAGTCGCAGATCACCCGCGATGCCAACAGTTCAAGGCCGCATACACTTCACGCAATTACGCCTCAAATTATCGGCACGCATAGGGTGGGGTTGGGTGGGGTGGTGGGTGGGTGGGGTAGTGGTGGTGGGGGGGGATGCGGGGCAGAGGTCATTCAGAAATCAGGGCCCCCTCCGCCCACCCCGGGTCGGGGTCAATGCCGGACGCGTGCCGCTGTTGTGTCGTGTCGTCGCCGCTGCTGCCGCCGTGCACAGGAACCGCTTCGAGCATTTGGCCGACACAAAGGTCCACGTGATGATGATAAGCCACCACTTCGTTGGGCTATCATTTGTGGCCAGGCCGCGTCTGAAAAAGAGCTCCACAGCTCTCAGCGGGGGCCTTGCCTGGTAACAGTAGTCGTTGACTTTGGAGGCAGCGGCAAGGGTTTTGGTGGATCGCCTCACCAACGATGTGCCGCTTCTTGTGGGGCGAGGAGATGCCACCGGACCCCGCGCTTGCCAGGCAGGCGGCGGTAAACAGCAAACAACGTGGGCTCCACCTGCTCCGCCTGCACGGGACAGAGCGTTGTGCCGCTCGCACGCCTGGGGCTCTTTCCCCCCGGTTGCTCCGGCTTCCTCACGCACGTGGAGACACACTCGCATGCGTTGTCCGAAAACGCATTCGTATAGAGGACCCCAGAGCTCGGGCAATCGTTGGTGGCTGCTGCTGCCTTAACTCTTCCTCGTCCGTGGTTCCTTCTCCTGGTGCCTCAAAGTCGTCCTCTCCCTCAAAGTCGTCCTCTCCCTCCCCGAGTCGTCCTCTGTCATCCTCTCCCTCTCAGAGTCGCTCTCTCTCCCCCTATCTCGCGGAGTCGTCCTCCCCGTCTCTGAGCGAGTCGATGCTCGTACGGTGGCGGCGCAGTGTCTCGAGGCGGGCTCATTGTCGCTCTCTAAGCCAAAGTGCCGCACGTTGAGGCTGCTCACAAGCGGTCGAGGCAAAACGATGTTAAACATCGTGAAGATCGATTAAATGAGCCACCATTCGTTAATAATGCGTCCCAGATTCGTGGCAGACGTGCCGAGTTTTTGTTTGTTTAACCCAGACACACAGCCTCGGCCAGGGAGTGTTCCTTTATCAGCAGCATTGCTTTCACAGAAATAAGAATTTACACCGGTTTCGAAATCCAGCTCGCCTGGACAAGTCAAGGCTACCTTGACCCAATCAATGCTGGCGACCTGCCAAAAGCTTTAAAGGCAACAGGCTCTTCTCTCCGTTCTCGATATGGGTCGGTGGCTGAAAGGAAACCGTTTTACTTTCTATCATTCACAACTCCCCCCCCGGCCCCAAGACCCCCATCTCATCAGCAAAACCGCACCTCCGATCAGCATGGCTGGCCACGTACGGTGGGAAAGAAGTTGTACGTACGGACACCCATAACTCGAGCGGTGAAACCAGACGTAGATCGACAGCGGAGTCTACACCACCCAGAAGCAAACGTTGTTATATTGCCGAGTTTGCAATAACGCGTGGAGTTTTTGTTTTGTTGTCAAGACAACCACTCAACCCAGTGGTGCCTGGTAATCGAGTTGACTTCGCGTGCACGGCCTGCACATTTGGAGCTTGCGTGGCTCTCTCTCGCGCCGAGATTATTTGGCCGCGATAAATTGCCTCGCGATGATAAGCCGCTTCGCCGGGCTATCATTCGTGCTAGGCAAGTCGCTTCTGGAAAAAAAAGTGACAATATCACAGCGGTGGACCTCACCTGGTAAAGACAACGGTAGTCGGAATGTAAATCAACACGAATCGGCCTGTGTGCCACCAGCTCGCGCGTCAGTGTACAAATTGGAAGATTGCACAGCGAGATGACTCCATTGGGATGACACCGGCAGACTCCTGGCGCCCAGGTCACCGGGACATGTTTAAGTGATCCTGGTTTTGCGAGTTCTCAGCTGGTTAAACCACAAAGCTAACATTTAGTCAGCTCCATCAATGTAATCACAAATAGGACCATCACAAACAGCTTCATCAACAGCATTAACCGTTACCATCAACATCACCACCACCATCATGACAAACACAATCATCCATTGCATTATGTACAATAATCTCCAACACCATCTTAAGCAGCATTACAAACTTCCCATCGCCATCATAACCATTACATCAAACACCATCAATCGCATTACAATGACTACAATCACCATCTTAACCAACATTATACTTCACCAACATCATGAACATCACAACCATCACCAATAGCATTACAATCACTATCATCAACATCATGACCACCATCATAATCATCACAACAAACACCATCGTCATCAATCACATTATGTACAACCATCGCCATCACCATCTTAGTCCCGATTTACAAACTCCCATCACCACCACCACCACCACCAGCACCACCAGCACCACCAGCACCACCAGCACCACCAGCACCACCAGCACCACCAGCACCACCAGCACCACCAGCACCACCAGCACCACCAGCACCACCAGCACCACCAGCACCACCAGCACCACACCGAAAGAAAAGTCTCAGGAAGCATTACCGTTAATTCTTGTATGCAGCTTTACTCTCAGGATTCCACAAACGCAATCGCTACGTAGATATTTCTCACGACACGTTCGGCAGTAAGTAATGTAGAAAATATATGGAGTATAGAAAAAAACGGATAATCACTAAGGTATATCATGGTTCACAATACAACATGACATGTCGCGGAATGCAGATCATCACTATCAGTCCCATGAAAATGAAATCCAATTTCGCATTTAAATAATGTTGTATTGTTTCCCACCTATTGAGGATTTCCGGTGCCCAGAGAGATTTACTTGCACGGTTACTTAGCTGCTACTGAATAGTTTGCTCCAAAAACATCCCCCGCCCCCCCAAAAAAAAGACGGGCATGATACAGCGGGACCCCCCCCCCCCCTTCTTAAACCGGAGTCACGGGCGTCCGCAATGTCCCCCGCTGTTGCTGGCCATCACAACGAGGAACGGCGACGACGAAGGAACCGCGACGAGCGAGGGGAGGAGAGGAATGCGAGGAAGGAATGAGGTCACAGAGTTTGGGGAAAAAAAATTGCAAGTTTTTGTACAAGAGTGGCGAGCGGAATGGTGAACGGAGTACACAGGAATGGAGAAAAACAACAACAACGGTTGCATAGACAAAGTGGGGGGCTAGGGACTTGTGGGTGGGGGGGGGCAGAGGACCTCGTCCCCCACGCTACCCCGGCCCGTCGTTCCAGACCGTAATCTGGCGGAATGAGTTGATGCAGCTCTGCGGGGAGTTCAAGGCGAGTCGACCGTATTCCGTCCCGCGCCCGACAGAGCTCGCAACGCGTAACGGTAAAGCGGACGAGCGAGAGAGCGAGATACCCGAGGCGTCAGGCCACCGCCGCTAGCCAGCCTGGCCGGGCCCCGCAAACGCCTACCGAGCCCACCGCTCAACATTGCCCGGGGCAACAATAACAAGCGCAGCCCACGTCTCCCAGATAAAGGCAACTTATCTCCACAAGGCTGGCCAGGCCGACATCAAGGAGCAATAAAGTTTCACTAAATTCAGTCTCGCGATTAGAATTCGAGAACAGTTTGTGTTTCTCTCCCCTCCCACCCCCATCTCACCGTCACGGTGAATGTAGCGATCACCCAGTGGCTGAAGGGGGGGGGTGCCCTTAAGATGCACCCCCACCTCACAACGCTTGCGGTGTGCTGCACGGACTACCACTTGGGCGGCAGGGTGGCGCAGTGGCGGCAAACCCCGCGCCTCGCCGCAAGCAGGGCGCCCGGGGCTCGACTCCCGACTCGGGCGCCGCCTCGTCTGTGCAGAGTTTTTATTTCTCACCCCCTGCTCTAAGCGCGTTTCCTCCGGGCTCTGCGGTTACCTGCCATGGCTACACACAAAAAAAACACAATCTAACTGGGTATTGGTCAAACATCCTAACGCAGTACCCCTCCTGTCAGCAGTCTTCAGACTCAGTGTGGCATTCCTGAGCTATTAAGTAATTGTCATAAATGGCAGGCTTTTGTAGATCCACTGCTGGATGAAGGCCTCCCTCCACATGCCGCCTCGGTCACGGGGGGCTCGTTCGACCGTACTTCACCACGCTGGTCAGCTGTTGCGGGGTTTTGCCAAGTGCGAGCGTCAGGACGCCCAGGAGCGGCTCGGGTAATGCTTGCCGCGGC
The DNA here is from genome assembly GCF_964198595.1 of Lampetra fluviatilis. Lineage (NCBI taxonomy): Eukaryota > Metazoa > Chordata > Hyperoartia > Petromyzontiformes > Petromyzontidae > Lampetra > Lampetra fluviatilis. Next base: position 7,597,674 of record NC_136336.1, read on the forward strand.
CGCCGTTAGCCACGGCCAGGAATCGAACCTCTGGTTTGCGAGATTCGTAGTGGGGGTGCCAAGCCTCACCGTACCCCTCTCAGCTTTCACCTTGCTCCTATAGCAAAGCGTTGGCCCCAGCCTGCAACCGTTGGAGAATTCATGAAGCATCGCCCGTCGTTGGGTTATCCCAACGCCGCACTGTCCCTCCTGTAGGGAACGCGGAAGCGATGGGCTCTCGCGTGGACGCGAAACGATTATGTAATTGACATTGCGGACACGCTCCTGCCGTTGATACTGCCACGAATGCATAAATTAAAACAAGGTCAAGCAATTGAAATGTATGCGTCACTTGCATTATTGAAATATATTTTTAGGTTTTTTCGGTAAAGTCACGTAGGTAAAACATCAAAATTAATAAAAAAATAAAATAAAATAAAGATCACGACGTTTCGGAGGCAACACAAGTCTCCGTCATCAGGTGGGACCGATTAGCTGCATCAACTTGATGCAGCTAATCTGGCTGTGACGGTCCCACCTGATGACGGAGACTTGTGTTGCCTCCGAAACGTCGTGATCTTTATTTTATTTTTTATTAATTTTGATGTTTTACCTACGTGACTTTACCGAAAAAACCTAAGAATATGAATCCTTGCAGTCACGAAAGCTTCAAATCTAGAATGCATTATTGAAATTATATTAAAATTTGCCCCAATTAGTATTCATAAAATAATTCACGCGAGCCTATTTTTTTAAGATTTTTTTTTTGGCTGTCCGTGACTTTTGCCGACATAGCGAGCAATTGTGATTATTATGCAGTCCCTAAATAAACAGAACTGAGAAATAAGTCAAAACTGTGCTAAAACTTACGTGTCAAATTCGGGTGAACGTTCCAGTCAAAGGGCACGTATTTGACTTGGGCCCATCATCACCCCCCCCCCCCAGAGTCGTTAAAATAGTACCAACTTATGAGCAATCAAGTCGTCACCCTTCCCCTCAAAAACCAAGTAACCTCCAGCCATGGAATTGTGGAACTCCCAATGTTGGCCCACACGTGACCCCACCTCCACCAAGCGACCTGCCCATCATCGGCTCGCGACCGGTGCTGGGTGGGACAGAGACACAGCGAGGCACTGGGGGAGAGACAAGTGGGCCGGTTGAATGGGATTCAAGAAACTCGCCCCCCACCATTACAACAGCCAGCGCCGGGAGAGATCGTGTCGAACCGACGACCTCCCATCCCGGCGTGGCGCCTCGGGCCGCTGACCCCCCGTGCTCGCGTCTCTGCCACGTCGGGTTCTGGATGCTGCCGACCCGGCAAGAACGCCGGCGCGTGTTTAACGACAGCGCCGCGCTCGCTCACACCGTTTGCCTTCAGAAGAGGTACCCGAGCGCGCGGCCGACGTGCGCAGTGCGAGCGCGCTCAAGGTTTAGCGGCGGCGAACGCGCCGCCTGCCCACCGCGACTATTGCTGAAAATGCTCTTGGGCCCTCGGCAGGGAACGGTTCGACCACTCGTCTGGTTTGCTTGCGCCGGCGCGATGATTTCCCGACGGGACGGTGTGGGAGTCGCTGCCGGGGAAGGTTCAAGAGGCGAACGGTTCCCGAGTCGATTCCAGTGGCAGCGAGGTGACCCCAAGGCTGACCACAAATAGCCGTCGCATGCACAAAAAACCTCCGAGCGGTTATCTGTGTCCGCACGCTACGTTATCCATTTACCCACCCAGAGCACAGAGGGCGTCGTAAACGGCGTGTTCGCACCCACCGCTCCTTATCACAGCCACAAAGATCCCATGTAGTCTCAACACACTGTTACGGCATGTGCCGTTAGCGAGCAATTAAGGTCGATACGACACGGTGGGTGGCCATCACCACGCCCCTCATCTCTCAAGTGGTGATGTTTACACACCACGCCAGGTACTAATTTGAGGCCGAGTCGAGCTAGGGGAGGCCCATGACCGGTTCAGATAACCGTCACTGATGTTGGCCGGCAATCGAACTCGGGTCGCCGGGTTCGTAGCGCAGCGCGCTAACCGCTACACTATCGCTCCCCACAGCCACGGGCAAATACACACACACCGCTCACACTCGAGTGTCGAGCACAGATACGCGTGCGAACACACGCACGGCAGGGGGGGGGGGGTCACGATCAGACATGGTGTGACGCACAGGTATGATGCAGACATAAACACGGGGGTCATGGTCAAACTGTGGTGTGTGACGTATGCATGCACACGTGTCCACCAATACACATGGAAGTCACACACGCACAGGTGACACGCACCCACACAAGTTACTTGTGGTCAACATAAGGTCGCGTCACCTTCCCCCGCCCCCCCCCTCCCCGTTAAATACCCCATGAGCCCCGGTGCACCGCTGGCGGACTGACAATACCAGAGTGGAGATTGGCAGCGTCAAGCGGTTGCACGATGATGACCCCTCCACTTACAAACTCAAGGACCTTCTTTTTTGCGGTCATCTGCTGTACACCCCCCCCCCCAGACGGAGTGGGGTGGGGGGGCATCATCGACGAGTCGACGCGCGACGCTCCACGCTCGCTTGCGTTGGGAGTTTTTGTTTTTGTTGCTGTTGTCATTGTTCCCGGGACGGCGGCGATACGACCTCGCGGGTCCGGTTCCGGTGGAAACTCCCAACCCCAGGGTTTTCCCAGCGAGAGTCGGTGCTTCATTCAAATGATGGCAGAGTATGCGGCGGGCGTGGGGCGGGGGCGGGCACACCACGTCGCTCACGTCAGTAGGCGCGATGCCGTCAACCCGGCCGCTGGAAGAGTTGCGTTTCACCTTTTCTCGTTTCAAAACGGTTCGCCCAGAACCTTGTGAAACGCGAGCCGGAGTCACCACCGGCGATGTGGGGGAGGGGGAGACACCCCGGCACGGAGCGTCGCTCACCCCTCCCCACAGGAACCGGAAGTCAAGGAGCAGCGGCCGATTCTAGCTCCCGCCCTCCCCCGGCTAAAATTATAATAAAAAATGCACGCAGACTTAAAGCTAAAATTACGAATCTAAAAAGCTCCGTCAACCGCTCTGGTGTCCAACCGGGACGCTGTCACCCCGACGGAGACAAATTACGGGAAAAACATTGCAACAAGCCATCGGCTACATGAGCGCAAGCACCAAGCGGCAGCTGCTTTTAAGGTATTTCCTGGAGTGTGTGTCGGAGCGGAATCTTGTTCCGGAACCAGACTACGCTCCATTGAAGTCCCCCCCCCCCAACCTAACCGCCCCCACCCCGTGTCAAATCCACCACCGATTTTTTTTTCCAAACCCCATTGGCTGCTTGTAGGCGTGCCGGCCACGGCGTCCGTGTCGTGGGCGACGCCCCAGCGCAACACGGCCAGGACTCGGCACGAACTCGCCCTGTTGCAGGCCTCGCAGCCCCACCTTCAATTACCCACCGATGCCGCGGCAGCCGGCGGTGGTGGATTGGACGGTGGGGGGGTGGGGGTTGTGAAAGCAGGGGTCGTGTCGATTGGAAGCACGGAGTGGCTCACTTGAGCAACGGGGACTCAAAGTAATTTCCCGTCTTCTTAAGTGACGTCACCGATGGGGTCTTGGCACGGCTGCCGAACCTGTCGTGGGATCACGGTGGGGGGGAGGGGCGGATGGCAGAGGGCAAAAGGTCAGTCGGTAACGTAATTGACAATTAGCGACGTCATTGTAATAGGGGTGCAATGATATCCTCCACTTTTGACTGCCGCGCGACGGACACTGTGGGTGTGAGAGTGCGAGCGCGTGGCGGCTTCTCTCACTTGGGGGTGAGCGTCGACTTGAAGCGCTGCGACAGGGAGCTCGTCGACGGAGTCTTGGTTGGGGTGGGGCCGTGCACCATCTCCGGCGTGGTCAGCGGGCCCAGCATGCTCGAGCCTGCACCACGCAAACAAGCGCCAGCGGCGGCGCCACGCACCCCACCGAGGGCTGTTAGCGGGCATCCGTCTCGCCGGTAAACACGGAACACGTTGGACCGACGCGCGTTCCCACCACGCCGCTAATGTTAAAACTGTCACAGCCGGATCGACCGGTCTCTTCTCCGGATCCGGGCGATGCCCTCCTGCGGTCGGTCCCGATATTGCACGCGAGGAGATTGTAGGTTGGTTGTGTATACGTTGAACTTTCATCCCGCACCTAGCCAACCGTCCTAATCACAGGTTGTTTGTAAGCCAACACACAGGCAACACAAGAGGATCTTTCTGCTGCTGCCATCTAGTGGCAACATGAGATATTGTAAACAATGTTACACAAGGATGAAGGGTCAAGCCCCATTCACTCCTTTAAATTATTACCACATTAATGCATTTAAATACATATTTTGCTGGCTGCATGGTGACGCACAGACGACCAATTAATATTGCCGTGAAGGGGTTAACGGCGACTCTACAGCGGTACCGAATGGTCACATTGCACAGCAGTAGCGCGTTCGACGCTCGGCACACAGGTCTGTGGGCACTATCCAGCAGGCCGGCTATTACTCGGGACATATTCACCTTAAAAATACTACTACACACGCACAGTCTGCTGCTATGCACAGTGGAGGCGAAAGATCCCGTGACGTCAGTCAAAACAGAGTGGGCCACCGAATTTGAAGATATAAATAACAATAATTACAGCGCTAATTACTCGGTCGGGATTACACACAGCAGCATCGCCGCCTCCGACTGCAAAACTACCGCCGTCTACACGACGATCCCCTTGCGCTTCAAGGACGTCGCGAAGGCCGAGCGTGCTCAACTCGTGGCCCCGCGGCGGGTGCAGAGTGGATGGCCGCTCACCGATGGGCGTGCGCTGGTCAGGAGTTCCGTAAGTGTCGTCGGGCCTCCTGCTGTCGCCGGCCGACACGAACTTGCTCCAGTAGTCGGGAGACAGAGACAGCAGCCGCTCGATCACCTGCGCTCGTCGGCGGGGCACACGGCCGGGAGTCCAACTCAGATCCCGTAGCAAGATTGACCAGGGACATCCTCCCCCCCCCCCCCATCGCTGTATTCTCTTTGTCAACGTACACAGGTGATGACTGCAACTGGTAACGCTCTCGGAGGGAGGCAAAGATAAAGATCCTCCGTATAGCCTGTAACAGACTGTAGAGGCAAGTGCTGTTAGCGAACACCTATATGAAGGCCGGCTCGGCACACGAGGTGGTAGGTGGTCAACACCACGCCCGGCCGCCTTTGTCTCCGCCGTGGCGATGTTTACACACCACACCAGGTACTCATTTGAGGCCGAGTGGAGGCCCAGGACCTGGTCAGTTAATTGTCACTAATGTTGGCCGTGAACGGGAATGAAACCCGTGTCATCGGGTTTGTGGCGTAGCGTGCCAACTGCTGCACTACCACTCCCAACACACACACTCAATCTCTCACACACAAAGACAAAGATCCCCCGTGTAGCCTGAATAGACTGTTAGGGCAAGTGCTGTTAGCAAGCACCTATGCACTCTCTCGCACGCACACACTCGTACGCTCACACACACACTCCTACTCTCGCACACACACACGGTCGGTCTCTCTCGCACACACACACGGTCGGTCTCTCTCTCACACACACACTTGCGCCCTCTCACACACACACACACTCTGAACCCCGTGTGCGTGCCGCACCGCTGGCTGGCGCCGCGTGTCTTGCAGCATGACCATGGGCGAGGGGTCGGCCGTCGCGTGGCCCACCAGGGTCGGCCCAAACACGCGCGCCAAGTTGTACGCGTCCATCTTGCAGTCCAGGCTCTGGGCCACCCTGGCCAGGGCACGGGCAGCAGCAGCGCAAAGGGGCAGGGGAGAGAGGAATTGTTAAACGTGGTGCGAAAGCAAGCGTAGTGCAACATACAAGCGTGTGTGCGTGCGTTTGCGATTTGCGAGTTTGTGCTCATGAATGTGTATATGCATTCGAGTGTGTGGGTACAAGCGCGTTGGTGCGAGCATGTGTGTACGATTGTGCGAGTGCAGCCTGTGTGGGCTCTATGGGGGATCCTTTGCGTGCGAGTGTCAGCGAGCGTGTGCAAGTGGAGACGTGCGTGTGCGCACGTGCGAGTGAGTGCGTGCGAGTGAGCGTGAGCGAGTGAATGAACGTGTGCGAGTGTGTGCTTGCATGTACGTGCGAACGAGTGAACGTGCGAGTGTGTGCGAGCGTGTGCGAGTGAGTGTGTGCGCGCTGCGTGCGAGTGAGTGTGTGCGTGCGTGCGTGTGCGTGAGTGAGTGTGTGCGTGCGTGAGTGTGTGCGTGCGAGTGTGAGTGTGAATGAGTGTGTGCGTGCGAGGGCCTCACTTCTGCAGGTGCAGCATGAGGAAGGCGAGCGTGTCACGGTTGGCCTGCGGCAGCTCGTCTATCGCCTGGAACATGGCCGCGACGCTGTTATCCTCGTCCGGGATCTCTGTAGAAGCACGCAGGCACACACGCCAACACGCTTGCGAGTTTGCAAAGTTCATCTTTACATAAGTGTTTGTGCGTGTCTGCGTCCGGTTTCGACGTACAGCGTCTCATCAGCAGTCGGTCAAAATCGGCCGGGTTTTGTTTGTCCAGGCAGCCCCTGGGTTACGGATGGGTTAGGTTCCCCAGAACGATCCGTAACCCGAATTTTCCGTATGTCCAAAACTGAACAATTTCCCACCAAATTCAAGATAAAATCCCATAGCGGAAACAGTTACACCTCCCCTACCGTTTTCTGTCAGTGTTGCATCGCGCTGTCATCCGTTTTTTATCGCCACCTGGCATCGCATCGCTGGAAATACGCTCTGCACTTCCTACGATTCTTTCGTTTCATTGAATATTTACCAAAACAGTACCCATAATTAAACTAATGGAACATTTACTGTACCCGAATGTTTATAAATACCAAGATTTTTGTTTTATTATCAGAAAGCAGTCACTTCCGAATGTTATACTCTTTGGTTTTTTCGGTAAAGTCACGTAGGTTAAAAAAAGAAAACAAATAAATTAAATCACGACGCTTCGGAGGCAACACGAGCAACACAAGCCTCCGAATGTTATTTTACCGTGCACTAGGCTAGGTCTAGTCTTCTCCAATCGCTGTTGGATGAAACCATAAGCAACCCAAGTGTAATTGTGTTAAATAAAGTACATACAGTAAATAACCCGTGAAAGAAACTCAAAATAAAAAAAACTAACAACAGAAACATGGGCAAAAAAAGCGTTCTAAGCATAGAAAACGAACAATTACGTCACGCTACAAACAATGACGTAACGCGACAAACATTTCAATTTACTTCAATCCTGGTGAACCTCGGGCTCAGTGAAGGCGGCGTTTTGGCGGAGCGAGGCACAAGGCGGTGCTGACGCCTCGCTCCGCGGTATTCATCCGCAACCTCACCGCGCTGCACTACTTGCGCTTATGTAACTAACGCAAACATTTATGGAAGAATTTCCATAAAGTTGGATTTCCATAAGTCGGGGGCCTTCCGCAACCAGGGGTCTTACTGTATTTGAATCAATGCTGCTGAAATAATGCGAACCCAGAAGGTAGAGCGGCTGACGATTTGTGTAAGAGAAACTTTTTTCATACGTGGAGAGCCGTATATACAAAGAAGAAGTATCGTGTGCAAGTTTGTATGTGTACATGTTGAACTTCTTTCGCACTGTGCATAGCCAATCCTGCTAATTGGAGGCTAGCACGACTTTTGGGATGGGCCGCGTGTGTAAAATGTGTGTCGTACACCCTCCTCCACCCGACACTGGCAATTAACAAAGGTGTCACGTGATGAACAAACGTGCTAATTTATTACTGCTCCATCAGCAGCACCGCCGCCCATATTGGGGAACAAGGCACACGACGTCTAACAATTGGGCACGACCGTTCCGCCGATAGTTACAACCAGCGTCAATTGTGAATCGTGCCCAACGACTATTTAGCGTTACAAATTCTGTCGGATCATCGTTACGTGGCCTAACTGTCTCTGCGAAAACACAACAAAAAAGCAACAACATAACAACAAATTACAATAACAGAAAACGACAGATCGCACACTATTTCAGCAGGTGGTGAGATGTTGACTCCCGCGCCTGGTATACACAGGAGGTGGTGGGTTCGATCCTGACGCCTGCAAAATATTTGGAGTCTGCGTGTCTCTCTCCCAGTGGTCGCGTGGGTTTTTCTCCGGGTCCTCTGGTTTTTCCCCTCCAAATTTAAAATCAACATGAAACGTTTAGAATATTTGGCTGCGAGAAATTCCACATGATGATGATGAGCCCCTTCTAAAGCTAAAGACAACATATGGCGAGGGAAAAGTGAACACAATCAGCAGCTGGAATGAAGGTTGTTTATTTGAATGTACACACGAGTTGAGAATTCTAGGTGTCGTTTTTTTGTCTGGACCGCTGGTCCCCCCTCCCGATTTTCGCTTCTGAAAAAGAGCGAATGGCTTAGTGGGGTTTTAGTTGAGTTGAGGGGTTCATGGCGCAGGCCCGCTCACCTGCGGCCGCCATGAACGTGCCGTTGAGCGCGAAGGTGAGCAGCGGCTCCTTGAGGCTGCGCAGGAAGTCCTTGAGGAGGCCGCACACCACGTGGACGTCCTCCACCTTGCTGAGCACCGGCACGGTGCCGCGGCCACGCACGAAACGCTCCTTCAGCTCCTTCACCGTGCGGTCGCAGCCCGGCACGCGGTAGATCCCCGTCTGACGCCGTCCGGCACGGGAGACAAAAAAGTGAACATTCCACCCCTCCCCCCCACCGTGTAGTCTTTGACAGACTGTCGTGTTGAGGCGGGTCGCTGTTAGCGAGCGCCTATTATTAAGGCCGGCATGGCCACGCAATGGTATTGGTGTGGCGAGGGAGATACCCGGCCGATCTTTGTCATGCTGATGTTTACACAACGCCACCAGGCACTCGTGTGAGCCTAAGTCGACCTAGGGCAGTGTTCTTCACTAATTCTCAGAGGGGGGGCACTTTTGCCGATAAAACATCACCAGTGTGAGGTGCTGCCACACATTTGAAACCATTGGGGTTTGACAGCGGCATGATGGGGTGGCGCCAGAGGCCGCACTGAAGGCCACCAGGGGTCGCCAGTGGCCCGCGGCCTTGCAGTAAAAAACACTGGCCCAGGGGGATGCCCAGAACTGGTTCTGACATTCACCCCCCGATGTTGACCGTGGCCAGAAATCAAACACGGGGCGTTGGGTTCGTAGCGTGGTGCGCCAACCACTGGGCCACCGCTCCCGAAGGTGGGAAACCCCCTAAGTACCACACGCAGAAGACGCCAATTGTGTCGCCCTCACCCTGTTTTCCCAACTATTTTGCATGTTATACCATAACATGAATAATCTAACCGATTATAAGCTAACCGATTATTGGTCGAGTAAACGGTTAAAATTATTGGATAGCCAAGCTCTCAACAATAGGCTGGGGGGGGGGGCGAGGCAAGGGCATGAATATCAGAGGAAAACAAGAGAGGTCATGCAGGAACAGGATAATGCAGGGGACAGGGCAAACAATCAGATTAAGTAGCATGGCAACACAAGGGTAATGTAAGGGCAGGTGTGGAGGAGCGGGGCAAGGCATGCGAGGTGGGGGGGGTGGCTGGGGGTGGTGCTCACCTCGTGCATGCCCTTCTGCTCGATCTCCCCCACGCAGCGGATGACGAGCATGGGGATCATGGGCGCCGTGCTCGGCGCAAAGTCGGCCACCGTGCCCTGCAAACGTCGTCTTTGTTTTATTTTGCATATAAAGAACTTGTTTTACGTACCGCAGCGCTTTGAGATATTTCGACATGAAAGGCGCCTCGTGGAAGAAAGATTATCGCGACGACGACGATGAGAACGACGATTTACCTCGGCCAGCGTGAGCGGCGTGCTGGGCACGGCCGCGTGCACGGCAGGGGGCAGCGGTCGCGGCACTCGGGGTGAGCCGCCGTGCGGCACTCGCGGCACCGCAGCACCATCTTGCCGAAGCGGATGCGCCGTCCACACGGGACGCACGCCTCCGGCTTGATCGACTGCGACGCACGGGGCACGCACATTCAGACGAGTGGGGAGAGGGCACCACGGTGGTCAGATGTTGAAATACCTCGCCTGGCACATGGGCTCGATCCCGACCCTGACGCCTGGATATTTGGAGTTTGCATGTTTCTCTCCCCGTGGTCGCGTGGATTTGTCTCCGGGTCCTCCGGTTTTTCCTTCCACATTTAGAATCAACATCACGCGTTTAAAGAATTTAGCCGCTATAAATTTGCACGTGATTAGCCACTTCGTTGAGCGATCATTTGTGGCCAGGTCACTTTTGGAAAGAGCTACGTAGCTCAGTGGGCCTTACCTGGTGAAATCAAAATAGTTTATAGGTACGCGCAGGTCTGTACACGTGCGCAAACACAGGCAATCGCGCGCCCAAGCATACATTTGTTCAAGACGCGCGGCCAGAGGTACACACATTTAACGCACGTATTTAAACGTGCACACAGTGCATATATATGTGTATTCTTAGTGTAGGGAGCGGTAGTGTCTTGGTTAGCACATCCGGCGACCCGAGTTCAATTTGTGCTCCCCTAGGTCGACTCAGCCTCAAATGAGTAACTGGTGCGGTGTGGAAACATCGCCACTAGGGAGACAAAGGCGGTGTTGGTCACCCATTCACTCCGTGTTGGCCTTCATAGGTGCTCGCTTACAGCACTTGCCCCACCAGTCTGTTACAAGCTATATGGGGGATCTTTGTCATTGTATTCTTAGTGTGCGCGAGCAGTGGGAGAGAGCGCCCCCTACCGTCTTCTGCACAAAGTCGTGCTGCCGCAGACTCCTGGGGGTGCCGTCTCCGGCACCGTGGGTCGGCATGGCCACAGACATGACATTTGGCTCTGTAGGGCGGCACACGGCGAGAGCCACGGAGAGAAACGCGGAAACACGCAGAGACACGGGGTGAGACAAGGGGTGAGACAAGGGGTGAGACAAGGGGTGAGACAAGGGGTGAGACAAGGGGTGAGACAAGGGTGAGACAAGGGGTGAGACAAGGGGTGAGACAAGGGGTGAGACACGGGGTGAGACACGGGGTGAGACACGGGGTGAGACACGGGGTGAGACACATTGAGTTACTGAGACACACAAGTCAGACACGGAGAGTCACAGAGATACACAGACACGGGATGAGGATATGGAGACGCACGGTGAGACAGAGACACACGGCGGCAGACGGGAAGACACGCGACCATACACATGCGTGTATCCTGGAAACTCCCCCTCTCCATTGAGTCTCCTCCCCTCCCCATACATCTCCCCTTGTCCCTACATCCTCTGATGCCCCCTTATCCTTTCCAACGTCTCTTCCCCTCCAACGCTTTCACCCATTGCATCTCCTCCTCTCCCTGCGCATCCCCTGTCCCTTCATACTCCTCCCCAAAACCTCCCCCCCCCACCTTGAAACGTGCGTTTAAATTATTTAGGTTATTTTGCCGCTATACATTTCCACATAAGCCACTTCGTTGAGCTATCATTTGTGGCCAGGTCGCTTCTGAAAAAGACCCCAATATCGGGGTGGGCTTTACTTGGTAAGAGAGAATTTGGTTAGATGACGACCGCTTGTGTTGCGATCGAAACGTCGTGAGTTTTTTGTTTATATGTATATATAGTTTTTATTTGTTTAATTTTCTATCTACGTGACTTTACCGAAAGAACCGAAGATGAATTCCTGTCGTCACGAAAGTTAAGTCAAAATTT
>NC_136336.1:7609507-7639587 GCF_964198595.1 Lampetra fluviatilis
TCCACTCATCTCCTTGTCTCCCCCCCTCCACTCATCTCCCTGTCTCTCCCCTCCACTCCTCTCCCGCCCCCCTCCCCACCGCGTAGCCTCCCAGTGCGGCGGTGCGCTGGGCGTGGAGAGCGGTGCGGTGCGTCCCGACCGCCTCTCGGCGTCCTCCAGTACCGCACGGGCCTCTGGGGGCCTGAGCGCGCCCGGCTCAACCACCCCCTGAACGCGTGGACCCCCGCTCACCGACTCCAGCAAGGAGTGGCTGCAGGTGAGGAGCCGTCGGAGACCTTGACCCCCGCCGCGACCCTTACCGTGACCTCACCGCGACCTTCACTGTGACCTCACCCGCGACCCCCGCCGCGACCTCCCTCGACCCCCGCCGCGACCTCCCTCGACCCCCACCGCGACCTCTCTCGACCCCCACCACGACCTCTCCAGACCCCCGCCGCGACCTCTCTCGACACCCACCGCGACCTCTCGACCCTCACCGTGACCTCACTGCGACCCTCACCGCGACCCTCACCACGACCCTCACCGCGACCTCTCTCGATTCTTCCCCCCCCCCCCCATCCCGGTTTGCCCCCCCCCTCTCCCCCCCGCCCCCTGCCTGCCCCCCCCCTTCCAGGTGGACCTGGGCTTCCCGAAGCTGGTGACGGGCATCGCGACGCAGGGCGCCGTCTCCCAGGAGACCCACAAGAGCTACTACGTCACCGAGTTCCGCCTCGAGTACAGCTCCTCGGGCGACGAGTGGGTGCTGTACCGCGAGGGGCGCAGCCCGCGGGTGGGTACCCCAGAGGCCGCCTTTGTCTCCCTAGTGCCAATATTTTACACACCGCACCAGGTACTGAATTGAGGTTGAGTCGACCTAGGGGAGGCCCAGGACCGGTTCAAAAAATCGTCACCGGTGTTGCCCGTCAGCGGCAATAGAACTCTGGTCGCCAGGTTCGTAGCGCAGCGTAGCGCTAACCGCTACACTACCGCTCACCACCGCGACACTACCGCTCACCACGGCGACACTACCGCTCACCGGAGTTTGATTTTTATCGGAGACGGAGGCAGTGAGTGAATTGAGATTCATTAGCGGTGGGGAGTGCTGGTTGTAGTTGTGGTGGTTGAGGTGGTGGTGGTGATCGTTGTAGTCGTGGTTGTGGCAGTTGCGGCAGTTGTGGTGGTCAATGTGTGTACGTACGTTGAACTTCTTTCGCACCGTACGTAGCCAACAGTGCTAATCGAGGTGTGTGGGCATCCGTGTGCGTCTGTGTGCATCTGTGTGTGTGGGTCTTGCGTGTGTGTGCGTCTGCATGCGTCTGTGTGCGTGCATGCATCTGTGTGTGTCTGTGTGCTTGTGTATGTGCGTGCACATGCGTGCATCTGCGTGCGTGCATGTGTCCTGCGTGCGTGCGTGCGTGTGCGTGCGTGCGCCGCAGGATTTCGAGGGGAACCAGGATGGGAGCTCGGTGGTGCGGAACTCGCTGGCCGAGCCGTTTGTGGCTCGCCACGTGCGCCTGCGCCCCACGCGGGTGGCGCTGAGGGCATCGCGCTGCGCCTCGAGCTCTACGGCTGCCAGATCATGGGTGAGACGCCCCGCGGTGGCCACGGCTCGTGGCCGGAGCGGGGACACCGGGCGTGGTGGTGTGGCCACAAACACGGAGAGATCCGGGCGATGATCCAACCTTGGCCTCTCCCGACCCACGCCACGATCTACTCAGCACGACCCTCACCGTGACCCTCACCGTAACACTCACCGTGACCCCTCACCGTGACCCTCACCATGACCCTCACCACGACCCTCACCACGACCTCTCTTTGCTTCCACAACTTAGCCCCCGTCCCACTCCCTCTACCCCGCCCCCCCCGACCTCCCCCCTCTTCCACGCCCCCCCCCCCCCCAGACTTCCCGTGCTCGGAGCTGCTGGGGATGGTGTCGGGCAGGGATCGAGGATCGCCAGGTGGCCGTGTCGTCCTCGCGCGACTTCCAGTGGGCCGCAGGCAGCGCGCGGCTCCTGGGATCGCGCTTCGGCTGGGCACCGGCGCTCTCGCAGCCATCCGAGTGGCTCCAGGTGCCGTCTCCCACGCGGGGACACGCGGGGGCACGCGGGGGGACGCGGGGGGGGGGGGACACGTGGGGGGGGACACGCGGGGGGACGCGGGGGGACACGCGGGGGGGACACGGGGGGGGGGGACACGCGGGGGGGGGCACACGTGGAGACACGTGGGGGGGACGCGCGGGGGGACACACGTGGGGGGGGGGGGACACGTGGGGGGGGGGGACACACGTGGGGGGGGGGACACGCGGGGGGGGGGGGGACGCGCGGGGGGACACACGTGGGGGGGGGGGGGACACGTGGGGGGGGGGGACACACGTGGGGGGGGGGACACGCGGGGGGGGGTGGGACGCGCGGGGGGGACACACGTGGGGGGGGGGACACGCGGGGGGGGGTGGGACGCGCGGGGGGGACACACGTGGGGGGGGGGACACGTGGGCGGGGGGGACACACACACGTGGGGGGGGGGGACACGCGGGGGGGGGGGGGGGACGCGCGGGGGGGGGGGGGACACACGTGGGGGGGGGGGGACACGCGGGGGGGGGGGACACACGTGGGGGGGGGGGGGACACGTGGGGGGGGGGGGGGGACACGTGGGGGGGGGGGACACGTGGGGGGGGGGGGGACACACGTGGGGGGGGGGGGACACGTGGGGGGGGGGGGACACACGTGGGGGGGGGGGGACACGCGGGGGGGGGGGGGGACGCGCGGGGGACACACGTGGGGGCAGGAGACAGAGACAGGGAGGAAGAGAACGTAGGCTCCGACTGCTGTCACCAACGGGAAAAAAGGGACACGGGGACACGGGGACACGGAGACACGGGGACACGGGGACACGGGGACACGGGGACACGGGGACACGGGGACACGGAGACACGGGGACATGGGGGACACGGGGACACGGGGACACGGGGACACGGAGACACGGGGACACGGAGACACGGGGACACGGGGACACGGGGGACACGGGGACACGGAGACACGGGGACACGGAGACATCGGGGACACGGGGACATGGGGGACACGGGGACACGGGGACACGGGGGACACGGGGACATGGAGACACGGGGACACGGAGACACGGGGACACGGGGCATGGGGGACACGGGGACACGGGGGACACGGGGACACGGAGACACGGGGACACGGGGACACGGGGACACGGGGGCATGGGGGACACGGGGACACGGGGACACGGGGGACACGGGGACATGGGGGACACGGGGACACGGAGACACGGGGACATGGGGACACGGGGGACACGGGGACACGGGGACACGGGGACACGGGGGACAAGGGGACATGGGGGACACGGGGACACGGGGACACGGGGACATGGGGGACACGGGGACACGGAGACACGGGGACACGGGGACATGGGGGACACGGAGACACGGGGGACACGGGGACACGGAGACACGGAGACACGGGGACACGGGGGACACGGGGGACACGGGGACACGGGGACACGGGGACACGGGGACACGGAGACACGGGGACACGGGGACACGGGGGACACGGGGACATGGGGGACACGGAGACACGGGGGACACGGGGACACGGGGACACGGGGACACGGGGACACGGAGGCACGGGGACACGGGGACACGGAGACACGGGGACATGGGGACACAAAGACACGGGGACACGGAGACACGGGGACACGGGGATATGCCCTGTCTAAAGACGAACTCGCATTTTGTGAAGGGGAATTTTTTGTGTTTATTGCGAGGATCATCGATGAATTGCCCTGCCCGGTCCTGCGTTGGGTTTTTTGAGTTATTAGCACAATGAGAGACATCTCTTAAGAATCAATAGCCGTGAGATGAAGATTCTGATCGATGGAGGCTGCCGTATGTCAGGATGTGTGTACGTGTGTGTGCATGTGTGCGAGTGTGGTGTGTGTGTATATTGTATACGTGGGGAGCTTTAGTGTAGTAGCGGTGAGCGCTACGCTGCGCTACGAACCCGGTCACCCGAGTTCGATTCCCGCTCATGGCCACCAACAGCGTTGACGATTATCTGAACCGGTCCCGGGCCTCGCTAGGTCGACTCAGCCTCAAATGAGCACCTGGTGCGGTGTGTAAACATCAACGCCGGGGAGACAAAGGCGGCCGGGCGTGGCGCTGGCCACCCACCCCCTCGCTCGTGCGCCGTGCAGCTCCTTCGTAGGCGCCGCTCGCTCAACAGCAATTGCCCCGACAGTCCGCAAAGTCTCGACGGGGGACCTTTGTCTTTGTGCAGGTTGACCTGGGGGTGCCCTGGATGGTCAGCGGGGTCCTTCTGCAGGGGGCCAAGGGGGGGCCCCTCTCCGACACGAAGTTCTTCATCCGCCGCTTCGGCCTCGCGCACAGCCTGGACGGCATCACGTGGCACTCGGTGCGCGACACCAACAGCCAGCACCCCAAGGTAGGCCCGGCACGCGGGGACACGCGGGGACACGCGGGGACACGCGGGGACACGCGGGGACACGAGGCGCTGGGTCACGGTGGCGGTGTACCTCGTGAGTGTGCAGGCGGTGTAACTGCACCGGGTACCATGACCTCGAGGGACATCTGTGTAGAAGAGCTTTGTAGCTCATGGAATTCCTCCTGCGGTGAAAATATTCTGATCGTGATTCAAGGGGCCCAGGCGGCTGCCTGTGAACCGGGGGGGGTAAATTGGGATCCCGTTTCATCCCTTAAATCCTCCCCCACTCACCTACCCACCACCACCCCCCTGTGTCCCCGTGTCCTCCGTAGCACCGGGAGTGAGACGAGGCCATGCAGGAGGCCGTCTCTGATGGAGGACAATCAGTTCCCAAAGGGCAGTGCGCGACATTGTTACGAAGGAGCGTTTGCGCGTCTTGCCACCAGCGTGGTGTGCGGTGGATGCACCGCCCGGTTTCGTGCCGGAATGGGGCGAAGCCGATTCCTTCCGTGTTGCAGCGTCTTGATGCCGGCAAGGAGGGAACCGAAGATGCTCGCTGTGGAGTTCACTCCCTGACTCGCGCAGCGTGTAAACAGACACGCCACGTGGTGTCACAAGCAGTAACATTGAACTCCTCGTCCCCCTTCATCTCCTCCCCGCCACCCCCCTTCTCTTCCCCCCCCCTCTCCTCTTCCCCCTCCTCCTCCCCCCTTCACCCTCCTCTTCCCCCCTCCTCCTCCTCCCCCTCCCCCCTCCCCCCCCACCGCGCAGTCGTTCATCGGCAACTTCCACACCGACAAGGTGGAGCTGCGGCGCTTCCCGGCGGTGCTGGCGCGCCTGCTGCGCGTGCTGCCCGAGAAGTGGGCGCCCAGCGGCATCGGCCTGCGCCTCGAGATACTGGGCTGCACCCCGCCCACCGGTGGGCCCCCTCCCCCCCCCCCACCCCACCGGTGGCCCCCCACCCCACCGGTGGACCCCCCACCCCACCGGTGGACCCCCCACCCCACCCCACCGGTGGGCCCCTCCCCTCCACCCCACCGGTGGACCCCCCACCCCACCCCACCGGTGGGCCCCTCCCCCCCCACCCCACCGGTGGCCCCCCCACCCCACCGGTGGATCCCCCACCCCACCCCACCGGTGGACCCCCCACCCCACCCCACTGGTGGGGGGGGGAGGGGCCCACCGGTGAGCCACTCCCCCCCCCCACCCCACCGATGGACCCCTCCCGCCGCGTGACCCGACCGCCGATGATCGCTGCGAGTGATTGAACCCTGGGAATCGTCATCGTCGAGTCGCTTTGGGGGGCGAAGTTCGTCTCAGGGGTCCTGAGAACTGAAGCGGGCCCCCCGCCCCCCGCCCCCCGCGTGTCCCCACAGAGGCCCCCAGCACGGGACCCACGCCTGCACCCCCGGCGCCGGCGGCGGACGCGAGGGACCCTGGGTGTCTCGTCTCCGGGGGTGAGTGCACACAAAGACAAAGTTCCCCTGTGTAGCCTTTCGCAGGCCGACGGGGCGAGTGCTGTTGGCGAGGAGCACCTACGAAGGCCGGCATGGCACACGGAGCGGGGGGGGGGGGGGTGTGGTGAGCACCACGCCCGGCCGCCTTTGTCTCCCCAGTGCCGATGTTTACACACAGAACGAAGTGCTCATTTGAGGCTAAGTCAACCTAGGGGGAGGCCCAGGATCGGTTCAGATAATCGTCGCTGGTGTTGGTGGTGGCCGTGAGCGGTTCGGAGCGCAGCGCGCTCACCGCTACACTTACACACACGTTCACACACACGTACACACACACACGTACACACACGTACACACACACGTACACACACACACGTACACACACGTACACACACACACGTACACACACACGTACACACACACACGTACACACACACGTACACACACGCACGTACACACACGTACACACACACACGTACACACACACGTACACACGTACACACACACGTTCACACACACGTACACACACACGTACACACACACACGTTCACACACACGTACACACACACGTTCACAAACACGTACACACACACACACGTACATATGTGCCCACGCAGACATCCATGTACACACACGCGCACAGACACGCATGTACACGCACACGCATGTGTGTGTTCCGGCTACTCCAGTTCGACCCCAGGTCGATTCCCGTTCACGTCCAACAACAGTGGTGAATATTTCACTCGGCCATGGGCCTCCTCTAGGTCGACTCAGCCATACATTTTTACCAGGTTGCGTTGTGTAAACATCAGCATCGGGGAGACAAAGGCAGCAGGGTTTGATTCCAGTCGTGTTAGAACTTGCCCCAACAGTCTATGCAAGCTATATAGCGGATCTTTGTAATTGTTTAGAAATGTAATCGTTTATTTTCGCATGTGTGTTCGTATGTATGAATGTATGTGAGCTAACAGCACTTGCCCGAAAGGTGTGTTAAGGCTATAAGGGGGATCTTTGTCTTTGTTGGTGTATTATGGATTGTGTTTTGTATGAGCAACATCATTAACATCAACATCACCATCAGTACCTTCATCATCATCACTCAGTATTAGCAGCAGCATCACCATCCACAGAAACAACATAATCAATCACAGAATCATCATCCACAGAATCAACATAATCGATCACAGAATCATCATCATCATCATCATCCACAGAATCAACATCATCAATCACAGAATCATCATCATCATCATCCACAGAATCAACATCATAAATCACAGAATCATCATCATCATCATCCACAGAATCAACATCATCATCATCATCCACAGAATCAACATGATCATAATTCACAGAAGCAGCTTCATCTGTATCTTCAACAAGCAGCATCATCATCAGCAGCAGCAGCGTCGGCATCATCGTGAAGACCAGCGTAATTAACATCATCGTCAGCAGCAGCATCAATCATCGTCTGCGTCAGCATGAGCAGCAGTAGCATCATCAACATCACCGTCATGCGCAGAAGCAGCAGCATCAATCATCATCATCAGCAGCAGCTGCAGCCAACAACTCCGCCCGGACCTCTTCCTCTCGCCACGACCCCTGCCCCCCCATCTTGCCCCCCCCCCCCCCACATGTAGATTGCTCATCTCTGATCCCCGCAGCTGTAGAGACTCCACAGCCACCACCAAAGACAAAGATCCCCCGTGTAGCCTTAACAGACTGTAGGGGCAAGTGCTGTTAGCGAGCAGCACCTATGAAGGCCGGCACGGCACACGAGGGGGTGGGTGGCCAGCACCACGCCCCGCCGCCTTTGTCTCCCCAGTGGCGATGTTTACACACCGCACCAGGTACTCATTTGAGGCTGAGTCGAATTAGGGGAGACCCAGGACCGATTTAGATAATCGTCACTGGTGTTGGCCGTGAGCGGGAATCGAACCCGGGTCACCAGGTTCATAGAGCAGCATAGCGCTCACCGCCACCACCACCACCACCACAACCGGCACCACCACAACCGCCACCACCGCCACCACCACCGCCGCGACCACCACAACCACCACCGCCACCATCGCTACCACAACCGCAACCACCACCACAACCACCACCACAACCGTCACCGCCACCACCACAACCGCCACCACCGCCACTGCCACCACCGCCACCACCGCCACCACCACCGCCGCGACCACCACAACCACCACCGCCACCGCCACCACCGCCGCCACCACCACAACCGCCACCACCATCGTCACCGCCACCACCGCCACCACCACCATCGCCACCATCACCACGTCATTTATCGCCACGTGCTCACCATGGCCGATCCAGAAGCTTGGAATTTCCGGAGTGCCCCCCCCGCCCCATTTCTACCTCCACCCCCCCACCACCCCCCCCCACTTCCTTGACACACCAAGGGGGTGTCCCCTTACCACGCACAGATGGACAGCGGATGGACGGTGGTGGATGGATGGTGGGGGGTTGGTGGCCGTGTGTTTTGAGAGTGGTGAAGGTTGCGGTGGTGGTGGTAGTTGTGGTGACAGTGGTGGTGGTGGTGGTGTCGATTGGTTGTGATGGTAGCGGTGGTAGTGATAAAGGTTGTGGTGTTTGTGGTGATGGTGGTGGTCTTGGTGAAGGTGGTCTTGGTGGTTGTGGCAGTAGTGATGCTGCTAGTGATGATGATGATGCTGGTGGTGCCGCTGCTGCTGCTGCTGGCAATAATCTTGTTAATAGAGATGGTATCGCTGCTGATGATGTTACTGCTGCCGCTGTCACCGCCATCGCACATGGTCCTCGTGCGTGCTGCTCCGAGTAGTTGTGGCGTCGTGCGCCGGGGGGGGGGGGGGGGCGAGAGGGGGGCACGGGGGCGGTGGTGGCAGCAGTGGCAGGGAGAGCACCGGGGGGGGGGGGTTTAGGTGAGAGGGGTCGGCAAGCCTGCGGCACGAGGAGCGCCCTGCGGCTCTTTCAAGGACTGCGGCTTCGCGAGCCGCGATAATTACTGCTCATCGAGGGCCGCCACCGTCTTCACGTTCACCACCGCGGTGCACCGCTGCCATCTTGGAACATATCACTGGGGGGGGGGGGGAGTTGATTTTTTTTACCGAATTCGAACGGCCCTTCGTTATTTTGGTAGCTAACCCCCTGGTGTAGGTGGTGGGGGGGGGTGGGCAGGATGGGAATGTGTTGTGGAGGAATCGTGGACGGAACAGGAGAGGTGCCGGGGGGAGGTGGGGGAGGAGGGAGTAGCGAACATCCAGGGGCTGAGAGAAGGTTGGGGGGACGGGGAGGGAGGGGGGGAGGGGGGAGGGAGGGGGGGAGGGGGGAGTCAGATTTGTTTGTGTTGAAGCCACCACCGGGGTTGTTCTCATTTAATTTCATCAAGGAACCTTTGAACCCCCCCCCCCCCAGCAGCCAACACTGCCGCCCCCATCCATCTTACGCCGCCGCCACGCTCCCCCGCCGCACCGCCCTTTCCTTCCTTCCTCCGTCGCGCTCCCCTCCGTTCCCCGCCGATCGGCGCCGATGGATTCTGGGATGGGAGCGGGGTCGGAGGTCGCGCTCAAAATCGGGAGGAATCCGATGAGCTGTGAAGCTCTTTCTCAGCGATGTCCGGCAAGCGACAACCCCGGTGCAAGAGTTCGATTCGCGCGCCGGGATTGTTGACGCAGGCGCACGCAGAGACAAAGATCCCCCGTGTAGCCTTAACAGACTGTAGGGGCAAGTGCTGTTAGCGAGCAGCACCTACGAAGGCCGGAACAGTACACGAGGGGGTGGGTGGCCAGCACCACGCCCGGCCTCCTTTGTCTCCCCAGTGGCGATGTTTACACACTGCGCCAGGTACTCGTTTTAGGCTGGAGGAGGCGCAGTACCGGTTGAAATAATCGTCACCGGTGTCAGGGTGGCCGTGAGCGTGAATCAGACTCAGGTCGCCAGGTTCGTAGCACACCGTGCTAAGCACTGCGCCACCACACAGACACACACACACACACAGACACACACAGACACACACAGACACACATAGACACACACATGCACGTACACACACACACACACGTACACACGTACACACACACGTACACACACATACGTACACGCACACACACGTACACACACACGTACACACACAGACACACACATACACACACATACACACACATACACACACAGACACACATAGACACACACATGCACGTACACACACGTACACACGTACACACACACGTACACACACATACGTACACGCACACACACGTACACACACACGTACACACACACGTACACAACAACAACAACCGCCATTCGCCACTAAGTGGCGGTGGCGTCACCACGACGCTTGTGCCAGGCCATGTGCACCTTGAGGCCACGTGAAGTGTCGAACGCCCGCTGGCAGGAGGTCACGGGGCAGACCCACACGTACACACAAACACACACACGTGCAAACACACACGTACACACACACGCACGTCACGTCTCTCAGCCTCCCGGGTGACCCGAGGGGGGGGGGTCACGATCGGTTTCGTCCACCGGTCAACCTCCCGTCAGTCTCCCTCTGCTGCTGCCCTGTCCGTCTCTCAGCCCAGACGACTGCCGTCCTGTCCGGCGTTTGGACGCTGCCGCTAAGGGGGACCCCCTCGGCTGAAACACTCGCGAGATGTCAGCTCGCGGGCGGAATATCAATCCAAGTGTTTATCGGTCCTAATATAATTGATTTGCGCGCCTCTGTGTGTGTCTCTCGTGCTGTCTCCGTGTCTCTCCCTCACCGCTGCCCCCTTCCCTCCTGTCCCCTCCGATAGGCGAGTGCCGCACGGACAAGCCCTCGGTCGTGGTGCCTTCAGAGTCAGGTGTGAACGCGCGCACGCTCGCAAACGAACTTGCGCACAAAGACAAAGGTCCCCCGCGTAGCCTTTTGACGGGTGGCGCCTGCGAAGGCCGGCACGGCAGAACCTGCGAGGGGGTGGTTGTGGCCAGTAGCCACGCCCGACCGCCTTTGTCTCCCCAGCGCCGACGTTTACACGCGCGCGCGTCAGTGTGTGGGGATGTGCACGTGTGTGTGTGTGTGTCTGCGTGAAGCGGGAGTGTAGTGGTGAGCGCGCCGCACTATGGACCCGGCGACCCGAGTTCGATTCCCGCTTGCGTGGCGACGCCGCCCTTGTTGTCGACCTCTCGTCTCCTAAACCATCGGCACACAAGAAAAACAATCCGAAGTCGCCTTTGAGAATCCAAAAGGAAATTCTGAATTGCGCCAATCCCAAACTCATGCCCAGTTTTCATTCGTGAGCTCGTTTTATTTACTGTTCGGTTTTGTTGTTGTTAATTCGTTTGTTTATTTGTGTCCCCGTCTTGTTCCCGTCAGCGTGGAATCGGCCAGTCGGCAGCGACCAGGCCGCTTTGGGCACCGAAATCCACAGCTCCTGGGACGACGACGACAACAACAACAACAGCAGCAGCAACAACAGCAGCAGCAGCGACGACGACAACCTCGACAACGGCGACATCCCCGAAGACGGTGGCGTTGATGAGCCCGACAACGGGGACGAGGTGGAGGTGGAGGAGGAGAAGGCGGAGGAGGAGGTGGAGGAGGAGGAAGACGCTCGCGTCCTGCGTTCGCTCGACCCCATCCTCATCACCATCATCACCGTCAGCTCGCTGGGCGTGCTGCTGGGAGCGGCCTGCACCGGCCTGCTCCTCTACTGCGCTTGCACCTACGGCGGCGGCGTCGTCGGCGGCACGGGCGGGCGACGCCACCACTTCCACCAGCAGCAGCAGCTTAACCGCAGCCACGGCGGCGGCGGCGGCCGCTGCGTGCCGGAGCTGTCCATCTCGGCGTTGGAGAGGTACAACTTCGAGTTGTACGACGGCGCCGCCAGGGCCAAGGAGAAGAAGACGCCGTGCATCCGGGAGGCCGGCGGCGCCGGGCAGCTCGCCGAAGAGAAGGCGCGGCTGCACACGCAGGGCTCCAGCTCCGAGGCGTAGCGAGGAGGTGAAGGCGGAGGCGGGGGGGCGGAGGGGGTTGGAGGGGGAGGGGTGTCCTGGACGAGCTGGGACGGCGGGGGTGGACGCGGATGAGACGCGGGATGCGCGGGATGGAGGGACGACGCGAACGTTGTCCGTGCTCGCCGCGGCTTCCGGCGATTGTTGTTGTTGGATCGGCGCAAGTTGTGCTTGGAGGCGATGGTCGCCGATGGAGTTGGACTGTTGGATTCAATCGAAGGCACTCGGCAAGAGGATGCTGTTGAATTTCCGTGCGAGTGCGTGTGTGTGTGTGTGTGCGTGTGTGTGTGTGTGCGTGTGTGTGTGTGTGCGTGTGTGTGCGTGTGTGTGTGCGTGTGTGTGCGCGCCCGATCGCTGTCTGTGTGTGTTCTGTATTTATCGTGCCGTCAGTGTGTTCTGTGTTGGACTGTTTGCGCGGTGTGTGCGCGCGCGTGTGTGTGTGTGCCTGTGTGCTGTCTCTGTCTATGGTCTCGTGTACACTGTTTACGAACTAAGTTGTACTGTGGGTATCGTCTTTAATAGGTGCTCGCTAACAG
This sequence comes from Lampetra fluviatilis, assembly GCF_964198595.1. Taxonomy (NCBI): domain Eukaryota; kingdom Metazoa; phylum Chordata; class Hyperoartia; order Petromyzontiformes; family Petromyzontidae; genus Lampetra; species Lampetra fluviatilis. The sequence continues at coordinate 7,621,928 of NC_136336.1, forward strand.
CACTTGCTCCAACGATATGTTCAAGGCTATACGGGGAATCTTTGTCTTCCATCTGTGTGCTGTGTGGTGTCTGTACACTTGCTCTGTACTGCATGTTTCAATCTTCAGTTGTGCTGTGCACACTGCTGTGCTGTCGTTCCGGCCTTCATAGGAGCTGCTCGCTAACAGCATTTGTCTCAACAGTCTGTTAAGGCTATAACGGGGGGATTTAAAAAAAAATGTTTTTTGCTGTGTGTCCTATCCGTGTAGGCTGTATATCTCATGCTTATGGCATCTGCTGTGCCATCATTTTACGCTGTCTGTGTCTCCCTGTGTGTATGCTGCCTGTGTATTCTGTCTGCATTTATTGGATGTTCTCTTTTGTATGCCCTGATGTGTCTGGTCCCGGTGTCGTGTGCGCGCTTGTCCGTGCGTGTGTCTTGTCTGCGCTGTCCATGTCCTTTGTGCCTGAAACCTCGAAAGAATAAATGAAGCCACTCTTGGGACAATGGGACCATAATTTTGTACAAAAACAAAAAATCGCCACTGCAATCGCTGCTCAAGGCCAACCGGAATGGACTATGAAAAATCCCATCATCATCATCATCAAGCGTCTTCCTTATCATCGCGGTCATCGCAAACCATTTTTCTATCCTACGCTGGATGAAATCGTCTTGTGACGACGAGCAGGAACAAGACGAGATGGAGCCTGGCTTGGGCTTGTGTGAAGGCCTCGGCCTGCCTGTGAAGGAGATGCTCCCCGCAAGGGAAGGACCCTGCGTGTTGGGGAGCAGGAGGGGGCCGGGTGCTATTTATTAAAGCGGCGGGGCTTTAATGAACGTCACGGGGCGCGCCGTCTCTGTTACACGCGCGCTGCTTTTTGTACACACACACACACCGTAATTATCGGCACGTTGTTTTTGAAAAACCGAAGAACAGTGCGGAGGAGGAACGAGGCAAAGAATGAGGTGGGGGGAGATTTTGAGAGAAGCGGAAATGACTGCAATTGAGACTCAAGGTCTGTGTTAGATAACAGACTCTGGAACTAACGAATAACCCGAACCCTTCCCTCAACCCCAAAGCATAACCCGAAGTCTTAACTCTAGCCGTCGTCTTTAATACTCGCCCTGCCTGTAGTCTTAAGCTCTGACCAGCCCTAACCTTAACCGTTGACTTAACAAAATTCCCTTTCACAAAGCATGTTCATATATCCGCCATTCCCCAGTAGTCTTTGCCCTAATTGTGGAACATTCTCCCCACCCTGTCCCTCTGCCTAATATTAGCTCCCAACTGTAGCCCCATTTCCTGACCATATCCCAAAATCCTATCCTTAGCCATACCCCTCCCCCACCGCCCACCCCCCAAAGCTTTAACTGTCACCGGACCCATAGCTGCCCCAAACTCCGTCGATAGCCATATTTCTAAACCCGTAAGCGCGAACCCTCGTCCTCGCCCCCTGACCTTTGCTCTCCATCCCCAGCCCTCGCCTGCACCCCGCACACCGCCGCCCACAGGAAGCGCGTTGGACCATCTGTTCGGTGGTTCTCTTTTGATCATGCGAACAAATGTGGAACGCCGGAAGAGGGAGAGAGTGGATTTTTTTTTTGCTTTAACAAAGACTCAGCGTGGGCCTGGCTCCACGTGCACCCCACGTGCTGCCGACTCGCACGTCCCGCTCGCCGGTGGCAGAACCCGCACAATGAGCCGCGCCATCGTCGCCGCGGTTTTCGCAAATGTCTTCCATCGTTGAATTTCGATTTAACGCTTTCGTGACTGCAGGGATTCATCTTCTTGGTTCTTTCGGTAAAGTCACGTAGAAGGGAAGTAATAAGACAATAAAAATAAAACATAATAAAATAATTATTTTATTATGTTTTATCATTATTTTATGTTTTATTTTTATTATTTTATTACTTCCCTTCTACGTGACTTTACCGAAAGAACCAAGAAGATCTTCCATCGTTCGCATCGCCGCCTTCTTCTTATCGTCATCATCATTGCCGCCTGCGCCGTCATTGCCGTCGTCGTCTTCATCATCATCATCATCGGCATCTTTGCCCGAGCGAAATGTTGCACTCGTACCAAGCCCACGTGTGTTCACGGGTCTGTCGGCTGTTGTGATTCATCAAGATTCGCTCTACCTACTCGGCCTGCGCTGAGAGCTCGGGCCGTGACGCCGGGCGTGGGGAGCGGTGGCGGGGAGGGCCTTGTGAGGGTTTAAATGCGGCTGCGACACCACAAGCGAAAAGCTGAACTAAACTAACGCGTTTGGAAAGTGAGACTCGGTTCAGTGTGCCAGGGGAGAGGTTCGGGTTGAGATCGGGGTCTGCTTGGCGAGTGTGGTTTGGGTTAGGTGTAGGGTGTGATTGACTGGCGCTGTATGGGTTCGGGTCTCGTTGGTTCGTGAAGTTTGCGCGATAGCCTAGTTCACTCGTATGAATTGGTTGAGAGGTTAGGGAAAGATTTTTTGGACAGGGTGTGGTAAGCAACTGTGCTGTGGATTCTCAGTAGTGTCTGGTCGGCGGCCCGTGTGGGATAAGTTCGGCGTCGTGCCTGTTGAACGAGTGTGGTTTGGATCAGGGCCAGTATCTGGTTGACAAGTTGTGTTCCACCCTTTAACGGTTGTCCACCCTCGTTATTGGGAGCTTTTTCACTGATGGTGATTCCTGTGCCCAGTCTCCACTCTTTTGCCTGCGTTCATTTGATAAAAAGCGACTTGAAATCACTCACGATAATCCTGGCTTTTACAATGATCACTTTGATAATGACTGCGCTTTTCCACGATGTTGCTGGCGTATACGTAGTGACACCGTAATTGCACAGCATTTGCAATGAAGCACATCGAAGCTGTAATCATCATCGTCGTGGTCATCAAGAGCCATGGTCCATCCACTGCTGAATGAAAGCCGCCTCACCCATCTGCCGCCACCGCACGACCCCGCGCGCGTTGTAACAGTCCAGCTCGCGCGCCAGCTGACTCCGCCGGGCAATCTCCTCTGTGAGCGTTCTTCGAGCTGGTGTGCTGTTTATCTAACTAAGACGCAGAGAGACCAACACTCTCTAGACCACAAGAGTTAAATGACGTTGAGGACCCTTGAGCATTGTGGGTCGTTGTGGCCTTCATAGCAGTTTTCACTCGAGCATGGCAGTATCGGACGTGGCTTTGACTTCTCTGTTAATCATCAGCAATCCGGCAAGTCGGTGTTTACAGTCAGTGCTGTGTGACACAACCCTTGCGGAAGTCTCAGTGGAGTCGTGTCCTTGAGCGGCACTGTGTGAGCGTGCGCTCGCGAAAGGTCATGATGTAGTCGGGCAGGAATTGGCAACCACAGTAACAACGAGAAGAGCCATTGTTGTTTTCGAATTCCGTGGGAAAAAAAAACTCAATATTTCAAGAGCCCACAATGCACTGCGGTGGTGGTGGTGGTTCCTCAATAAATAACTGTGCACGAAGCAGCAGTCCTTAAAGACACACCGCATGTGGCTCTGGAGCCGTGGGTTGGCGACGATTGGCATCAACGTTTGCCACGCAATATTTAATTTCGACTCGAAATCATTTGAGTTGGCCAAAGCTGAACGAAAAATCCGATCGCTGCTGCTCCGAGTGGCGACATCCAGTCGCGATCACTTGCAGAAATCACGCGGCAAATTCGTTCCCGTTGGTCCGTGACAGAACCTCCGCCACTCACCACGTGGGCTTTTTCGCAGTCGATGCCGCGTGACTCTGCGGTGATTCCTTTACGACAGTGGTTCTTAACCTAGCTAGGGTGCAAGTAACCCCTGGGGGTGCGAGATGTGGTCAGATTTGTTTGTTGGAAGGTAAATCATCGAAACGCAAATTAAGTACGGGGGACGTGAGTCACAACCTGCTTTGTTTCATCAAACCCTCTGTACGCATGAACATTGCACATTGTTTTAATGACTGAGAATCACAGGGGTGCAAAGCTGCAGTAAAGGTTAAGAACCACTAGGTTTTTTTTACCGAAAAAAAACTAAGAGTATGAATCGTTGCAGTCACGAAAGCTTCAAATCTAGAATTAAGAACCACTGCTTTACGACGACGACGGCGATACGTTGCAACTTTGTTTTGTTAATATGAAAGGGGTCGTCGTGAGGAATTCCACCCAGCGGCAACCCCTTTGAAGGTGTGGCCGGGTGCCCGCGCTGAGCGGCATCACTCAGGGGGCAAAGGTCAAACGCCGGAGCTGAGAAAGAGCCCTGGAGTTAACCTTGAGGACCCCCAGGACGTGTTCGAGTGTTGTCGTCATTAAATGGTGCAAGCAATGCCGCCTTTTTTTTACATTTTGGCCGCTCCGGTTCAAGACTTAAACAAATTTGTAAAAAAATGTTTTTATTGAATTTAGAATCCTAAACGACCTCAGGGAGCACCGCACGGTGACGGGCACTCGCCTCCGTGCGGACGAGAAGAGGTTGCGACTCAATTTTGCCTTTAAAATGTTCTTAAGACGCATTCTCGTGTTCCCAGCTAACTTAATACTTTATCTTAGCCTCCCACGCGAATGGCACTCCCAGCCAAAAAATAATGTGTTTACAGTTTTACAAATGTTTTGTTAAATATATAAATATATATTTCCTGCCCCTGGACATCGTCGGCCAAGTTTCAAGATTTTCTCTCGGTGCGCCAGCACAAGTTACTGACCCGGGGCTTTTTGTGTTCGCGCGTGGGAGGAAAGCGGGGAGCACTTGCAGGGGACATTCAAAACTCACGTGTGCAGATTGTCACGTGTGCAAATTGCCGTGTGCAGATTGCCGCGTGTGCAAATTGCCGTGTGCAGATTGTCACGTGTGCAGATTGTCACGTGTGCAGATTGTCACGTGTGCAGATTGTCACGTGTGCAGATTGTCACGTGTGCAGATTGTCACGTGTGCAGATTGTCACGTGTGCAGATTGCCACGTGTGCAGATTGCCGTGTGCAGCGAGACGGAGCATGTGGCACGTCGTCGTCATCATCACCTTTGTTCAAAACAGTGACTCAGAGCCCAATCCCTGTGTGATGAACAAACCCCTACGGGCATGAATCGTCGGATTCAAAACGGAAACGCTCAACACGGGCGTCGACAACACCGTGGCCCTGAATTAGAAACCCCAAAAGGCTATAACAGGCGATGTTTCAGATACTGTAACACGTCGTGGTAGTCGTTGTAGAAGGCTTTCGAGACCAACATTGACCATGAGAGGTTTTTTTTTGGTTTGGATCGCTGTAAATATAAATGTGTCGTTAAAGCCGCCACCACCCGACGCAGCCAATCAGTAAAGTTTGTCACGTAAACAAAGCGCATGTCAATTCGTTTTTAGTTCGGCATATCGGTGGTGTGTCGTAAATGTTGTAGTGGGTTTACTCTCCACCAGCAACGAATTGCCACGTTTTGTTGGCGTGACAATCCTGAAAAATTGGCTGTCTCGGGTGGTGGCGGGTTTGACGACACATTCATATTTACGTTTCAAGCAATGTCCCTGGACAACACGTGCAGGCCATATGACTGCTCCGACAAAGCCTCCGACCTCTCCCGCATGCGTTGCGCAGAAGGGTCATTGTCCGAAACGTCGCCTATTGTATACCTGCATTTTAAAGGCCACGGCGCGACCGGCGGATTGCGTTCAGTTGTGTTTCGGTTTTGTGCGCCACCGCTGAACGCCCAAACGGCAAATTTCGCGATCGCCCAAAAGAATTTAACTAAAATACAAACACACGAATGGGATTGCAGGCGCGGTGAGCGGGAGCGGCATCTGCTGGTCAGTGCGGGTTCCACAGCTGCCGTGGGTTCGCGTGCACGGCTGACTTGAGTACCGCTGCAGATTTTCCGTATGTGCGTTCGGGAGTTTTGTTGTGTGTGTGTTACAGCCTAGTGGCAGCTTGAATTCGGCAAAAAAACATGTTTTATGAACAAGCTCTCGGGCACGGAGCTAAAACGTCGGACGTCGTGCCAAACAACGCGCACGGTCCAACCATTACACACACACACATCGGACAGGGAATCATCTACTTCCGAGCATTCGATTTAATAACTTTCAGAGATACGAACAAACCTGTTCCGCATGTCCAGTTGCCTGTTCGGACCGAGAGTCGTAAGTCCAACCGCCGAGTAATGGATGGCGGTGGTGGCATCTACATCTGCAGAACGTGAAGAACCAGTGGCATCTACATCTACAGGAGATTATATGACTTTTAAAGCCATCCCCCCGTGTTTAGTGTACACACCGTACAACACGTTTTGAATCGACAGCAGTAACGTTGAGACTTACGAACAAATCGAGTTACGAACAGACCTGGAACCTAACTCGTTCATAAGTAAAGGAGCCCTGCGTGTTGAACTTCTTTCGCACCGTACGTAGCCAACCGTGCAAATCGTAGGTGCGAGGGAAGGGGGCAACAAACGGTCACGATATTTGTTGCGGGAGCTGCCTGCGTAGAGATGCAAGGATTGGTGGATCGCGTCGAGATTCGAGTCCCAAAGTCGGTGAACTGTCAAGTGGGTTCGTGAACACGGCTGTGGACCCTGTGTGTGTTTCCGCCACGTGTGTATGTGTGTGTGTATGACGGGTTTGATCAGCGTCCTACGATTTTCTCGCCACATCTTCGTAATTTTTGTTTTCTTATTTAAAAAAATAAATTTCGCCTACGTAGCGATGTAGCAAGGAGCACCCTCCTGCAGCACAGTCCTGAGGCTTTTGTGAACGATACACGTCTTCCTATTTGTTGTTTTTGTCTTTTGTACGCATAAGATATTGACATTTATTTACCCAGGAAAGCCTCGCTGAGTCCCAAGACTTGTTTCCAGGAGGGTGCTGCTGCTCCTAATATATTTGGGATGTTTTGGCCATAAATTATCCCATCAGTGAAGAGTCGGAGAACGTTCCCTGGCCTGTTGTGAGTAGCCACGGTGTGAGATTGTGGTCACTCGCATCACAATCATGGAACATCATCGTCGTCATTATCACGGTCCGCGGCCAGATAGCCCGTAGGTGGTCCACTGCACATTTCGTCATTAGTTGTTTCCACTTTTCTCCCCGTCTTGCAGTGCCAACGTGCTCAGGTAGCGCACACGACGGAACGTAATTCCCGATTCACAAATACGAAGGTGCCATCGTCGTAGGCAGCGATAACGCCACACCGGTGCTCATGACGCAATTATTTGGCTCATCGACCACCTCGGAGTAAAGTGACAGCGTGGGGCCTGCCTCCGTCAATTTTCGGCCGCACGAAGAAGTAAGCGTGGGGCTGCACGTGGGAGAACATCGGTTCGTGACCCGTGTTCGCTAACCCACTGCTCTGTATCGCCATCTGTTGGTCACCGATCCTCACACGCAAATGGGACACGGTGAGTCTTGGTTTGTCCTGCCGGTTCCGAGACCAACTTTGGCTGGCAAGGGATATTGTGGTTGCTTGACAGGAAAAGCAAACTCTGGACCGGTTTCAACCTTCTGGGTCTCATCGGCGTGCTCGCAAGCAATGCTTGCTGATGGGATTAAACAAAACACGTTGTATTTATATGCGGAGACGTCACGTTTTTTTCGGATATTTCATTTTTTCGATAATGTGCGCGATGAGTTTGTGTATGCCAATGTATATGCAAGTGCGTTCATCACCAATCAATGATGGTCCAGCAGTGGATCGATCATGGCTGATGATGATAATGATGTTGTTGTTGCATTGGAGGGAATACTGGCACGGTAGGCGGACCTAAAAATATGAAGTTGGCATGAAAGGAAACTGCCATTGTTTGTATTATATTGTGTTAACACGTCGTCGGCTTTCGCGACCAATATCCTTCACAATAGAGGTGTTTTGGGTTAGATCGCGTAAATATATAAATGTGTCGTTAAACCCGCCACCACCCGACACAGCCAACTAGTAAGGGTTGTCACGTAAACAGAACGTGCCTATCCTCACTAGTACAGCACACCGGTGTGTTGGAGAGCCAAGCCACAACATTTACAATCCGAGTACGACGTTTCGCCAGTAATTACAACCAACTTCATCAGGCGACAGCCAGATCTGTGGAGAAATATTCCCGTTTCGTTCCTTAAAGAGGGATAGATGTCACGGGTTTAACGACACATGTCTATTTACGCGTTCTAACCCAAACGCCCCATATCATGGTTGTATTATATTGTGTTACAGGACTGTATTGTGAGTTTAACACAAAGCTATACCTTCGTCGCTGCTTGAATGTTTTTTGTACGTTTTATGTTACTGGATTTCTACAGTAATAATAATAATAACAACAACAACCACGATGACAATAATCGTGGAGGCTGGACAAACCAAATGTTTTAATTTGTGCCGAAGCGACATTTGTAAATAAAGTCAACAAGCAATTTCAATCATCCACGTGTGGTGTGGCCTCATTAGAGTTTGGTGGAGGACATGCGGGCGCGTGCGTGTGTGGCTTATTAAGTAGCAGCGGTGGCCGAGCCGCGCTCAGAACCCGGCCACCCGAGTTCCATTCCCGCTCACGGCCTATATCGACGCCAGTGACGATTAGGTCGGCTCGGCCTCAAATGAGCAGGGCATCTGGTGCGGTGTGTGAGCGTCGCCTGTGGGGGAGACAAAGGCGGTCGGGCGTGCTTGTGGCCACCCCATCTCCCCCCTCGTGTGCCGTACCGCCCTTCGTTGGTGCGACTCGCTAACTGCGCTTGCCCCAACAGTCTGTCAAAGCGACATGGGGGGGGGGGGGGGGGGGTCTTTGCGTTTTTGGTCAGGAAATATTTCTGCGTATTCATCAGTCATCATCAAGCAACATCCTCAAATTGCAACGGTGACAGAGCGACCATCATGCTGCTCGTGTTGTCCTTTGTGTCATCCACGACTCGACCACCGCTCTCCATACTGATGGAGCTCGTTGCAATTCCAGGCCAAACGTCGGACTCAGATTGTAAATGTTCTGGCTCGGCTCTCCAACACACAACCGGTGGTGCTGTACCAGTAACGAATTGGCCACGTTCTGTTTACGTGACAAACCTTTACTAATTGGCTGTGTCGGCTGGTGGCGGGTTTAACGACACATTTATATATTTACGCGATCTAACCAAAAAAAAACCCCTTTATCATGGCTCTCCATACTCTTCGTTGGCTCTTTCGCCAGCAGCACTAAATGACAAAGTGGCGCCTGCCTTTGCTATCGCGACTCACGGCTCTCGCCTTGCGCTGAAGGCTCACGGTAGACCCCGAGGCAGAAGCAGCAGCAGCAGCGTCACTCAAAATCTGCGTCAGACACCGAAGGTCTGCAACTGTTAGAGCCTCACGTCACTATGCACTACACTATACACTACAACTACTATACACTGCACTATACACTACTATACACTACACTATACACTACACAACTGCTACAGCCTCACGTCACTATGCAACACACTATACACTACTAATACAGCACACTATACACTACTATACACTACACTATACACTACACAACTGCAATCGGGAAACATGTTCAGGTAATAATGTATACATTACTATTTTTAGCACACAATCGACAGGAGGTAAAAGAACCATGGGTTTGCATAATGCGCATGCATAATGGTCGTTGATGAACATATACATAACCCAAATGCCAATGGATTCCCAGAGTCATTTAGATGCATTCATGAATTCACCCCCCCCCCCCCCCCACTTCGTGCAAGACGAGCACACGAGTGACATCATCACACCTCTCCCTCTATTTAAGGAACGAAACGGGAGGATTTCTCTACAAATCTGGCTGTCGCTTGATGAAGCCAGTTGTAATTACTGGCGAAACGTCGTACTCAGATTGTAAATGTTTTGGCTTGGCTCTCCAACACACCGGTGTGCTGCACTAGTGACGAATTGGCCACGTTCTGTTTCCGTGACAAACCTTACTAGTTGGCTGTGTCGGGTGGTGGCGGGTTTAACGACACATTTATATATTTACGCGATCTCACCCAAAAAAACCTCTATTAAGGATTATACAAGTACAATCACCGACTGTTATTGTCCATTAAAACTCTCTGTGTTTAAATTTTGATTTAAAGCTTTCGTGACTGCAGAGATTCATATTATTGGTTCTTTCGGTAAAGTCACGTAGAAGGGAAATAATACAATAATATAAATATAAAACAATAAAAATTCTCACGACGCTTCGACTGCAACACAAGCAATCATCATCGATGATGATTGGTTCTTTCGGTGACTTTACCGAAAGAACCAAGAATATGAATCTCTGTGTTTAGTTTATTCTGTTAACTGTGCTTGTCCACACACTGCCAAAACTCCCCCGTATAGCCTCTAGCAGACTGCTGGGGCAAGTGCTGTTAGCGACCAGCACCTATCAGAATGTTTACTTCTAGTGCAATCCGATGAGCTAGAAAGCTCTTTATTTCACAGACGTCCAGTGAGGTCACGTGATCAGAACGCTACAACAACAAACAGTACAAACAGCACAGGCAGTTGTTCAAAGTACAAGAAAGGTGAATAGATCCCTTAAAAATGTTTATACATACAGATTAAACTAAACCATTTTTTGTGTCTTACCAGGTAAAGCCCACTGAGCTAGTAACTCATGTTTCAGAATAACCCGGCCACAAATGATAGCTCAATAAAGTGGCTTATCATATGGACATCCATAGCAGCCAAATAATCTAAATCATCTAAAGGCCCGCACGGCACACGAGGGGGTGGGTGGCCAGCACCACGCCCGACCACCTTTGTCTCCCCAGTGGCGATGTTTACGACACACCGCACCAGGTACTCATTTGAGACTGAGTCGACCTAGACGAGGGCCTGCGACCGGCAGCATTACTCAGTGGGCTTTACCTGGTAAGATAAAGATACACCTTTGTTGTGATGTGTATTTTTGTTAGTGATGTGTTTTCTATACTTTGCACTCCTATCGTGTTGTTTGCGTTGTTTGTTGTAACTTTCTGACCCCGTGACCCTAGGGGCCGTCCATAAATGACGTCACGCACCTGGTGGGGGGGGGGTCAGACATTTGTGACGATGTGTGACGATGAGGGGGGGTTTGAGAAATGTGACGTCACATCAAAATGTGCAATTTTAAATAAATATAGACAACACGTTCTACTTAATTAAATATACTTTTTAATAAATGTTTTCTCCTACAACAGCGCCACATTAAATACGCACTACAATGACAATAGTTTAAAGCGATTTGAAGCATGTTTTATTTGGGGGGGGGCAGAGCTTTGTGATGTCATATTTGAGGGGGGGGGGCTGACTTTTGTGACGCCGTGTGACGATGGTGGGGGGGGGGGGTCAAAAAACGTCCAAAATCGCGTGACGTCATTTATGGACGGCCCCTTAAGGTTGCAATTCCTTGAGTGAAAAACATCCGATTTAGTTAAATAGATTTTCTTGGTTCTTTCAGTAAAGTTACGTAGAAGGGAAATAATAAAATATGGGTTGTTATTTTATTTATTGTTTTATTAGTTCCCTTCTACGTGATTTGTACCGGCTTTTTTATTTATTGCAAGCATATATTCTTTTTCATGGTTTTTCAGTGAATTATAAGGGAATATGAAATTAATCCTCGACAAGAATCGGGGCGAAGCCGGCTAGTAAAGCTTTCTTTTCATAAATAAATGTATGGATACATCTTCTTGGTTCTTTCGGTAAAGTCACGTAGAAGAGAAATAATAAAATAATAAAAATAAATCGATTACATTTTCTTGCTGTGGTTTTCACACCTGATGATGATTGCTTGTGTTGCAATCGAAACGTCGTGAGAATTTAATTGTTTAATTTATATAATTTTATTATTTCCCTCCTACGTGACTTTACCGAAAGCACCAAGAATATGAATCCCTGCAGTAACGAATCGAAATGTGTGACTAATTAATATTCATGAAGTGACGTCACCAAACTGCCTTAACAAATGCAAATTAGGGAGCGGTTGGTGACGTCGACGCCGCGTTCAAATCTGATTGGTCGCTGTGGCAATTTGAATCTGGCGGAAGGCGCGATCGCGGGTGCCGGGGTGCGTCTTTCTTCTGAGGTGATTTTAAAATTATAACAATTTTAAATTTAAATAACGCGCGTATATTTTGACTTGTGTGTGTTGTTTTGTATCGCTAAGAAGGATGTTTTTAATGTGTCGCTTCGTCCGAGCGAAGCCACCGCCTCGGGGGGCTGAGTGCTCGGGTCGTTGTTGTTGTCGGGGGCGAGTCGAGGCCTGAGACGCCGCCTGGCCACGGCACAAGGCCTCAATGCGGCCCATTGTTTGAGGCGAGCGTGGGCTTTTGAAGCTTCTTAATTAAACAATTCTAAAAAACAAACTATGTCAACTATGTCACCCCCCCCCTCTCACCAAAGTATTCGCGATACGAGGCGATTGCGTCTAAACTAGCCTGATAGCGCGTCTGCATCGGTAGGTCCCCAGGGCGGGTATTTACCTACACACAGTACACATTACACACAGTACACATTACACACAGTACACATTACACACAGTACACATTACACACAGTACAGAGCAAGTGCACCACTTTGTCTGACTCCACTGCTGGATGACGGGGCTTCCCCCCCCCTCGTGTTATCCACTCGTGTGTACAGGACATGATAATTGGTTTTTTACCCTTTTATCTGGCAACAAGGGTAAACAACCAATTATCATATTTTGCTACTGGCAAAGGAGGTTCCAATTGTGTAATTATGCGTACAGCCGTTTCGTCAGTCTCAGCAGGCGATTATTATTTAGTTTGCGGAGTAATCGTTCCCGTGTGTTGTATGTGTGGGGGGAGCGGTGGTGTAGCGGTTAGCGCACTGCGCTACGAACCTGGTCACTCGAGTTCTATTCCCGATTATCTGAAACCGTTCTGGGCCTCCTCTAGGTCGACTCGACCTCAAACGAGTACATGGTGCGGTGTGTGGTAAACATCGCCACTGGGGAGACAAAGGCGGCCGGGCGTGGTGCTGGGCACCCACCCTCTCGCGTGCCCTTTATAGGTGCTACTCGCTAACAGCACTTGCCCCAAGTCTGTTACAGGCTATACGGGGGATCTTTGTGTGGAAGGGCAGAAGAGCGACGCTCACAACAACGAGCTGAGCACCTTGCGGATAAAACACAGAAAGTTGGCACAGAAAGGCACCTGCTGGGTCTGTCCCGTGACCTTCCAGCGGGCCTTCAACACTTCACGTGGCCTTAAAGTGCACCTAGCCTGGCACAGGCGCCGTGGTTGACGTCACCGTCACTAGGTTTCAGAATCCCAAGCAGTCACCCGTCTAATCCCTCACCGTGTTTAACGCTGCTAAGTTTGGAAGGATTGTGTTGTGAGGATTATCGTTCTGTTGTCCTACCCACATTTATTTTGTGTGAATGTCGTCTTTGAAAAACCTGAGCCTGTGGCGGAAATTCCACTTTTCTATGACGGGGGTGGGGTGGAGGCTCTGCAGTCTGTCACATACAATCCACTGCTGGACGAAGCCCTCCCCAAACCATCACCACCTCCTCTCGTCCTGCGGTGCAACCACTCGGGCAATCTGCACACCAGCCGCTCATCGCTTCGTCACCGCAGTGGATGATGTCCTCTTGGGTGTGCAGCGGTTAGCGCGCTGCTGCACTACGAAACTGGTGACCCGAGTTCGATTCCTGCTCTCGGCCAACATCGATGACGATTATCTGAACTGGTCCCTGGCCTCACCTAGGTCGCCTCTGCACCAAATGGGTACCTGGTGCTGTGTGTAAGGATTGCCACGAGTGAGACAAAGGCGGCCGTTTCAGGACGTTGCAGGGAGGGAATGTGCAAACTAACGAGCAAAAAAACAATGAAAATTCATCAACTCGCACTGGACAGCGTAGTGAAGGGTGGGGAATAGCCCCCAGTACTGACCCAGCGTAGGGGCACCTTCATTCAGCTTTTTTTATATTGCCATTTGCCCATTTTACCACATTCAGCGTTTATTGGATAGAAAATTTAATATATAAAAGTTATGTTTTTTTATCACAGGCCATATGAATTTGTACAGTAGCCCACATACCATTGATATCACAATTCATGATTCAGTATATTCATGCTCATTTGCTGAATGTATAATCTAGAGCACTATCAATCTATAGAATCCACAGTGGTTAAAAAAAACAAAGTATATTTCATTTACACTTATCCCGTTCATACACGCACAATTCGCTGCATGTGTTATGACCGTATTAACCGATTTTCCCGATTAATTGTTGCGCCTGCACCTTCACTTTCCTGGTAGGACGTTGGATCGAGGCTGCCGCCCGTAGCATTCCCCCTGCTGCACGCATACACGCCCTTCATCCGTGTTTGACGAGGCCAGGAGACAATGGCGACCGTTAAGGGGGCCCTGCTGCCCCTCTTTGACGACATGGTGCGGCAGACGGACATCCTCACCATGGGCATCGAGCCAGGTGAGTCCACCATGGGGGTCGAGTGTTGGCTAGGGTATACTGGTGGGCAAGGTTCTGTGGTTTAGGGCAAGGGTAGACTCGTGGCCATGGGTTGACCCTGCTGGGTAAAGGTAGACTGTGGTGCACAAGGGTATGTGGGTGAGGATCGACCGTGGCAGTTAGAGTGCAACTCTAATGGGAAAGGGCAAAGTAATCTCATGGACGGCGATGCCAACCCATGGTGGGCAAGGGCAACATAAAGGTTACAGTGGGCTAGAAGAAGTCCCAATTTGTCACCGAACCATCAATGAAATTGGCAACACGGAGCCTAGAATGACAGCTCGCTCCCCCCCTCCTATCCCCCCCGCAGAGTTTGTAGCGTTTGTGCGGAGCGTCGAGGATGCGCGGCGGCGCTGGCAGGGCGTGGAGACGGAGCTGGGGCGGTGCCGCCAGGCGCTCGCCAAGACGGAGACGGAGCGCGCGGCGCTCGACGTGAAGCTGAAGCACGCACGCAACCAGGTGGACGTGGAGATCAAGCGCCGCCAGAAGGCGGAGGTGGAGTGCGAGCGCCTGGTACGATCCGTGCGCGAGTCGCGGGTGTTTAATGTTGCGCAGCGGCCGTGCCTCGCCGCATTATGCGTGTTGAAATTATTTCGTACGGTACGTAGATAAGCATGCTTATCGGAGGTTAGCCAACAGTGCGGATTTGGCGAAGGCCCAGGACCGCGTGACGTATCAATCGCCTTCGATGGTAGTAGCCGTGGCCAGGAATTGAACTCCGAGTCGTTGGGTTCTGTCGCGCACGGTGCATTATAAACCGCTGCACCACTGCTGCGTGACGTTCGTACCAACCTCCTCCCCCGGTTCCAGCGAGGGATTAGGATTGCTTTTGAAAACGTAACGTGGCTCTGATTACTGATTGCTCGTGGCTTAGTAAGCAAGGTAACACTCTCGCTCGCATGTTCGACCTCGAAGTTTTTCCGCCCGCGCCCCTGACGCTTCACTGTCCCTCGCGTGTGCCGCCGTCGTGATGGTGCTCCCAGGACCGTCAGATCCAGCTCATCCGGGAGCTGCTGCTGGTGCAGGACAGCAGCTGCAGCTTGCAGCTGAGCGAAGAGCAGCGCAATGCCCTCGCCTTCCTCAACACCCGCACCTCCAGCGGCCTCGCGCCCAAGGCTCACCGGTAACCAACGTGGGTGGGGGAGGCGGGGAGGATCGTAGTAATAACAGTCAGGGTCCACCGGACTAACACTCGCAGTGCTTGAGAGATAACTGCCTGCCGACAGATTGTTCTACAGGTTTCCCTCACTTTACGCAGTTGATGTATTACAAATTAAAGGGCACGCAAAGCATGAGACAACTGCCTACCGAGTAGCGCGTACAGAACACAGACGCAATGTTTTACCACGTCTGACCGCATAGCCGCACGAGAGTAATCAAACCGCATAATAGAGTGCATTTTGGGTCGAAATAGTTTTGCTGCATAAACAAAGCGAGATTGCGCAAGCTGAATGCGCGTAACGTGAGGGCAACCTTTACACATTAAAGTATGGATATGATAAACTCACCAGCTTGCGTGCCGTGTGTACACTGTGTGCCTGGTTTTACACCACCACCACCCTATCCACCGGTACCACCCTACCGCCAGCCTCACCCGCATTGATGAATCGTCCAACTCCATCCTGTCGGCGTCGGACATCAGCTACGACCGCACGGACGATGACCTGGTGAGTGGACAATGGCTTCTTTGGTGGTGATATACGAGATCGGCCACTTTGTTGCTATGCCCCTGAAATGCATTATGTCCGTGTGTCCATCCCAAGGGCATAGTATTAATAAAATTAATAAAATCCCACTATTCACCGCACAGAATACCAGCGAAAAAATGCAAGAATATCGTTTTTAGGGGCAATATTGGTGATGAAATATTTGTATTTTAAACTTTGTTGCTATGCCCCTGAAATGCATTATGTCCGTGTGTCCATCCCAAGGGCATAGTATTAAGAAAATTAATAAAATCCCACTATTCACCGCACAGAATACCAGCGCAAAAATGCAAGAATATCGTTTTTAGGGGCAATATTGGTGATGAAATATTTGTATTTTAAACTTCATGCTGCTTACCAGTGATTGGTGCGTGTGTGTTGGCATGTGCATGTGTGTGTGGATATTTGAGCCCACACACAGTCAGGAGGTCACGGTCTGCCCTGTGTACCTCTGGCCATCCATACTCATTTTAAGTCTTGAGTCGATCTAGGGGAGGCCCAAGACCGGTTAACATATTTGCCACCGTTATTGGTCGCCGAGTTCGTAGCGCATTTGCCCCAAAATTGCGGTTACGCATTCTGGTCCTAAAAATAGCCGTGGTGGCTAAGCAGTTGTGGCTGCGTTATTCCGCGTTGCATCGTGTTAACGCTCGCCGTTTGGCTTTGTCGTGCGGCGTGCTGCCTTTCCCAGGACACGGACGCGTCTGTGCTGCGGAGCGGGCGTAGGGGAGACAAGCGGGTGCGTGCGTGTGTGTGCCGCACCTCACGATGCCGCCCTTTGATCCGCTGCTCGTGTATTGACCTAGCGCTGTCATCGGCTGAGTTGCTGCACCACCTTCATCATAATCCTACTAAGCTACTAAAACTAAACTCTTCTTTACTTGACCAGGTAAGGCCGACTGAGCTGTATAGCTCTTTTTCAGATGCGACCTGACCACAAATCATAGCTCAGCGAAGTGGCTTATTGCGTGGAAATTTATAGCAGCAAAATACTCTAAATGCACGTTGATTCTAAATGTGGAGGGAAAAACCGGAGGACCCGGGGAAAAATCCACGGGACCACAGAGAGAGAGAGACATGCCGACTCCAAATATACAGCAGGCGCCAAGGTCGAGATCGAACCCACGACCTCCTGTATACCAGGCGAGGTAGTTAACATCTAGCCACCGTGGCGATGAAAGGCATTACAGCTCTTAAGGCGGTTGTCTGGCTTGACCACCAAATGTGAAATTGTAGTTGTTGCTCTACATGTTCATCAGCCATATGAAATAACTAAAAATCACGAGCCATGCTCTCTCCACTCTGAATAAAGGCCCTTCCCACACTTGCAATCTGTTGATTTGGAACCTCTTATGTGATGGGTTTCGTTGACCCCTATAGCTGCTAGAGGCTGCTCAAAATTATTTCTGACTACTCACCAGTGGCACTGATTAGTTCCACTCTGTCAATCTGCCCCACCAACTTACAATCTATATCATTGAATGGCTAAACAACCTAAGCATCAACTTAGAATATTTGTTACTTTTCCAAAAAAATCCCACTTACCATAATGACCCTGTTGCT